>NC_069679.1:9203524-9511229 GCF_023699985.2 Odocoileus virginianus
AGCTTGTTGGATCTAACCCAGACTTCTCAGAAATCAAACCTGTGTTGGAACCAAGAGCTAACAGATGGGGTGCTGTGAGTAGGCCCTGTGCCTGGGACACCTGGTACAGTCCCGGCAGGCCCCACAGGAGGCTCTGCTCCCCGCCAGTCACCCTCAGAAGCCCCGTGTAGAAGGTTGGAGGGCAAGCACTACCAGAGTCCAGGTAAGGGGACCAACTGACCCAGGTTGCCTGGGGCCAGGGGTTTTGCAGGGCACAAGACGTTCAGCGCTAAACTGAGAAAGTCCTGGTCTCCTCATAGCCAGGACAGTTCAGCCTCAAGAGGCCAAAAGGGGGTCCTTTCACTTCTGTTAAATTAAAAAAATACAGGACATGAGAGCTGCGAATTAAGTTTTATTTGGGGCAAAATGACGACTGTACCCCGAGAGACAGTGTTTCAGACAGATCTGAGAAGCTGCTTCAAGGAGGTGAGGGAAGGAGTCAGGATATAAAGAAGTTTTGCAACAAAGGGCAGGTAGTCAGAACATCAAAAGATTACTGTTAATTAAGGAAAACTAGATATCCCAAGGTAAGGAATTTAGCACTTTTCCAATGTGCGGGAAGATGCAAGAGTCTGGGCTCACTGAAACTGTTCCTTTGACTTCTCAACTATCTGGGGCCAGTATCCTGTGTTTTCACATCCTGATTTTTCTCAGGGCTCACCAGCTCATGATGGAGGACTGGAATCACCAATGACTATAACATTCTTGTTTGCTGATATGCAGGACATATTTCACTTCTTACTTCCTATTTGGCTTCAAGACCCCTTCATTGATTTTGCTCAACTGATGAGGATGTAAGCCGTGGTTTTGCCTGAGCCTGAAAGCTCTGTCCCAGTCCAGATGAATGGTGATAAGAGGCAGGTCCAGGCAAGCCCATGTTGGCCCTTAGCAGCCTGCTTGATGATATGGGGAAGTGAGGCTCACACACGGGAAGAACAGAGAAAGAGCACTTCTGTTTTAGTTAAGGTGGCAAGCCTCCATCAAGACAAGAGAAACCCCAGGAAATAATGATGCAGATCATTATCAAGTAAGTTTGCTGTTGACCGACAATGCCCATGTGTAGGGTCCTGCAGAATGTACAAATCAGACATTTTCTTCAGGCAAATACAGTGGGGGAAGGATTTAAAAATGTGTTCTTGACAATATAATTCAACTACTTCCAGGGCTACCTGTTTACCCACCACCTCTCAACACACACACGGATATACACACACACATGGCCAGCTTCTCTTCCCCTCTTACACATCCTGGCAGGTCCTTTGACTCTTGCTGCTTCTGTATCTAGACCATGGCCCCTGCTGTGCTTCCAGATCCACAAAGAGAGCTGAGGCTCTTGGGCGGTGACTTTCAGTGCTAACAGCCTCCTGGCCTCAGGGATGTCCTCATGTTGCCCTTTGGTGACTGAGGAATTGCTGCCTCTCTTCTCCTGTCCTAATCGTTCCAGGGTCAGGTACCGGACAGCTCAGGATAGCCCCTGTGCCCCAGAGCTTGCTAGAATTATTTTAAAAACCAGTCCTGCCTTACCCATCTTTCCCATGAAGCTGCAATAAAGGCTCTCACCCAGTTTCCTCTACTCTCTCTGCCTTCTGCTGGGCCCTGGTATTTCCCTGCGTAGACCTGCAAGTGTGGCATGCCTCCTGTTTCTAGGGATCTGTGAGTATAGCACACTTCTTCCCTTATGAAAGTTGTTCCTGTTTCTGCATGTCTTACCCTACCTGCCAAAACAACAGGTACTTTTGTTACAACCAGGCACACATCCAAACACTCACTGTGCATGGACCATCTTATTAAACCTCAGCACAGTCTGTGTCTGTGTGTGCGTTAGTCGCTCAAACATGTCCGACTCTTTGCGACCCCATGGACTGGGTTCCTCTGTCCATGGCATTCTCCAGGCAGTGAGGTGGGTTTTATTTTATTTTGCAGATGAGGAAATGGAGGCCTGAGTACATACAATTAAAATAACAGAGCCAGGATTAAGAAATTAGGCATGCTAATCTGAAAGGCTGTACTCCCAACTTCCCCTCTGATCTGCCTCAATCATTATTGAGCAGTTGTCTTAATATTACCTTAGCAGGCAGGGGCAGGGTAGTCTGTTGTCCCCAAAAGTTCCCATGTGAGAGCAGAGGTCAGTTGGGAGAACGGAGCTGTGTATCTGGTTCTGGTCCTAAGTGGCCCCTCTTGAGAGCTTTAAAGGGCCCATAGAGGAGCTGGGCACCAGGTGGGAGGCAACCTTCTGGAGCATCCTCTTTTGATGGATTTGAAGGGCCCTAGGGCCCCTGCCTAGAGCTCTTATCCAGTGATCTGTTTACAATCACCATCTACCCCCACCATCTGTCAATCAAAAAGGTTTTAGGTTAGGGGCAACAGATACCAGCTATGGGGAACTTAAGTAACACTGATCAGAAGACTATTGGTACATTAACAGAATTGATAGAGAAGTTATAAAACTGACATAAGAATCATCACACACCAAAAGGAAACTGGTGGCTCAGTTCAGTTCAGTCGCTCAGTCGTGTCCAACTCTTTGCGACCCCATGAATCACAGCATGCCAGGCCTCCCTGTCCATCACCAACTCCTGGAATTTACTCAAACTCATGTCCATCGAGTCATTGATGCCATCCAGCCATCTTATCCTCTGTCGTCCCCTTCTCCTCCTGCCCCCAATCCCTCCAGCTTCAGCATCAGTCCTTTCAATGAACACCCAGGACTGATCTTTAGAATGGACTGGTTGGATCTCCTTGCAGTCCAAGGTACTCTCAAGAGTCTTCTCCAACACCGGAGTTCAAAAGCATCAGTTTTTTGGTGCTCAGCTTTCTTCACCATCCAACTCTCACATCCATACATGACCACTGGAAAAACCACAGCCTTGACTAGACAGACCTTTGTTGGCAAAGTAATATCTCTACTTTTCAATATGCTACGTAGGTTGGTCATAACTGTTCCTTCCAAGGAGTAAGTGTCTTTTAATTTCATGGTTGCAGTCACCATCTGCAGTGATTTTGGAGCCCCCAAAAATAAAGTCTGACACTGTTTCCACTGTTTCCCCTTCTATTTTCCATGAAGCGATGGGGCCAGATGCCATGATCTTAGTTTTCTGAATGTTGAGCTTTAAGTCAACTTTTTCACTCTCCTCTTTCACTTTCATCAAGAGGCTTTTTAGTTCCTCTTCACTTTCTGCCATAAGGGTGGTGTCATCTGCATATCTGAGGTTATTGATATTTCTCCCGGCAATCTTGATTCCAGCTTGTGCTTCATCCAGCCCAGCGTTTCTCATGATGTACTCTGCATAGAAGTTAAATAAGCAGGATGACAATATACAGCCTTGACGGACTCCTTTTCCTATTTGGAACCAGTCTGTTGCTCCTTATCCAGTTCTAACTGTTGCTTCCTGACCTGCATACAAATTTCTCAAGAGGCAGGTCAGGTGATCTGTTATTCCCATCTCTTTCAGAATTTTCCACAGTTTATTGTGATCCACACAGTCAAAGGCTTTGGCATAGTCAATAAAGCAGAAATAGATGTTTTTCTGGAACTCTCTTGCTTTTTCGATGATCCAGCAGATGTTGGCAATTTGATCTCTGGTTCCTCTGCCTTTTCTAAAACCAGCTTGAATATCTGCAAGTTCACGGTTCATGTATTGCTGAAGCCTGGCTTAGAGAATTTTGAGCATTACTTTACTAGCGTGTGAGATGAGTGCAATTGTGTGGTAGTTTGAGCATTCTTTGGCATTGCCTTTCTTAGGGATTGGAATGGAAACTGACCTTTTCCAGTCCTGTGGCCACTGCTGAGTTTTCCAAATTTGCTGGCATATTGAGTGCAGCACTTTCAGAGCATCATCTTTCAGGATTTGAAATAGCTCAACTGGAATTCCATTACCTCCACTTGCTTTGTTCATAGTGATGCTTTCTAAGGCCCACTTGACTTCACATTCCAGGATGTCTGGCTCTAGGTGAGTGATGACACCATTGTGATTATCTGGGTCGTGAAGATCTTTTTTGTATAGTTCTTCTGTGTATTCTTGCCACCTCTTCTTAATATCATCTGCTTCTATTAGGTCCATGCTATTTCGGTCCTTTCTCAAACCCATCTTTGCCTGAAAAGTTCCCTTGATATCTCTAATTTTCTTGAAGAGATCTCTAGTCTTTCCCATTCTGTTGTTTTCCTTTATTTCTTTGAATTGATCGCTGACGAAGGCTTTCTTATCTCTCCTTGGTATTCTTTGGAACTCTGCATTCAAATGGGAATATCTTTCCTTTTCTCCTTTGCTTTTAGCTTCTCTTCTTTTCACAGCTATTTTTAAGGCTTCCTCAGACAACCATTTTGCCTTTTTGCATTTCTTTTCCATGAGGATGGTCTTGATCCCTGTCTCCTGTACAATGTCACGAACCTCTGTCCATAGTTCATCAGGCACTCTGTCTATAAGATCTAGTCCCTTAAATCTATTTCTCACTTCCACTGTATAGTCATAAGGGATTTGATTTAGGTCATACCTGAATGGTCTAGTGGTTTTCCCTACTTTCTTCAATTTAAGTCTGAATTTGGCAATAAGGAGTTCATGATCTGAGCCACAGTCAGCTCCCAGTCTTGTTTTTGCTGACTGTATAGAGCTTCTCCATATTTGGCTGCAAAGAATATAATCAATCTGATTTCAGTGTTGACCATCTGGTGATGTCCATGTGTTCTCTTGTGTTGTTGGAAGAGGGTGTTTGCTATGACCAGTGCGTTCTCTTGGCAAAACTTTGTTAGCCTTTGCCCTGCTTCATTCTGTACTCCAAGGCCAGATTTGCCTGTCACTCCAGATGTTTCTTGACTTCCTACTTTTTGCATTCCAGTCTCTTATAATGAAAATGGACATCTTTTTTGGGTGTTAGTTCTAAAAGGTCTTGTAGGTCCTCATAGAACCATTCAACTTCAGCTTCTTCAGCATTACTGGTTGGGGCATAGGCTTGCATTACCATGATATTGTTTGATTACCATGATATGGTTTGTCTTGGAAACAGGCAGCTTCATGGGTGCAGGAGGGCCAAGAGGAGCTAATCCACGTTCAAGGTCAGGAGGGGCAGCTGTGAGGAGATACCCCTCATGCAGGGTAAGGAGCAGGAGCTGCGCTTTGCTGGAGCAGCCGTGAAGAGATACCCCACGTCCAAGGTAAGAGAAACCCAAGTAAGATGGTAGGTGTTGCGAGAGGGCATCAGAGGGCCGACACACTAAAACCATACTCACAGAAAACCAGCCAATCTGATCACAGACCATAGCCTTGTCTAACTCAGTGACACTAAGCCATGCCGTGTGGGGCCACCCAAGACGGTTGGGTCATGGTGGAGAGGTCTGACAGAATGTGGTCCACTGGAGAAGGGAATGGCAAACCACTTCAGCATTCTTGCCTTGAGAACCCCATGAACAGTGTGAAAAGGCAAAAAGATAGGATACCAAAAGAGGAACTCCCCAGGTCAGAGGGTGCCCAATATGCTACTGGAGATCAGTGGAGAAATAACTCCAGAAAGAATGAAGGAATGGAGCCAAAGCAAAAACAATACCCAGTTGTGGATGCGACTGGTGATAGAAGCAAGGTCCAGTGCTGTAAAGAACTGGTGGCTAGAACACAGCAAATTCACTTTCAGGAACAGTGTGATCAGGATGCCACCTGGGACCCATGTCCCTGCACATTCACTGTGGCTGCTCCCACATTGCTGTGTCTTCCTGACACTGATTTAAGATTAAAACAGTGGGCACTTGGGGGGGTGATGGATATGTTCACTGTCTTCACTGTGGTGACAGTTTCATGGATCTATATATAAGTCAAAACATATCAAATCGTACATTTGAAATATTTGTAGTTTATTGTATGTACTCTTGCCTTAATAGCACTTTTTAAATCATGGAGTCTGAAGACAGCCCTGGTGCCTAGGGCTGGGGCATGGCAGGGAGGGAAGTGGAAGATAAAATGGAGAATTGGGGGGCGAAAGTCGACAGGCCAGCTTCCTGAAGAGAGGCAAACTGTGGTTCCTCTTCCTAGGTCTTCTAGAGGGTCCCAGATCTCTTACTGGGTCATCGTTTGTCAATAGCAAGTTAAATTTGTAATTGATGTCAGCTTTGATAGAATAACTACTACTTCTTCCTTCTTAGGCCTTGCTTTCAGCTCTTCTAACCATCTTTTCCTCACCAAACTTCACCCTGGGAGGGACAGCCTCCCTTCCTTTAGGAGCAGCACTGAGACAGGTCTCAATGGCTAGACCTGTTGAGGGATGGCATTGCTCAGATGGGTTGTCCCAAAGCAGATAGTGAGGCATGAATTTGGGGACACAGGTAAGGGGATGGGGAAGCAGGACAAAGCCTGGGGAGCCTCAGACAAAGGCCTATGAGGATAGCTTCTGCCAATTCCACAGGGCAGCCTGGAGTGTGAACACTTGAGACGTCCTAGGCTGGGCTGGGCTCTCATGCTGCCGCCCACCACCCACTGGGAGAAGAGGAAGAGGACACCTACTTCCAGGAATGCCCTGAATTCTTCACTTTAGCGTGGGGCCACTCCAGCCGCCGATGGCAGTTTCCCCCAGGAGAGGTGAGGGTCTACCATGGGAGGCGGGCAGGGTCCCGGGAATGATGCAAGGTAGTCAGAGCGCAGCCCCAGCACTGTCCACGACATGCCAGTGTCTCCTTTAAATCCCAGCAAGTCCAGCTCGGTTGACAGAGGTAATGGAAAGGCAACCTCACGTGGAGGAAGGTGAGCCTGAGAGCCCAGAGGCCCTAGACTTAATTATCACACAGCTCTTTCACTTGGCTGTGTGTCTGCAGCCCGTGGAGCACAGCAGGCTGAGCTACACATCTGACACATTCTCCCCTGCTCATGTCAGAGGCATTCAGGAGCATCACTTCAGAAAGTGCTACACCTTCTATCTTAGTCACTCTGTATTCTGCTGGAGATGCAGGGGGTCTCTGCCCAAGGGGGCTGTGGGGCGAGAGGGAGAGCAGGGGGACTGTGGGAGTCAGTGCTTAGAAAGGCTCTGTTGACTGATTCCAAGGCAGGACTATATGCTGCCTGCACAGAACAGGACATGGAGACTGGAAGTGTGAAGATCACTTAGTTCAGGGGCCTCCCTGTACAGACAGGGAAACTGAGGCCCGGAAAGGAGAGAGTGTCCGCTCCTTCAGTGCCTCTCTGTTCCAGGGCTTGCACCAGAACCTGGGAATAGAATGCCAGGACGTCGCAAACCCCAACCTTCTAGCTTCTCACCTTGAAATAATTATAGATTCAGGGGAGGTTGTAAATATGGTACAGAAAGGCCCCATGTGCCCTTTGCACGGCGTTCCCCAGTGGCAGTATCTGCAATAAGACCACAGGGTAATAGTAAATCCAGGAAGCTGACATAGGCACAGCCACACGATGTTCACATGCACATGCTTATCTGTGTGTGTTCATGGTGTGTGTGTCGGGCTGTGTGTGTGTTTTGTGTGTGTGTGTAGTTCTGTGTGTCACACGTGTAGATTTGTGCCCATCATGACAATCACGATATGGAGCTTTTGTGTCACTGCAAAGGAGCTCGCTCTGAGTCCCCTTATAGTTGTCCCTACCCCGCCCCACCACATTCCTGGGCCACTGCTAAACCACTTTCCATCTCAGCCCTTGCAGTTGGTGGGCTCACTTCTTAGGAGGGATAGAGATGCAGACACAAATCTTGGTAACACATGGAATATTAAATACCTACATAAGTATAGGAATGAAGTTGTACCATGACAGTCAGCTCCAAGTAATGTCACACTCCTGATGGTGTCTAAGTCAGGTTGAATCCATTGAAAGAGACTAGAAATTTTAGTCATTAAAAAGAACCAGTGGCACTGAGTGAGCTGACGTAGAACAATCTTCAAAGCAGACAACAGAAGGCACAGTACAGAACTGTACATTCTGGCGCACAGGTGTGTGTGTCAGGGGAGCAGCTGTGTAATCAGATCTCATGTGTATACCTCCACCACCACTCATAGCGTCACCTGTGGAAATGGGAGGGATGTTCCTCTCCTTGCCTGTTCTCTTGTGCTTTTGCAGTTTTCACTACAGGCATGGCTTGCTTTTATTAAAAGGAAATGGAATTATTTTGGACCCTCAAGTAGGAGGAGTGTAGCCTGTATAGTCATATCCTTCATATCCTTATATAGTCATATTCCTGCTTTTTCTTCTCCCTTGGGTTTACAAAAGGCCCTCTAGGGACTTAGCATTCTTAAAAGGGGGTTTTGCAGCCTCTAGTTGCCATGGTAGCTGTTGCTCCTGGTGACACAAGATGCAGGCCTGGCCCTCCCAGCCCTGTGTGCGGGGAGCTGGGAATCCCCACCCGGGGATGTTAGCACCCCCACATCACCCTGGGTCCCAGATGTTTAAAAGATGTCTCTATCAATGCTAGTGTGGGAATGAGTCAACTGTGTTATTTCAGGAAGACATTGTGTTCAGTGATCTGTGGTGTGTGGTGTACTCTTTCTAATGACAAACACTCTTCACCTAAAAACACATTTACCTCTGTCTTAGAGCACCAGACCCATTCTCCTCCCCTCCAGGGTAATCTGGTTTAGCTGCCTCCAGTTAAAAATAAGAGTCCTGTTTAGAGGTTGTAGAGGGGCAGCCCATTCTCACACCAGGGTTCCCTCCCAGCACACTCAACTTCCTCTCAGACCCAGAAGCAGGAAGAATTGTTTATTGCTCCATAAGGGACTGGAGAATGCTTACTGACATAGGAAGAGAACTGAGTTAACTTCCAGTGGGTGGGACGCATATCAAGATAGTTATTGTTCTTTCCCGATAAGAAGAGCAATATATGACGTAAATTAATTTGTTAATAAATTATTGTGGTATATTAAATTCCCATGAAATTCTTCTCCTTCAATAACAGAAAGGTCTCACTTTTCACAGGTGATACTGTTAGTGGTGTGTGTTTGTGTATGTACACATGACATCTGGTTACAGAGCTCTCTCACACACACACACATACACACACACACACACACACACCAGAATGTATCATTCAATGTTGTGTGTTGACAGAATGAAAGTAAAGTTCAGTGAGAACTGGAGGAGAGAACTAAGTAAGCTCTTCTCTTGGGGAGGAGCGGGCTGAGGAGGGGAACGTTTGTGGTGGCCCTTGAGCTGGTGTAGGGGTTCACCAGGTGGAGATATAAGGAGGAGAGCTAGCACATCCTTGATGATAAAACCAGGGTCCTGAGTCTGTCCAGAGATTTTCTGAGCTATGTCATGTGCCACGGCCCTGAGCCCTCTTCATCTCAAGGATCACAGGTGTAGGTCCAGGTGAACACAAAATCTGGAAAGAGGCAATGCCTTCTTGTCAGCTGACCAGGTGGAGCCTGCACTACGCTGATGTGCGCTGAATTGCCAGAGACTCCACTGCTCTAGCGGAACCAGTGTCCTGGGGACAGGCTGGGGCTGCCGCCCTAAAGTAAGGCCTTGTCATTCTGTGGCCTGTAACTTCTGTGGGTGCAAACTAGATAGGGTTAAAAGAAGGAGGGAAGAAAAGAAAGGCAAGGCAAGGTGGAGAAAGCAAGGAAGGCCAGGCAAGTCTACTCTGCGGAAGGTCTCAAGCCACGACTCACAGTGGGAACCAGAGACAGACATCCTTCAAGGCCTGATGTTTGAGGCCCACATTTCCTCCCTCTGGGACTCCCAGAGCCTAATGGTTCTTGGCACCTTTCAAAAACAAAAGACGAAAATAATATTTTAATTTCCTGCAAAAGCTTGAGTTATAAATACTGACCTTGTTCCAAGAACCAATTCTTAGGAAAAGGAATTAAGATATAAATTTACCGAGTTCCTGGATCAGCCTGGATTCTTTTTGCACTTAGGTCACATGTGCCCCACCCTGCCTCCTTCCTCCCGGTGTCTGACATGCAGAGCCCAGCCTCAGGGTCTACAGTCACCCCCCTTGGCATGGAGCCCGCGTTAGGGGCCAGGGCTCTAGTTCCATCTCCACCGACTCCTGCGTGACCGTCAGGAAGCCACACCCACTCCAACGACTCTCTTTCCCCGTCTAGGAAAGAGAGGTTGGCACTTCCTTGGTGGTCTAGTGGTTGAGAATGTGCCTTGCAATGCAGGGCACATGGGTTTGATCCCTGGTCAGGGAACTAAGATCCCACACGTCATGGAGCAGCTAGGCCCACGTGCCACAACTAGAGAGTCTTGCACCACAACAAAGACCCTGTGTGCTGCAACTAAGACCTGATGCAGCCAGATAAAGAAATGAATACTTTTTTTAAAAAAGAAAGAAAAGGTTGCATTAGATCTTTCATAGAAAAAAATCTGCATACACAGTTTAGGGAGGTGAGTCGGTTAAAATTTTACCCAAGTAAGTAAAAATTAATTTTAAGTGTTTGGGAGTCATGGAACAAGTCATCTTCAAGGCTCTGTGCTGTGCTGTGTTTAGTCACTCAGTCGTGTCCGACTCTTTGCAACTCCATGGACTGTAGCCCGCCAGGCTTCTCTGTTCATGGGGATTCACCGGGTAAGAATACTGGAGTGGGTTGCCATGCCCTCCTCCAGGGGATCTTCCCAAGCAGACCAGGGATCAAACCCGAGTCTCCCTCATTGCAGGTGGATTCTTTACCATCTGAGTCACCAGGGAAGGCCAAGAAGACTGGAACGCGTATCCCTTCAGTTCTCCCGGGGAAGTTCTCCAGGCGAACTTCTCGATCCAGGAATCGAACTGGGGTCTCCTGCATTGCCAGACAGATTCTTTACCAGCGGAGCTACCAGGGAAACCCCTTCAAGGCTATCTCCAGATCTAACTTCTGTAAGTCTCTAGACTTCTCCACACTCAAAAGTGGAAGCCGAGTAGGGAGGAGGGAGGTGGCTTGTCTTCTACAGCCGGGTCCCCGCAGCAACCCTCCCACCATTGCCCTCTTTTCTAAAAGGAGAGTGTCTCACACATGTCTTCTGTCTCTTGGGCTGGAATGGTGGTGGTAGCAGCAGCTGGCCCGCGTTGCATGTGTTTCTGATGGCTGGAGCAGTGACGGCATCTCCTGTGCTTAGGGTGTAGAAAGGGGTGGGAAGAGAGTGGGGTAGCTGAGGACAAGAGGTTCTTGCCCCGCCTCTAGGTCTTTTCCCACCCTCTCTGAAGAACAGCCCCCTCCAGAAAGGAGAGGGAAGGGAATCAGGAGCATGTATCCAGTGGGACCCACTGGAATATGTACTTGCAGGGTCTCAGTGGAGCCACATAACCTCACGGGAGTAAGTCTCGTGTTACTGAGTCCAAGCTCGCCCTGATTACTGCAAAACAGGCCAATCAATAGAGAGATGAGTTGTTGGGGCAAAGAATAGCAATTTTATTCAGAAGGACAGCAGACAAGAAGATGGTGGACTAGTGTCACAAAGAACCATCTTGCCCAGGTTTGGCTGCTAGTTTCTTTGTTTGTTTTTTCTTAAATAGAACAAAGAGGGGGAGGTAAGGAGGTAAAGTAAAAAGAAGGTGATAAGTTGTTGTTTATATTTTCTGGTTCTGGCCAGGCTCCAGAGGGAATGTGTTATTTCTTCTTGCCTGCAGCCACTCACAGGTGGGTCTGGTCAGGTGGTTTCCTGTGAGCTAAACAAAGGTATTTTAGCTTAATGCTCAGGTGTTCCTTGGCAGTGTTCCTTGTTGTTTACTGGCTAAGTCGTATCTGATTCTGACCCCATGGACTCTAGCCTGCCAAGATCCTCTGTCCATGGGATTTCCCCGGCAGGAATTTGGAGTGGGTAGCCATTTACTTCTCCAATGGGATCTTCTTGACTCAGGGGTTGAACCCATGTCTCCTGCATTAGCAGGTGGATTTTTTTTTTTTTTTTACCCCTGAGCCACCAGGGAAGCCCACAGGGTTCCTAGAGATGGGCAGTTATGTATACTTCAAGCTACAGGCAACATCCCTTTAGTAGCAAAAACAATACAACACAAAGGTTAAAGTGAAACAATATGGAGTCAGATTTGTCCCTATTTCATGAGCAGTCCCTTTCTACAGGTAAGAAAAGTGAGGAACAGGGAAAGGAAGCACGTTGGCTTCAGGCGTCAAGTGGTGAACCCAAAGTACCCATTCTGAGGGTGGTTGGATGAGCAGGAGCATCAGGATCATGACCCCTGGAGGAGGCAGTTGGGGTCACACGCTCTCATCGATTCCTGCTTCAGAAAGACTAGCCAGGATACTTTTTCTGGGATTTGGGAAACAAAGGAGGTGGTTGGGAATAATGAAAACTGCCTTCTGAATGGGTGAAAATGAACGGAGTGTGTGCTCCGGGACAGGTGCTTCCTCATATGGTGTTTCATTTAGTCCTCCACCATGTGCTCTGGTGGGCAGGGCAGACACACCTCCACCCACCCTACACAGAACTCAGAGAGGGTCAGGGGGCTTCTAGGGAGGGCAGGATTCCAGTCAAGCCCAGCCCCTCTCACTCACAGGGCTCGTGCCTGTCAGGGGCCCACTGGCCACACCTGCCAAGCAGCTGATCATTCTGTGTGACTTCCTGGGGTAGAGTCAGCCCCCTCTCCCATCCCGTGCCCAGCGCTGGGCATGGAGGAGACACTCAGAGTCAGAGCACAAGCGTTTTCCAGCCTAGTTAAATGTAACGGAAGCCACTGTTGTGAATTGGTCTCCCCACACTTCTTTCCACCTGCCACAGTGTGCCAGAGTGACTTCCAACAGCTAAGTGGGAAAATGCATCTTTTCCTTTAGCAGGAAATTATACCTCAGGGGGTCCAGGAAAAGAGCACTGTGCTGGGAGCCCTGCACTGGATCAGCCACAAGCCCGCCGGGTGTCTCAGTTTCTCCATCTTGGCCATGAGGGTGCCTTTGGTGTGCCTAAAGACCCCTTCAGAACCCACGAACACTGACTCTCTTGTGGTTGGAGCTTCTAGTCTCTCCCAGAAGGAATTCCCTTCTAGGCTTGTCATCCAGAGGCAGCCCTGCTCAGGCCCCATCTCTGTGGCCCTTCCTGCTTTTCTACTTAAAAATAGTCTTCACTAGGCTTTGACCAGATGAAAAAGACACATGCAGCTGGAACTTGCTAGCCAGAGACTGTCACTATTAACTCCTGCCTGCTGGTTACAGATGAATTATAGCAGGTCCCATGGGGAATCATAGCAGGGACATAAAGAATAAATGGGCTTCCCTGGTAGATCAGATGGTAAAGAATCTACCTGCAATGCAGGAGGCTTGGGTTCAAACCGTGTATTGGGAAGATTCCCTGGAGTAGGAAATGGCAACCCATTCCAGTATTCTTGCCTGGAGAATTCCATGGACAGTCCACGGGGTCACAAAGAGTTGGACACAACTGAGTGACTAACACGATCACTATCAAAGAATAAATAAGGAATATGAGTTCTGTGAGGGCAGTAATCGTGGATCATCTATTTATTGCTAGGATGGCATAGAATATTTCTTAAAGGAAAAACTTGAATGAAATAGTGAATGAGCGGAGGTGATTCCTACCTAGAGCTGATAGGCATGTTGGGGAGAGAAGAGATATATACATGAACAGTTAAATAATGACCTAAGGACCAAATCCTTCCCCCGCTCCCCACCATACAAAGCAATTACATGAGATGTTGCAAGACAGCATGTGTTCAGCCAAATCTGTGGGCAGGAACACAGTGTAATTAACTCTGGGTTGGGGACAGCAGGAAGAGCCTCCAGAAGAAGGTGGACTTTGGGCTGGATCTTGAGGGATGAGCCCAGTTTGAGGGGTGTGGTGCCTCCAGAGGCTTGCCCAGAAGACCAGGCTGTTTCTGCAAAGGTTCTGTGTTGAAAATGAGCAAAACATGTTCAAGTTTTCCAACTGAGGCTGTGTCTCTGCTTTGAGAGATGGGATACTGGGAAGGACTGATGGAACTCAGAGTATTCTGTTCCAGACTCTGCCCCTTAGTTGGTCTGTCTGATAGATGGAGCTCAGAATATCTTCCCCACTGGGATCTTGGGATTTCCTGGGATGTATTTGCACAAGCATTTTGCTCCAGGAAATGTCTCATAAATACCCACTGTAACCCCAAGGGGGAACCTGTCACTCGAGGCAGGCACAGTGTTGGCTATCTCCACATTTTCCTCAAGCTGAGGGCAGCTACTCAAGGTCCCAAATGCTGACCAAATAGCTAACCAACTCATGGAGCCCCATGGTTGTATATGAGAGAAGGAAAATAGGTCCCAGCCTTCCAGAGCTTAAAGAGGAGATAAGAAAAGCTGGTGAAAACTTAATATCCTCTGAAAAGGATGATAGAACTTGCTGGAATGATGTTAGGTCAACTTAACTGCCCTGTTTCTATGAGGTCATTTCAACCCCAGAGGGGTGAGACTACGGTGGGGTGATAGGCCATATTCAATCTCATTAGAGAGACCTAGTGACTTCAGCAGGAAGACAGAGCCTCTGCTTGCTTTTCTTGGCCCCAGGAACAGCACCTGTGAGCCTCTCTCCCCAACACAAAGTGCACAGTGTGGATGAAGTGAAGTGTTAGTCGCTCAGTCGTGTCCAACTCTTTGTGACTCCATGGATCATGGCCTGCCAGGCTCCTCTGTCCATGGGATTCTCCAGGCAAGAATACTAGAGTAGGTTGCCATTTCCTCCTCCAGGGGATCTTCCTGACCCAAGAATTGAACCTGGGTCTCCTGCATTGCCAGTGGATATTTTACCATCTGAGTCACCGGGGAAGTCCAATGTCGTTGAGGCCAATTTTAATGGCTTTAAATGTGTATATCCGTGACTGCTTTTACAGTTTGTCTCAAGGCAGGAAGAACAGGAGAAAATCTCCGCTGAGCAGATGAGGGACTGGATCTGGGACAGGGGAAGTGACTTTCGTAGGCCAGAAAGTGAGTTAAGTTGGCCAGGGAAGCCCCTTCTCCTGATTAATGCCTGGAGCTGGTTAGGTTCCTGCTGGCCCTGGTTAGAACCGAGTTGGGCGTTGGGAATGGTTGACTGAAGTCGGGGTATTCCTCTGTGGGATGCTGATGTTTCTAGCCCAGTAAGCTGCTTGCTTGCTCAGTCATGTCCGAATCTTTCTGACCCCATCGACTGTAGCCTGCCAGGTTCCTCTGTCCGTGGGATTCTCCAGGCAAGAGTACTGGAGTTGGTAGCCATTCCCTTCTACAGGTGATCTTCCTGACCCAGGGATTGACCCCAAGTCTCCTGCATCACAGGCAGATTCTTCACTGCTTGAGCCACTGGGGAAGCTCAGGCCGACCAAGTCATTCACTAAATATGGACTGAGTGACTGTTACAGTCCAGGCACTGCTCTAGTGTTGGGATTCATTCAAGAGTGAAACAGACCCAAGTCTGTACCCTCATGGAGCTTACATTCTAGTGTGGGGGAGGCAGACGAGAAACAGTAAGAAAGCACATCATATAGCACACTGGAAGATGATACATGTCATGGAAAGAAGAGATCAGGGTAATGGGAACCAGTAGTTTGGAGTGGGTGAGATGCAACTTTAAGACAGGATGCTCAGGGTAGACTTCATTAAGACGATGTGAAATGAGCAAAGGCTTGAAGGAGGTGAGTGAGTTAGCCAGGTAGATCTCTGGAAGAAGAACGTTCTGGGCAGAGGGAATGGTCAGAGCAATGGCCCTGGGGCAGAAGTGTGCCTGTTCAAGAGATATTGAGGAGGCCGGTGTGGCTGGAGCTGAGTGAGCAAGGGGAGCGCCTGAAATGAGGGCACATGGGTCGTGGGGTCATGTCATGGTGGGGGTTATGAAGGGCTTTGTGGTTATTCTCAGTGGGATAAGAGCAGGGGAGTACTCATCTACCTTGCATTTGAACAGGATCCCCAGGGCAGCCAAATAGAGAACAGACTCTAAGGAAATGATGGTGGAACAGAGGGTGAGTTAGGAGGCTGGCAGCATCGTCCAGGTGAGCAGTGATGGTGCCTCTGGCTAGGCTGGGACCTGTGGAGGGGCAGTGAGATTCTGTGTCTGTTTCTAATGTAGAAGTATAAGCTGCAAGATTGGCTTGTGGGTTAGATGTCAGACATGTAGGAAAGAAAGGAATAGATGAGTACTCCATAGTACTGAGGTGAATGGGGAAGGGGTCATTTACTCAGATGGGAATACCAGCTGGCTCAGAGTTAGGAATACTGTGAAACCAGTTTTGGATGTGTTAAGTTTTAGATGCAGATTGACATCCAAGTGGAGATAGTAATTGGCAGTTGGAATTACTGGACCACAGTTCAGGGCCAAGGTTGGGGATGGAGACATGCACTTGTAGATGAGCTAGTTAACTTAACAAGGAAGTTATTTGTTTAGATAGAAAAGATAGGCTAAACCCAACTTACAAAGGCCACATAAAAGAGCAGAATCTAGGGACTTCCCTCGTGGTCCAGTGGTTAAGACTCCATATTGCCAGTGCAGGGGGCCTGGGTTTGATCCTTCGTCAGGGAACTAGATCCCACATGCTGCAACTGAAGATCTCACAAGCCACAGCTAAGACCAAGCAGAGCCAAAGTAAACATATTTTTTAAAAAAGAGCAGGATATATCAATAAGTTAGGATACTGAAAAGGAGACAGTGAGTTAGAAACCGGAAAACGGTGGGATTCAGGAAGTCAAGAGAGGACAGAGTTTCAAGAAAGGAAATCACCTTCATCAAATGCTGCTGTGACCCCTGGGCTTGGAGGGATAGAAGTCTGATTGGAATGGGTTCCAAAAAAAGGGGGGGCGGCAGAATGAGACTGAGTATAAGCAACTCTTTCAAGAAGCTTTGCTATTAAGGAGAAACTGGGCACTAGCTGGAGAAAGAATGATCCAGCCGAGAAGAGGAAAATGCTGCAGAAACACGGGGTCGCCATCCTTGAGTGGGCAAGGGGATGCAGGCTCCAGGGCACAGGTGGCCTCAGGAGGAGCGCAGGCAGGTGACCTGTCGCCTTCCCCATGGCTTGTCAGCGCGTCAGCTGCTTCTCCTGACTCATTCAGGCGGAGGAAGGTGGCCGTAGCACTGTCCCCACTCTACAGCAAGCAGAGAAAGTCCAGGCGCTACAGACTCAACAGCAGCCCCACGAATTAAACCATCTATTATAGGGCGGGAGTGAAGACATCATGCCTTTGACAAAAAATGTAGAAGAAAAATGCTTTCTGGCCAAAAGCAAGCAGTTGGGAGCATGTTGTGTAATGAAGCGCTGTGTCCCCTCTACAGGAAAACATGTCCTACTTTACTCAGAAAAATGAGGGAAAGAAGTCTTCATATTTTTCCTTCCATGATGGTGTTTCACTTTGTTACTAATCAGACTAAGGCAAATTAAAATTGAAAGCAGTATTTTTTTTTCTTTTTTGCCAAATGGACAAATATTTTAAAGAATAATTCTTAGTATTCAAAAGTGTTTGGTAAAATAGACATTTTCTTCAAACATGGGTGGGAGTGAAAAAAATGATTTAAGATCTTTGAGATGCAATTTGGCTATAGGCTGTAACCAAAAGACTTAGAAAGTTTCATATTTCAGTAATTCCTCTTTTGGGAATCCAATCTAGAGAAATGATTGGAAATATGGACAAAGATTTAATAACAAGATTTCTCACAAATTTATTTATAGTAATGGAATAAATATAAAAAGTTAACTGTCCGAACACAGAAAACTAGTTTACAACATTTTGACATGGTCATATTTAATAGTATGGAGAAATGTAAATGCTGGTAAGTGAAAAGAAATTACAAAATTATTCCAAGTGAATTATTCAATACTATCTTAGGAATTATACATCTACTCTTCAATTATGTGTAGACTAAAAATTATCTTATTTATTGAATTATTTAAATTTTTAATGACAATATTCTTCTCCATATTTCTAGTTGTGTTTTCTTCATACCAACTGGGCTGGTTTAATTTCTGCCCATTTTTATTAAAGTTCTTATTCTTTTTTTTAAATGGATGTTTTCCTTTTCTTTCTTTGAGGATTCTAAATATGCTTAACATCTATTATTTTCACCTCTTATGGAATGAAATCCCCCTATTGTCGGTTTGATTGGCTGTCTTTTTAGCATAGTGCTCTGCCAAAAGACTTTTGGTTTTAGGGTCAAAGGATTCATCAGCAAAACACCACTCTGCACTTAAGTAATCAAGAAATAAGTGTTTATTATACTGATAGCCAGACATCCTGGAATGTGAAGTCAAGTGGGCCTTAGGAAGCATTACTACGAACAAAGCTAGTGGAGGTGATGGAATTCCAGTTGAGCTATTTCAAATCCTAAAAGATGATTCTGTGAAAGTGCTGCACTTAATATGCCAGCAAATTAGTGTAATAAATTTTGTGTAATAAAGTTTCATTAGAGCATAAAGGAGATAGAGAAAGCTTCTGACATAGGCATCAGGAGGGGGCAGAAAGAGTACCCCCTTGCTAGTGTTAGCAATGGAGTTATATACTCTCTAATTAGTTATTCACGGTGAATCAAAAGAATGTCTGGAGGTTGTAAAGACATCACTAGACCTACTCCCATAATTTACATTTTAAGATAATAGGATTAGCCAGAAGGTTTTTTTCCAGAGACTGTCCTCAAGCAGGATATATTATCGTTATATAATCCTAAGGAATGTAGAGGGGGAAGAAATGTTTGTCCTTTCTTCCTCCTTGAGAATTCCAGACCCCTCTCTCCTTGGGGACCCCTAGACTTCTTATCAACCTGCCTAGGAACTGACTCTCTCACTACTTCCCAAATAAGTGAGCTTCCCATGACCAGAGGTGGGTAAAGCAGGACTGGTGACCACCAATGTTGTTGAGGAAGGGTGGATGAACTAAAACAATTGGTTGATTCCTACACTGTTGGTTGAAATGTAAATCAGTACAGCCACTATGGAGAACAGTATGGAGGTTCCATTAAAAATACACACACACACACATACACACACACACACACACACATAAATAGAGATACTGTAAAATCCAGCAATCCCACTCCTGGGCATATATTCCAAAAAGATGAAAAGTCTAATTTGAAAAGATACATGCACCCAGGGTTCAGGCTCATAGCAGCACTATTTACAATAGTCAGGACATGGAAACTACCCAAATTCCTATCAACAGATTTGGTTTCAGAAGATGTGAACTATTACATCATGGAATACTACTCGGTAGTGTAAAAAAATGAAATATTGACACTTGCAGCAATATGGGTGGACCCTCAGAATATCATGCCAAGTGAAGTAAGTCAGATAAAGACAGATATTTTATCACTAATATGTTGAATCTTAAAAATAGTGCAAATGAATCTACATACAAAACAGATTTGGTATTAATGGATACAAACTAGTATACACAACATAGATAAGGAACAAAGATTTACTACATAGGACAGGGAACTATATTCAATATCTTGTAATAGCCTATAATAGAAAACACTGAAAAAATATAGAGAGAGATAGATAACTGAATCACTTTATATACTTGGTTTACAGTATTGTAAAAGTAGGAAGTCAAAAAATACCTGGAGTAACAGGCAAGTTTGGCCTTGGAGTACAAAAATGAAGCAGAACAAAGGTTAATAGAGTTTTGCCAAGAGGACCCACTGGTCATTGCAAACACCCTCTTCCAACAACACAAGAGACAACTCTATACAGTGGATATCACCAGATGGTCAATACTGAAATCAGATTGATTATATTCTTTGTAGCTGAAGATGAAGAAGCTCTATACAGTCAGCAAAAACAAGACCAGGAGCTGACTGTGGCTCAGCTCAACTCCCTATTGCAAAATTCAGGCTTAATTGAAGAGCTTAGGGAAAATCACTAGGCCATTCAGGTATGACCTAAATCAAATCTCTTATGATTATACAGTGGAAGTGACAAATAGATTCAAGAGATTAGATCTGATAGAGTACCTGAAGAACTATGGATGGAGGTTCATAACATTGTACAGGAGGCAGTGATCAAAACCATCTCCAAGGAGAAGAAATGTAAAAAGGCAAAATGGTTGTTTTCCAAATAGCTGAGGAAAGAAGAGAAGCGAAAGGCAAAGGAGAAAAAGAATGATATGCCCATCTGAATGCAGAGTTCCAGAGACTAGCAAGGAGAGATAAGAAATCCTTTTTTAAGTAAACAATGCAAAGAAATAGAGGAAAACAATAGAATGGAAAAGACTAGAGATCTCTTCAAGAAATTTAGAGATAAAAGGGGAACATTTCATGCAAAGATGGGCACAATAAAGGACAGAAACTAAATGGATCTAATAGAAGCAGAAGATATTAAGAAAAGGTGGCAAGAATACACAGAACTATACAAAGAAGATCTTAATGACCCGAATAACAATGGTGTGATCACTCACCTAGAGCCAGACATCCTGGAATGTGAAGTCAAGTGGGCTTTAGGAAGCATCAGTGCAAAAAAAGCTAGTGGAGGTGATGGAATTCCAGCTGAGCTATTTCAAGTCCTAAAAGTTGATGCTGTTAAAGTGTTGCACTAAATATGCCAGAAGATTTGGAAAACTCTGCAGTGGCCACAGGACTGGAAAAGGTCAGTTTTCATTCCAATCCCAAAGAAGGGCAATGCCAAAGAATGTTCAAGCGACTGCTCAATTGCACTCATTTCACATGATGGCAAAGTAATGCTCAAAATCCTTCAAGCCTTAAATCCAGGCTCCAACAGTATATGAAGCAAGAACTTGCAGATGTCCAAGCTGGATTTAGAAAAGGCAGAGGAACCAAAGATAAAATTCGCAACATCCATTGCATCATAGAAAAAGCTAGAGAATTCCAGAAAAACATCTACTTCTGCTTTATTGACTACGCTAAAGCCTTCGACTTTGTAGATTACAACAAACTGTGGAAAATTCTGAAAGAGATGGGAATACCAAACCATCTTTACATGCCTCCTGCGAAACCTGTATGCAAGTCAAGAAGCAACAGTTAGAACTGGACATGGAACAATGGACTGGTTCCAAATTGGAAAGGGAGTACATCAAGGCTGTATATTGTCACCCTGCTTATTTAACCTATATGCAGAATACATGATGTGAAATGTTCTGGGCTGGATGAAGCACAAGCTAGAATCAAGATTGCCAAGAGAAATATCAATAACCTCAGATATGCAGATGATACCACCCTTATGGCAGAAAGTGAAGAGCTTCTTGATGAAGGTGAAAGAGGAGAGTGAAAATGTTGGCTTAAAACTCAACATTCAAAAAATGAAGATCATGGCATCCAGTCCCATCACTTCATGGCAAATAGATGGGGAAACAATGGAAATGGTGACAGACTTTAAGGGTTCCAAAATTACTGCAGATGGTGACTGCAGTCTTGAAATTAAAAGATTCTTGAACCTTGGAAGAAAAGGAATGACAAACCTAGACAGTATATTGAAAAGCAGAGACATTATTTTGCCAACAAAAGTCTATATAGTCAAAGCTATGGTTTTTCCAGTAGTCATATATGGGTGTGAGAGTTGGGCCATAAAGAAGGCTGAGCGCTGAAGAATTGATGCTTTTGAACTGTGGTGTTGGAGAAGACTCTTGAGAGTCCCTTGGACAGCAGGGAGGTCAAACCAGTCAATCCTAAAGGAAATCAGTCCTTAATATTCATTGGAAGGACTGATTCTGAAGCTGAAGCTCCGATACCTAGGCCACCTGATGTGAAGAGCTGACTCATTGGAAAAGACCCTGATGCTGGGAAAGATTGAAGGCAGGAGAAGTGGATGACAGAGACAAAATAGTTGGATGGCATCACTGACTCAATGGACATGAGTTTGAGTAAACTCTGGGAGATGGTGAGGGTCAGGGAAGCCTGGAGTGCTGCAGGCCACAGGGTCACAACTGAGCAACTGAATAATAAAAAAAAGCTCAAATATTTCAGTAAAAATTACTTTTTTAAATCGAGTGAACTCTATTACCCTGAAGTTGCTCCAGTCCTGAGTTTAAGAAAAGCAAATCAAATCTAATAAATTAAAACCAAAACACTGAACTCCTAGATTGTTGTCATCACATCATAAAACCTGGACAGTTCCCCCTAAAGGAAAAACAGATGCTCTTTATACTTTCTGATACTCTGTCTTAAAACATTTGGACCCAATACGTTTGATCTCTTGCCACATTGGAAGGGAAGCACTTGCCAAGGTCATCAGATAAGTTCCACAGATCTCATCTTCCCTTGGGACTTAGTCAAATGAGAACTGCTGAGCCTGTGAGCAGAGGAGCATGTGGGTCACAGCAGAGTGCTTTGAGGGAACATTTCAGGTTCAGGGGCTACCATGAATGTCACTCAAGGAGCCCTTTAAATATCCCACCAGGGGCCAAACAATTGGAGAAACTTCTTTAAAACAAAGCAATAAATGTTTCCCTCATTTTGGAAATGAACCAGGAACATCTAAAACAACCAATAGGAAGTCCTGATGCGCAAGAGTCTAGGAGTATCAGCCTGAGTTGACATCTTACCAGACAGGAGAAAAAGTGAAAAGCACTTGGAATTTTAATTGCAGGGTGGCTTTATCTAAATGACTGCACAAGTTCTTTTTGTGTTTTAACAAACAGAGCTTGCAGACCACCAATTTCCCCCAGACCCCTTGGACAGAAATCCCTTACAGATGACTGTTCCAGCTTATTTTTACACAGGACACTGGGTCCGGGTTGCACTCCCCACATGGTTAAATGCAATCTCCAGATTGAATTCTTGCTGAGCCACCTGGACATGTTACTTCACTTCTCTGAGCTTCACTTTCCACATTTGCAGAGTGATGATGATAACACCCCCAAGCAGGGCTGGGTTACATATTCAATCGGGCACCATGTGTGAAGTCCTCAGCATTTTTGTTGGTAACTGATGGGACTGTGGACCATGAAGTCTCATGAAGCACTTTTTTTCATGGTGCATTTCTAGACCTGCCCAGTCTCCTTGAGGGAGGAAAAGTGGAAGGTACTGGACTAGATGGAACATAGCCAACATCATTCCTAGGAAAAGGCTTGCCCCACCCTGCACCAGGCCTCCTTAAAATTTCTCTGTAACAAGCTGGCCACCAGCCAGCGCATGGCTCAGTGAGCAGCTGTGGGTATGAGCAGCTGCGGGTGTGAGCAGCTTTTTAGGAAAGACAGGAAGAGTAGCTGGGGAGAGATAAACTGTGGGCTTCAGGACGCAGGCTGCTGTACGGACAGCAGCCTTTCCGGGACCTGTGGTCTAAAAGCGAAGAAGATGAGTGCACCGGGAGACACAGCCTGGACAGACTCTGAAGGCTTCAGAGGGTGAGTGGCTCATTTGTCTCACTTTCCATGCCAGGGACAAGGGAAAGGCAGGAGTGCTTATTCTTTTGGGGGTCCGCAAAGGGTAGACTACCTGTAGCAGAAGTAAGGAGACCCGAGCCCGCTCTTGTCTGGTTACGGGCAAGCTGTTCAATCTTGAGCAAGTCATCTCCCCTCTCTGGGCCTGTTTTCTCATCTATAAAATAAGGAATTGGCCAAGTCTAATAACCAGACTAATAATCATACCTAACATTTGTGCAGTGTTTACGAGTTTCACTTTTGAAATAGAATCTCATTGGGTCCCCGTGGCAACCCTTTGTTGAAGGATTGACTGTCACATTTACAGATGAAGAGGGCTTCCCAGGTGGCACTAGTGATAAAAAAAAAAAACCCACCTGCTAATGCACAAGATGTAAGAGACATAGGTTTGATTCCTGGAGTGGGAAGATCCCCTGGAGAAGGACATGGCAACTCTCTCCAGTATTCTTGCCATGAACAGAGGAGCCTGGCGGGCTACAATCCATGGGTTTGCCAAGGGTTGGGCACAACTGAGGCGACTTAGCACACACGAACACACAGATGAGGAAACTATCACACACTGGGGCCAGTGGGCCTAAGAACCTGGTCTCCTGGGGACAGTTCTGGCCTCTCGTCAATACCAGGCTCCCCTGGAGCTCTGAAACCTGCAGATTCCCGGTTTCTTGTTGCGAACTACCTCCTTTTCCCTACCCGCCCTCACTCTTTACTTCCCACCAGTTGCGTCTTCTCCAGCCTCTTTGCAGAGCTTCCTTTCTCATCCTGTAGGCCAGGCACACTAATATTTCTGAGACGAGGGAGGTTAACATTTGATACCCTGCCCCCATGTTCCCTGGGTTAGCACTTGTGTGCAGCCTGTTTCCTAGAACTTGCTCTGCTTTGTGGAATGTCTTCCTGTGGGGTCCCAAGAAAAGTAGTAGGTGAGGCTGTTTAACCTTCGGGGCCGTGTTTCTCCAGGTGTGAGCCTGGACCACGTTGTGTGGGTCACAGACATTCAGGGTTCTGCCTACGTATGCAGATTCCTGGGCCCCGCCCCAAAGTTGGTGAATATGCAGATTGCTGGGCCCTGCCCCGAATTTGGTGAGTCAGAAGGGGCATTTCACCAGCTTCCCCTGTTTCTGACAAGCACTTACCAGGGCCTGGGAACCATGCTCAGGTGACTGCCCTGTTGGGCTGCAGAGAGCTGTTGATAGACTTCTTAGGAGTGAACACACTTATATTACTAAATTAAGTCCTTCCTGATGATGACGATAATTGATTTTTACTTTCTGGCCATGCCATGTGGCATGTGAGATCTTAGTTCCTCGATCAGGGATCGGACTCTCATCCCCTGTAGTGGAAGCTTGTAGTCTTAACCACTGGATTGCCAGAGAAGCCCTAATTTTTTAAGTAAACTTTAGGATTTAACTAGGTTATATTTTAGAGTTTTGCATCTCTGTAAGTGAAACTTGTCTAGAATTTTCTCTTTTCGCATGCTGTCTTCTGTGGGCTTGGCTAATGATAGCTTTGTAAAATAAACTAGGGATCTTACGGTCATTTTCTACAATCTGAGATGGTTTGACATTGGACTTATTTTCTGAAGATTAGAGAAAGCTCAACTGTGAAAACAAGCTGGGCCTTACATTATTTTAAATGTTGACATTTAGCCCCCTTACTAACTATTTAAATGACTATTGGTCTGTTCAGATTGTTACTTCTTGAAATTAATTCATTTCTCTATGTTCACCAATCGCTTGCACACAATACTCATATTTCTGGAGCCATTTTCTGGATTCTATTGCCTTTCTCAATATTAATATTTTATTTTTTCACTTTCTCTAATCACGCTTTTTTACTTAGTATTTTCATAGGACCGACTTGTTTTTTTCACAATGAGCATGCATGCTTAGTCACTCAGTCATGTCCGACTGTGACTCCACGGACTGTAGCCCTCCAGGCCCCTCTGCTCATGGGATTCTCCAGGCAAGAATACTGGAGTGGGTAGCTGTTCCCTTCTTTAGGGGCTCTTGCTAACGCAGGGATCAAACCTGGTTCACTTGCATTCCAGGCGGATTCTTTACCATCTGAGCCACCAGGGAAGCCCTTTTTTCACTATCCTGAGGCATAATTGATGTTCAATTATTAATAAAAATGAACAATTTGATGCGTATTGACATATGCATGCATCTGTAAAGCCATTGCTGTAACCAAAATCAGTTTACCATTTTGACCTTTTTTCCCCCCAGTTTTCTAGTGTCTTAATTTCAGATTTTAAACTTGATTCTATCCTTCTATTCATGTATGTGTGTGTTTTATTCTTTTTCTAGTTTCTTAAGTGAAAGCCCATTTATTTCATTTTTCAAAAAGTTATACTCCATTATAGTCATAAAATATTGGCTACATTCCCTGTGTTGTACAATATATCCTTGTAGCTTATTTTATACATAGTAGTTTGTACCTCTTAACCCCTTACCTCTATCTTTCCTCTCTACCTGTCCTCTCCCTATCAGTAAACACTAGTTTGTTCTCTATATCTGTGAATCTGTTTCTTTTCCATTATGTTAATAGTATGTTTTAGTTTTTACATTCCACATATAAGTGATATAATAAAATATTTGTCTTTCTCTGACTCATTTCACTTTAACTCATTTATTTTTAATCTTATTTATATATTCAATTAATTCTCATTTTTTTGTGGTAGCTGTATTCTGTAAAGTCACCACAAACCCTGAATGAGGAAATTCTGCACATTTATTCCTGGGGAAAATAAATACAGGATTTGGTTCCTACCAGCGGATGGGCACACAGTTTTCATATAATGATCAATACATGATTTGTTTTATGTGTTTCTGTTTAAAGACTCCTTTAAAGCAGAAATTGTTGATTCATTAACATAGACCTTATGGTCAACAGCACTAGAACTTGTGTCTGAACAAAGCTTATCTAACAATGTGATTTCTGCATAAGGCAGATCACAGACTTTTGTGCTTAGGAACACTAGACAGTATTTTGTATTTCCTAGGGGCCATTTTAAAGAGCAAAATCACCAGTGAAGAGTGCAAAAATGTGAAACACACAACACTAAATAGATTGTGGGAAAGGCATTTAAACAATAAACATAGTCTGAGAGCTGAGACAAGTAGGCAGATTGTTGCTTGTGTTGACCTCAACAGGAAACACGCACATCAAGTGACTCAAATGCATTCCCGCTTTACCCATGTCCACAGTGATCTCAGAAATGCTGCAAGTATAAGGGGGTTACAAATAAATTTTAGTGAATAGGCTTATTTCCATATATGGAATCTGCAGATAACGAGGATTGATTGTAGCTAAATTATTTAAAGTGATATTAAACTCATGGGATATAGACAAAAGCCATTCTCACGAAGGAAATTTAGAGAATAAGATGACATAAATTCTCACTCATTGACTCACCATTGACTCAAGTTTGGATTGCTGGGTTCTAATGCCACACAAAGTGTTAATCTCTGTTCTTATCACAGTTTAGCTAGCCCATCTGTGAGGGTTTAAGATGGCTGATGCCCTTGTGACATTGCTGATACATCCTGGACCTGGAGAGTCAAGCCCTCAGTCGCAGCCCTTGCATGGCTTATACTTGAAATGTTCAGGCAGAGGGTGGAGGTTCTTGGGTGTGATGGGAAAAGCAGTGGCCTTGGAGTTGACCTGCTGAATAAATTCTGCTAAATAACTGAAGTGCTCTGAGCCTGTTTCCTCCCTGTAAAATGTCTCAGGGAGGAAGCTCAGAGCAGTCGAGTACTTTACATTTGGTAACAAGGACCAAAGCAAAGAGTGAGTGGGAAGGATTCAGAGCACAGTAAAGAGCTGGGTAAATGTGAGGTGGGATGTCGCTGTCACCGTATTAATAACACCCATGGAGTGAGCCATTCTCTGAACTTAAGCCCATCGTCTGAGCTCCAGTTCAGTGGGGCCCTGTCATCCCAGAACCTAAAGAGACTTAAGCCTGGGTCAGCCAATGCCCTAGATGGAAGGAAGAGACTTAAAGACAAGAAGAAGCAGCTGTGGGGAAGCACTGCTCCCACCCTGAAGCTGGTTCAACCACTTGGGAAGACCAAGACCCCAGCTGGAGGAAGACAGAGGTCCTGGGGCCACTGTGAGGCCTCCTGAGCCCTTGGACACCCCAAACCCACCCACCTGTCTCTTCTGTCTCCCAGCACCATGACTGCCGAGGAGGACACCAAGTGGCTTCAGTGGGTGGCACAGCAGTTTGAGACCATTGCGGGAAAAGATGGGGAGATCAACCTGCAAGACTTCAAAAAAGCCCTGCAGGTGAAAGAGGCAAGTGTCTGCTCCAGAAGTGGGGACCCCATGCTTATATTTTGTAGAGGAGGAGCAATCTGGTTTCCAGGACACAGTACCTCACAAGGAGGGAAAAGTCTCTGCTACTGGGGCCCTTCCATCCATGGTGGTAGCCATGGCTTTCTAGGATCTTTCAAATAACACATGAAGTTGGAAATCAGTAGCTTGTCAAATCTTAAGAAATATTATTGACCTTACATTTACTGCCAGCCTCATGGGCAGAGGTGATGCCAAGACTTAAGTTTACTGCCAAAAAAACGAATTTTTCCATGGTTTGTACCCATTAAAGGCCTGTTTGCAGTGCCACACCATCCCCAGGCCTCTGTCTCGGTGTCATAGGTCCTCTGCCCATCCCCATAACAGCCTGCGTGCCTGACAAAAAGTAGAGACATGAGCAGAGAGGAGGGTGGGGTGAGCCTGCAAATGCCAACCTCTCCGCAGGTGTCCTCTGGGATGGCCTCTCGTGGTGGCCTGTATCCTTGATGAGAGTGAGACAAGGAGCATTTGAATGCCCCTGTTTGGATGGGAGGGCCCCTCACTTGCTGGTACCAGGGGCACTGCTTTGAACTCTAAACACTGTCTCCTTTCATAGTCAATATGGAGAAGGGAAAAAAGGCCTTCTGCCTAATTGGGGCTATAAGATATCTTAAGATGAAGACCATTCGGGATGGTAGAGTAATATTAGGAGAGTGATAAAGGCATTACTAAAGGGACCCAGGTGAAAAAGAGTGAGGCCGAAGCAGGGCTGACTGCCCACAGTGGACCTCGTGCTCATGAACCCACGCTTGTGAACTTAGATCAGACACTAAAGCCCTCAGGCCCCTTGCCCTGCCTCAGGGAGTAGATCTCGGCCTGGCATATCTGTGACACTGACCCAGCCTGTCTTCTTAATTTCTGTGTTTCCAGTGCCTAACATAAGACCTGCCTGGCAAGCGGGGGCTTGTGCAGATATGATTCTTGAATGAATGAATGGTTGAATGATGAATGGAGTGAGTGCACCAGCACTTGAGAACAAGTGCTGTTAAGAACAACTCTACATTAGGAGAACTTAATTGCAGGCTATAGGCAGCCCAAACAACAAGGCGAAGACATAGGTATTCAAGTGGCACCTTCTTTATAAAGCCTTCCTGGCTTCACTGTCCCTCGAGGTCACCCGAAGGGGAAAAAGACTGGACCTGGGAGGAGCCTGCAGGGGGACACTCAATCTGACCTTTTTCCCAAGTTGAGTAAGGGGCCACCAGAGGTCTGGACTGCAAGGCTGATGAGAGTGGTGGGTTATGGAGACAGAGAGCCTATGGAAATTACCAGGCCAGAGACGCAGAAGGGAGCCCAGGACCCAGACACAGGTCTATCCTCGCTACAGGGATCTGAACAGTTCTCCTACCAGAGCCCAAAGTTGTTCTCAGCTGACAGGATGGGCCATGGACACTGTCCCCTGGTGTGGCTTCATTGGGAAGATCACAGGCTATTTTCAGTCACTTGAGTCCTCCCTGAATCCCACCACCCCACGGCATATGTACACACACACACACACACACACACACACACACACACTCACACAGTGAATGAATTCAAAGCCCAAGCTCCATGGCCACATTTGTACCCATCTCCTGTCCTCCTCTGGCCACAGTCTTTCTTTGCTGAGAGATTCTTTGTCCTGTTTGACTCGGATGGAAGTGGCACCATCACACTTCAGGAGCTGCAGGAGGCACTGACCCTGCTTATCCACGGCAGCCCCATGGACAAACTCAAATTCCTCTTCCAGGTGTATGACGTCGACGGTAAGCATCCTTGGTGGGATGGGAGGAGGACTCGGAGGGAGGGACAAAGGGAACGGGCCGTCTCAGTGACTGCCCAGCACTGGGCTAATGTCTCCAGGTGAGGCTGACAGCTTCCTCCCTCTCTCTGTGGGTTCCCTGCCCAGTCTCTGGTCCTCATCTCCCTTTTGTTGGGGGAGAGGGTGGGACACCGGCAGGCAGACAAATGCCCTTCATTCAACTCACAAGAAGCCAGAACTTTCCTTTGTTATTTTCCATGATTGAAAAAAGAAATTGGTTTGTTGCTTTTTAATAATAGTAATAGCCCACGATGAACATTTAAGACAATATAGAATGGTTTAAAAAAGAAAACAGGGGCACCGGGATGGGGAGTACATGTAAATCCATGGCTAATTCATTTCAATGTATGACAAAAACCACTGCAATGTTGTAAAGTAATTAGCCTCCAACTAATAAAAATAAATGGAAAAAAAAAACATTCAAAACATGATAAAAAAAAAAAAAACAAAAATCACCCATTGCATTTTTCTATACTGCCTGTAACTGATAGCATATACACATTCATCACACATTTTAAAAAACAAAATGGGATTATAATACTATATACACTACCTTTTTTCACTCAGCAATATAAACAATTGATCATATAAGACTGCATTGCTTTACAACATCATTTTTATTATAGTAAAATAGTCATAATAAATTTATCACTTTAATCATTTTTAAGTGTATAGTTCAGAAGCATTAAGTAAATTCACATTGTTGTGCAACCTTCACCACCATTCGTCTGCAGAACTTGTTCATTTTTCCAGTCCGACACTGTACCAACTAAACAATAACTCCCTACTCCCCACTTCTCCAAGAATTTGACTACTCTAGCTACCTTATATAATTGAAATTGTATAATAGCTGTCCTTTCATAATTGGCTTATTGAACTTAGCATAAGCATGGTAGGCTGCAGTCCATGGGGTCGCTAGGAGTCGGACACGACTGAGAGGCTTCCCTTTCACTTTTCACTTTCATGCATTGGAGAAGGAAATGGCATTCCACTCCAGTGTTCTTGCCTGGAGAATCCCAGGGACAGAGGAGCCTGGTGGGCTGCCGTCTGTGGGGTCACACAGAGTCAGACACGACTGAAGTGACTTAGCAGCAGCAGCAGCAATGTTCTCAAGGTTCATCCATGTTGTACCGTGACAGGCTTTCATTATTTTTTAAGACTGAATGTGATCTGTTGTATGTATATACTACGTTTTGTTTATCCATTCATTTGTTAATGGACACTTGGGTTGCTTCTACCTTTTGGCTATTGCAAATAATGCTGCTATAAATATGGGAGTACAAATATCTCTTCAAGACCCTGCTTTTGGTTCTTTTGGTCATATATCCAAAAGTGGAATCACTGGATCACAGGACAATTTTTTTTTTTTTTTGAGGACTGCCATACTCTTTTCCACAGTAGTTGCACCATTTTACATTCACACCAGCAATACATAAAGGTTCCAATTTCTCTAATACTTCTACTTCTTTTCTTTTCTTTTTTTTTTTGATAACAGCTATCTAACGGGTGAGAAGGGGAAACTCAGTGGAGTTATAGCATCATTTGTAGTGACTGCATTATGTGCCACTGTGTGACTTTGACCCTATGTTCCATGAAGCACAGCCTAGTACTTAAGATCTCTGACCCTGAGACCAAGTTACCCAGGTTCAAATCTCAGCTCCACCAGTTGTTAATCATGTGACCCTGGGCAAATTGCTTAACTTTTCCATGCTTTAATGTCCCACGTAACACATGAAAATACTGATCATCATAATAGTACATACCTGTGAGGTTGGTAGGATTAAATTAGTTATGTAAACTCAAAACAATGCCTAGTTCAGGACACTCCTTTACAGGGGTCAGTTGTTGTTTATTTACTCAAACACCATTTCCAAAATGGAGAATTCCATTGTTCTCCCTCCTTATTTTGGCATCAAAAATGACACTGCAGTAATCATCCTGGTTTTTACATCGTTGGCAACTTTGTGGCGTAAAGAGTCTCTGAAAGCCCAGAATCATCAAAGGAAGGGACTCTGAGTGGGAAAAAGGCACCCAGTGAGCCTGGGGTGGTTGGTGAACCCAGACTGGGCAGGCCCCAGAGGTCATGGTTTGGAGTCTCCATACAATGAATACGTGGGGGGATCACGGGACTGGATTTGCATCTGGGAAAGCTCAACGCAGCTGCTGTTGTGCTCCTGGCACAGCCCTCTGGCCTATGGGGTTTCTCTAGCTCCTGTGTCATTTTGGCTATGAAAAAGGGCCTGTTATCACTTTGGAAGGACTTTGGAAGTCCAAATCAAGGAATTATTTCTTTTAAAAGAGACTGACACACATCCATAGTCTATTTGGATCAGATAGGGAAGGCTTCAACACATCCTGTGCAATAGTTGGTCTTGGGGTTGGGGGTCTCCCTCTTTCCAGGTTTTAAGAACCTGGTCCCTGGATTTATTTGTGAAGGAACTGCTCCTTCCTTTGCATTTTTAGTGGGAGTTTGCAGTGCCTTTGGGGCATAATCATGGATCACCTTCTGAATGTGTCCAAGATTAATAATATATCTCAGGGCCTGGTTCACACCCTCATCCTTTAGAATTCATCATTAGTAAGAAAAGGCCTCCACAGGTCATTTCAAATATGCTAAATCTCAGATTACTGCTGGGGCTACATGGACCCTGAGGAATGCGATAGGAAGAAACAAGTTGGTCCAGGGTTCACGAGTTTCTTGGCAGAGCTTTACTAAGGTTTGCTTTAAAGTATGGTTCATGATGGCTCTTGCCTTCATGGCTCTTGCCTTAGGCTCTTGCCTAAGCTGAAGGACAGGAGGTGTGACTAGAGAGTGGTGTGTTAGACTCTGCATCGTACTGTGATTACAGGCTTTGATTTTGGCCCAAGTACTGATCATAGTACCAATAGACTTTAGTTTATATGTAGCTACTTTCTTCCAAATACTACATTGTTGTGTTGTTCAGTCACCCAGTCGTGTCTGACTCTTTGTGACCCCGTGGACTGCAACATGCCAGGCCTCCCTGTCCCTCACCATCTCCTGAAGTTTGCCTAAGTTCATGTCCATCGCATTGGTGATACCATCCAGCCATCTCGTGCTCTGACTCCCTCTTCTCCCTCTGCCCTCAATCTTTCCCAGCATCAGGGACTTTTCCAATGAGTCAGCTGTTCGCATCAGATGACCAAAATACCGGAGCTTCAGTTTCAGCATCAGTCCTTTCTGCTTTATGATTATCTATTATCCTTGAACCAATACTGAAAGGGAGGAATAATTAGCCCCATTTTAGAGAAAAGCAAAGTCACAAGACTCTAAAGGATTTATAGCCCACCATCTAACAGTAAGGGGTAGAAGCATATTGTTACCTCATGTGTGTCTATATCCAAAACAAGTCAAGAAATTTCTAATCAAGGGTCCTACTACTTATGAAGAATGAAAATACATACAGAAAAAAAAAAAAAAAAGCCTTGGATCCCATCTCAGTTGATACAGTTGTTTCTCCAGTTAGTTCCAGGATCCTTGTGGATACCCAAACCCATGGATGCTCAAGTCCTTTATATAAAATGTAGACATACAGTCAACCCTTGATACCTGTGGGTTCATCCATCCACAGATTCAACCAACTGTGATTGAATTTGTAGATGAGGAACCCGTCTGTACTGAGGGTCAACTGTACTTTTGGCTTCCTTTTCACATCACTCTTAGCCACTCGTGTTCTCATAAGGTCACAACCCTGGACTTGAGGGACCAGTTGTGGCCTCTCAGGACAACATGGATGGATGAGCAGAGTCTGCTACAATTTGGGGAACAAAGAGAAACCTCTTCACCACCACCTCATATACAATTTGCCTCTGAATAATTGGGGCTCTGGGCACATAGCTCCTTATAGATTAAGTAAGCAAGTGTATCTTCTGGGCAGATGGTCTTGGAAGTTGAGTGGTACTTAAGAGAGGAGGCTGCAGATTCTAGAGGAAGGCATGCACTGAGGCCAAAGATTCTCCATGCTTGGGAAGGTGTTTGCCTCTGTTGAGCCCGGCAGTAGGGAGCCATGGAAGGTTTGTGAGCTGGAGGTGCCATATGTCCTTTGATTGCCTGGTCTTTACTCCTAAAGACATCAGGTTGGCAGAAACCTGAAAGAACAGCAAGTTAATCCCACAATGCAGTGGTTGTGCAAGGCAGGGGGAGTTTGCAAATACAGAGTGAGGTGGGAGGGCCGTGGGTGCAGGTCCCCACTAGGCTTCATCGTTGCCTGAAACAGGCAGCGGCTCCATCGACGCTGACGAGCTGCGCACCGTGCTGCAGTCGTGCCTGCACGAGAGCACCATCTCGCTGCCCCAGGAGAAGCTGGACCAGCTGGCGCTGGCGCTCTTCGAGTCGGCCGACAAGGACTGCAGCGGCACCATCACCTTCGAGGAGCTCCGAGACGAGCTGCAGCGCTTCCCCGAAGTCGTGGAGAACCTGACCATCAGGTACCGCCCTGGCTGGTGCAGCGACACAGCCCGTTCCGGGATTAGAGCCCAGGTGCGAAGTGTAGCCTGAGCACAAGCAGGATCCCTCGGCCTGGCCCTGCCCCGCCCCGGTCGGCCCCGCCCAGCCCAGCCCCTCGGGTTCCCACCCGAGGCAGCTTAGCTCCTCTGCCCACTTTCTCTTGGGGCCAAATGCCTGTCCTGCCCTCTGCAGGGCAGCTGTTGTCATGCGTGCATTTTCTACAGGGTTCCTTAAGAATCAACTCAATATTAAGCACCAGCTCTGTGCTGGGCATTTTTACAAGTATATCATTGCATAACATGGAAAAGGAAATTGAGGTTACATAAAGAATGAAGTAACAAAAAGACATTAAAACTATTTCACCTGAAGTAACACGCCTAGGTGCACACAAATAATTAGCAAAGACAGTTATTTATTCAACTTGTTCGAGCAGCTACTCTGTACCAAGCCTTGTTCTCAATAATGGCAGAGCTCTGCTGGGGCTGCATTCCAGGCTGAGACACAGGTAATTTATACCAATAAACAAGTACATAAACTAGACAAGTACAAATTTGATAGGCACTGTGGAGAAAATAATATAAAAATGGTGTAACAACAGACCTAAGTTTGTCTGACTCCAAGTTCTGAATAGTGCCACTTTTGTACTTCATTCTTTTTGTGTATTAACTTCAAAAATTTCTCAGATTCTTCCATCCGTTATGATTGTCTCCCCACTCAAGGTAGTTAAAAAACTATGGGTATGGGTATGGTATCTGACAGACGGGAGATTGATCCCAGCTCTACCTAGCTGTGTGACTGTAAGCAAGTCACTTGCCCTCCCTTTGCTGATGTGAAAGGAAGCCGGCCTGTTTGCTCCACAGCTCCCAAGGGTTAGCGGCTGCAGAGGGAGTGCGTCTCCAGGCTCCCACCCCGGTGGTCCCCACTGCGCCGCGCCCCTCTGAGTGGAGTCCTCTCTTATAGTGCTGCTCACTGGCTGACGCCTCCAGCTCCCCAGCGATGCCAGCGCCGACCTCGCCCGCTGACCTCTGCCTACTGGCACAACCACCGCAGCCACACGCTCTGCCTGGCCGTCTTCGTGGGCCTCCACGTGCTGCTGTTTGCCCTGGCAGCTAGTGCCTACCGGGCCTTCGGAGCCAGCGTCATGGTGGCCAAGGGCTGTGGCCAGTGCCTCAACTTTGACTGTAGCTTCATCGCGGTAGGGCTCTGTGGGCACAATGCAGGGAAGCGGGCAGGGGGGCTGATGTAGGCTCCTCTTAGACTAAATGACCCACGCATAAACACCTGCATTGGCAGTGCAGGATGGCACCTTAGAAATCCACTGGGCCAACACTCAGTGGTGGGGACTAAGGCTCAGAGAGGGGCAATGAGTTGTCTGTTGTCACACAGCAGGTAAATAATACAGCTGGCATTTGTGTGTGCTTGCTATGTACCAGTCACAGTGCTAACCACTTTCCATAGGGTTACTGACCCTCACAATTACCCTATGGTGGACCCAGATGAGGTTGAGCTAGCTCCTGTGAGGGCTCCAGCCAGAAAGAGAATACTTCAAGAGGCCTTGAATGCCAGAATGTGATCCTCTGGACCAGAGCCTGAGGTCTCCAAGTGTATTTGATAACACACTTCTACAACTGGAATGAAATAAAACTACAACAAAATAAACAAAAAACAAAAACCCCCTCCCAATTACCCAATATACGCTCACTTACTTATATGTATACCCTGTTATTGTTAGCCAATAGGTTTAGGCACAATATAAGTCAAGATTCATCTTTAATGATCAGAGATGTACATCTCTAGTTCAAATACTCCTTTTGACACTATCAGTTTCTTACTAGAGTGGGTTTTATTTTTAACCTCATAACTGGCCTCAGAGAATTCACACCAGTAGTGGGAGACACATGACTCATTTTCATGGTCACTTGCTCTTGCCTTATTAACACTATTTTCAATCTGCATTTTCTCTGTAGGGAATATTTTTAAGCTACTTGTCCTTTCTGAGGGGTAGTTAAGCTTACTTAAGTTAAAAGCAGTTAATGCAATCCACAAATTCACACAATAGGACAGGCATAAATTAAAGCAAATGAGTAAGGGAGAGGGCCCTCGCCATAAGCCCCTTAAAAAGTGCCGTCTCCCCTCAGGACATCTCAAGAACTACATGGGACATGGTGCCTGTCTGACCTATGACTAAATGAGGGCTCCATGTCTACACAGAGCCTAAATATTAGTAAAAGCTTATGTGCTTCCCACGGGTTGAGATAAAAGGAATACAAACATTCTATAAGATTTTCTCTTCCCTGCCCAGTTCTGGAGGTCCTACTTTGGGACCCCAGCTATGGATCTAGGGCAGCAATGGAATGCTTGAGGACAGGGGAGGTGGTGATGTCCCCTAGCCCCGCCCACCCTCCAGCCCTGCCCACTGCAACTCTGCCCATCCTCTGGCCCCGCCCACAACGGCCCCGCCCACCCTCCAGCCCCACCCACCACGGCCCCACCCACACAGCCCGCCCATCCTCCAGCCCCGCCCATTGGTAAGCACAGCCATCTCAGGGGGAGGCGGGGAGACACCTGCGGCGAAGGGGGGGCCAGGTTAGAGAGCGAGCCAGATGGGCTCTCTACCGCTTTGCTTGGCCAGGTGCTGATGCTCAGGCGCTGCCTCACGTGGCTGCGGGCCACGTGGCTGGCTCAGGTCCTGCCGCTGGACCACAACATCCAGTTCCACCAGCTTATGGGCTACGTGGTAGTCGGGCTCTCCCTCGTGCACACCGTGGCCCACGTGGTGAACTTCGGTGAGTAGCCTGGGGCTGGGGTGGGGTGGGGATCTGGGCTTTCCACAAACCACTAATTTATCCCGCTCCTGTGTCCTGGTGGGCGGAGAAGGGTGTCCTCCCCTTCTCCCCATAAGCTGGATGGGGAGAAGTGGGAACCCCAACAGGAAGGTGCAGTGGCCGATCTTGTCTTGTGCTCGTCTCCAGCGCTCCAGGCTCAGTCTGAGGCCAGCCCCTTCCGGTTTTGGGAACTCCTGCTCACCACGAGACCTGGCATCGGTTGGGTTCATGGCCTGGCTTCCCCGACCGGCGTGGCTCTGCTCCTGCTGCTGCTCCTCATGTTCGCCTGCTCCAGCTCCTGTGTCCGCAGGAGAGGCCACTTTGAGGTGCCCCAGACTTTCCCCTTTGCCTGGCCTATCTTGGGCTCCCACCTTCATTTCTTCCTTTTTTTTAAAAAAATTAATTTTTGTTGGAGTATCAGTTCAGTCGCTCAGTCATATCCTACTCTGCGACCCCATGAATCGCAGCACACCAGGCCTCCCTGTCCATCACAAACTCCCGGAGTTTACTAAACTCATGCCCATCGAGTCAGTGATGCCATCCAGCCATCTCATCCTCTGTCGTCCCCTTCTCCTCCTGCCCCCAATCCCTCCCAGCATCAGGGTCTTTTCCAAGGAGTCAACTCTTTGTATGAGGTGGCCAAAGTATTGGAGTTTCAGCTTCAGCATCAGTCCTTCCAATGAACACCCAGGACTGATCTCCTTTAGGATGGACTGGTTGGATCTCCTTGCAGTCCAAGGGACTCTCAAGAGTCTTCTCCAACACCACAGTTCAAAAGCATCAATTTCTCAGCGCTCCGCTTTCTTCACAGTCCAACTCTCACATCCATACATGACCACTGGGAAAACCACAGCCTTGACTAGACGGACCTTTGTTGTCAAAGTAATGTCTCTGCTTTTTAATATGCTATCTAGGTTGGTCATAACTTTCCTTCCAAGGAGTAAGCGTCTTTTAATTTCATGGCTGCAGTCACCATCTGCAGTGATTTTGGAGCCCCAAAAAATGAAGTCTGACACTGTTTCCACTGTCTCCCCATCTATTTCCCATGAGGTAATGGGACCAGATACCATGATCTTAGTTTTCTGAATTTTAAGCTTTAAGCCAACATTTTCACTCTCCTCTTTCACTTTCATCAAGAGGCTTTTCAGTTCCTCTTCACTTTCTGCCATAAGGGTGGTGTCATCTGCATATCTGAGGTTATTGATATTTCTCCCAGCAATCTTGATTCCAGCTTGTGCTGGATGAACCAGCCCAGCATTTCTCTTGATGTACTCTGCATAGAAGTTAAATAAGCAGGGTGACAATATACAGCCTTGACGGACTCCTTTTCCTATTTGAAACCAGTTTGTTGTTCCCAGTCCAGTTCTAACTGTTGCTTCCTGACCTGCATACAGGTTTCTCAAGAGGCAGGTCAGGTGATCTGTTATTCCGACCTCTTTCAGAATTTTCCACAGTTTATTGTGATCCACACAGTCAAAGGCTTTCGCATAGTCAATAAAGCAGAAATAGATGTTTTTTCTGGAACTCTCTTGCTTTTTCGATGATCCAGCAAATGTTGGCAATTTGATCTCTGGTTCCTCTGCCTTTTCTAAAACCAGCTTGAACATCTGGAAGTTCTCGGTTCATGTATTGCTGAAGCCTGGCTTGAAGAATTTTGAGCATTACTTTACTAGCGTGTGAGATGAGTGCAATTGTGCAGTAGTTTGAGCATTCTTTGGCATTGCCTTTCTTAGGGATTGGAATGAAAACTGACCTTTTCCAGTCCTGTGGACACTACTGAGTTTTCCAAATTTGCGTGCAGTTTTCCAAATTATTGGGATAATAAGTTTTCCAAATTATTGGAGTATAATTGGTTTCTATTGTTCAGCAAAGTGAGTCACCCACCTTCATTTCATGCTGTGCCCCCTCCAGCTTACTCCAGAGCCCAGGAAGTTCCAGGTGGTTTACACACTATGGACATGTGACTTGGGTTCTGCCACTGAACTGTGATTTTTTGTCTGGCAAGTGAAAATGTTCTGCTCTAGAAGATTCTACCTTTTTTGCTGGCTTATCCTCTTGCTCTAATTGGATTTAACTAGGCTCAAGATGGCACAAAGAGGGCAAGAAACAAGCTCTTGAGAGTTCTAATCCCCACCCCACTCCTTATTGATCATTCCACTGCTGTCATTTATAAAGTAGAGCTGTGTTCTCTACCTTTGGAGTTATTTTAAAAATCAAATGAGATAATACAGGTGAAGTCAATAACTATACACACCTAGCACGTGGGCGCTCTACAGGTGTTAGGTCTAGCTTTGCTTCCTTCTCTCTAGCCTCCTGGAGATATAAAAGGTCCTGGAGGGTCTAGTTTGGAGATTGTGTCCCCTGGACTGATTTGGTCATAGCAGAAAAATATATGTATATATACAATCACCTACTCTGAGCCAACAATGATCCTTTGAAGTCATAATCAGCATCCTCACTTGACCCACAAGGAATCTGACTCATAGAAGTAACTTATCAGACCGAGGCCACAGAGCTAGTAGCCGAGCAGGTGTTAAAACTCGGGGCTTTGCTCTTGCTTCTCTACTGCCAGAATATCATTGCTCTCTTTCCTTCCTTCTCCCTGAGAAAGGGTCAGTGGGTCGGGACACTGGTGCTGATGAGCCCATCAGAGGGGGCAGTCCACCCTGCCCAGAACACGCCCAGGCAGATGTTCCAGGTGTTGGTCACTGGTGCCAAGAATCTTCACTTACAGACTCTCTGAGCCAGGCCCTCAGAACAAAGAGGCAACAGAGCTTCTCACCCCCAATCTCCTACCCAAGCCTGTTCCCAGGAGCGGGTGTGTATGGCCAAAGCTCTGGGCGCAGTCCTGGCTTTGAGGATGACCATGAACCTTGGCTCTGTCCCCCCCCTCCATGCCTTGACATTTTACTCCCCCATCTCCCACAGGTGTTCTACTGGACCCATCTGTCCTACCTCCCCATGTGGCTCCTGCTCATCCTGCACGGGCCCAACTTCTGGAAGTGGCTGCTGGTCCCTGGCACATTGTTCTTCCTGGAGAAAACCATCAGCCTGGCAGCGTCCCGCATGGCGGCCCTGAACATCGTGGAAGTCAATCTCCTCCCTTCCAAGGTACAAAGGGGGCCCGAGGATCCAAGAGGTGTCCCAGGTGGTGGGGTGCAGCACCTGGGTACTCTGTTAGACCTCCACCCCCAGGAAATAGGGAGCACAATGCAGGAGACAAGCAAGTGCAAGACTCGGTCCAGCCCTGCAAGAGTGACGCTTCTGGGAGGGGAATGGTGGGTAGGCAGGGTACTACTAAAGGCCAGGTGTGCATAGAACACCTTCAGTAAGTATGTGTTACATGTCTGCAAGGTGGCAGGCCCTGCGCTTGGTGACAGAGATGCAGAGAAAGTGGAGGCACTCTCCTACTCTCCATAGACACACAGGATAATAGGAGAGTCAGCCCTTTCATCAGTGCAGGGCTGTGTTGGCAAGAGAAGAGGAATCTCAGGAGGCGTTAAACTCTGTCTTTGAGAGATCAGAAAAGCTTCAGAATGAGAGGGGAGCTGCCTTATCAGGGTTTTGAGAGATGAATAGAAGTTTGTTGGATAGACAAGACAGGGAAGGGTATTGCTGGGAGAAGGAACAGCATGGGCAAAGGCAGTAGTGAAAGGGAACACTGTACTGAAGGGACTACAGTAATTTGGAGCCGAGGTGCCAGGGAGAAGCTGGAGGGGTGGGCAGGGCCTAATGGTGAGTGGCCTCACTCTGCAGACCACGGGAACCCCTGAGCAGGGTGGGGAGAGGATGGTGGTGTTGAGCTGGTTTATAGTCCAGCTGGACTTCTCTAGTTGCTCCGTGGAAGATGGCTTAGAGAGGACCACTGGGGCGGCTGTTGCACATACGCAGAGGAGAGCTCATGAGAGCCTTGACCCTGACCAGGGTGAGGAGGGGGCATATCACAGAAAGACTCGAGAGGCAGCTGGCTGCATTTGGGGTGGGGGTTGGTGGGTGGGGGAGGAGTCTAGGCTGTCTTGCAGGTATCTGAGTAATTGGGGCCATTTTTGGAGAAAGGGCCGGCAGTTTTGGGGGGGCTTGACTCTGAACAACTTGGAAGTGAGGACACGGAAGCTGGATAAGAGACTGAGGTTTGTGTCTAGGCCCTGGCATCAGACAGAGTGGTTAGATTCAGATCCCATGGTTTCTTAGCTGGTGCTCTTGAGCAAGTCATTTAGCTTCTCTAACTCAGTCTCTCCTCCGTGGAGGGGAGAAAGATTGACATTCGTCTCACGGAGTTGTAAGGACTAAAGGTAGCGCTTAAAGAGCTCCACACAGCTCTGGCACCTGTAAGTGCTCAATAAACCAAAGTTACTCTCCAGGAGGCTGTTGTATCCTGGAAGAAATGCCTGTTCCTGGTTGGAATGCTAGCCAAATGCCACAGCAGTTCCATAAAAGGGGCTGGAGCAGTCAGGGGGCTTCACAGAGGAGGAGGGCCACTAGGAAGCAGTATTTACACCAGAGGAAGTGGGATCACACCATGAGCCCCGCTTCAGACACAGCCTACCTCCCCTTCTCTGATTGCCACCTACCACCCATTGGCAGATGTGCTGGAGGGTGAGCTCCCACTCAGAGACACAAAAGGTCTCATGTCATGCTGGCCTGGGTGATGGTGGAAGAAGATGGCCCAACCTGTGGTCCTGGGGCCCCTGGCAGCTCTGGGTCTGCACGGATGACCCTGATCTGTTTCTCTCCCCAGGTCACGCATCTCCTCATCAAGAGGCCGCCTCTTTTTCACTACAGACCTGGTGACTACTTGTATCTGAACATCCCCAGCATCGCACGCTATGAGTGGCACCCCTTCACCATCAGCAGTGCTCCTGAGCAGAAAGGTAGGCCTGCACCAACTCCACCAGTCCCTCAGTGGGGTGTTACTGAGTCCCTGCCACGTGCTGAGCAAGGCTGTGAACCAGGAACACATGGGGCAAACAAGACCCGGGACACAAACCCGGCCTCCCTGGTCTTCCTCTGGAACACGGGGGCAGATGAGCAGATGCTGACTAAACGGGGTGATCGGGGCTCTATCGGCTTCTGTGAGGGTCACCGGGGAGGGCCTTACCTGGTGGGGGAAGTGGGCAGGGTGGCCTTTCAGCTGAACCTTGAAGGGTTTATAGGAGTTTACTAGGTAGGAGAAGGGCATGGGGGTGGAGGCAGAAGGGGAAGCATGAGACCTGCAAACCTACGTAGAGGGGTCTGATGTAGTTTGGAGGGTCAGGTGGAGTAGGGAGGAAGGAAGCAGAGGTGAGTGGAAGGAAGAGAAGGTCAGAGAAAGGACCGAAGTGGCTGGCAAAATTGGTAAGAGCTAGTGTGGGGTCAGGAAGGTCTTCAAATGCAGGGTGAAAAGTGGAATGGCACAGGCAGTTGGGAGCCTGCAAGGGTCTTAAGCAAAGGAGTAGTGGCTCAGATGAAGGGGCACCAGGGCATTTCCAGAGGGCTGTGACAGACAGGAAGCCAGGCTTCCCCACTCCATGTGGGCATGAGACCTGGGGAGCCCCAAGGCAAGAGAATCCCTTCCCATCCTTCTCCCCCATCCCTGACCACTTCCATCCTCTGGGTGCCCAGCACCCACAGAACTACTCAGCTGACCTTCTCTTCGCCCAGCTGTCCTCCAACCCCCACCCATGCATGTGCCTGCATGCCTGCCTTCTGGTCCTGGGCTGTTGGTGGGGCCACAACCTGGACCTCTGACCTCTAGGCCAGGCCGGGGATTAGCCTTCCCATCTCAAGTGCTGCTTTTTTTTTTTTTTTTTAATATTTATTTTTACTTATCTGTCTGGTTGTACTGGAGCATAGTTGTGGGATGGGAGCTCTTAGTTGTGGCACATGGGGTCTAGCTCCTTGACCTGGGACTGAACCCAGGCCCCTGCACTGGGAGCACGGAGTGCACTGGACCACCAGGGGAGCCCCTCAAGAAGTGCCTCAGACAGAGGAGGCCTTGTATGGCCTGGTGCAGCGAGACCCTTGCTTGGCTTCATGAGAGGTAAAGGTTTCTGGTTGCCGGGATTCTCTGACCCTCCTCCATGGAAAGCTGTAGTTTCATTCACGATGCCTCCCACCCCAGCCCAGGCCCCACCCCGGGCCCAGCTCCCACAGCTCAGGGCATAGACCCAAGGCCAGGGTTCCCCACGAGAAGCTGTATAACACCTGCCCTGGAATCACATGAGTGGAGACCTGGATGTACAATGGGGTCAGGGTGAGGGTTAGAGAGGATGGATTATTTTCTTCCTATTTTTATTTCCCTTTTTCTTTCTTTCTTTTTTTTTTTGCTGTTTTATAAAGAACAGATATGCTCCTGGAAAATTCGGACAGTATAGAAATATGTGCCAAAGAAAATTAAAATCCCTCAAATAATTCTACCCAAGGAAAACTATTGTCAATCATTTGGTGAATAGCTTTCCAGATCTTGATGTATCACCATGAATAATCAGATATAGAGATAATTCTGCATATAAGGGATTATGGTTTTGCATATAAGGGATTACACTGTTTTGCCATCCACTTTTTCTCCATGAATAATATGTCATGAAGGTCTTTGCATGTCAGTTCTTTTAAAAGAAGAACTTTTCCTTTTCATGGCTGCATGCTATTCCAGTGTATTAATAGTAATAGGATTATAATATAAATGTGTAATTTATTTTACCAGTTTTTTAAAGTGTTTATTTATTTATTTGGCTGCACTGGGTTTTAGCTGTGGCATGTGGGATCTAGGTCCCTGACCAGGGGTCAAATCTGGGGCCCCTGCATTGGGAGTCTTAGCCACTGGACTGGGGAAGTCCCTATTTGACCAATTCTTGAAGGGTTTCTTCAGGGTCTCTGCTTGGACTCTCTTAGTCCTGAGCCCCCTGCAGTAAGTGAGTCCACGTGGGGGCTGGTAAATCCTCTGATTTTGTAGAGCTGGTTTCCAGGATCAGGAGTGGAAGTTAGGCTGGCAACTCTGGCTGAACTGAATTTGACTGGCATTTGAGAGGCCTGCTCCATCTGAGCCACTGTGTGAGGCAGTTCAGGGTGTATCTGTGCAGACGGGGCACAGCACAGCCCTCCTGCTGCTTTGCACCTTGGAGGGGAGGGAGTGCCAGGGAGGCTCCTGGGAGCAGGGGTCCCAGGACCTGACTTTTTCAGTCCACTCCGCACAAAGCTGTGAGAGCGTGAAAGTGAAAGTCTCTCAGCCATGTCTGACTCTGAGACCCCATGGACTATGTGGACTATATGGTTGTTGTCCATACTTTGACATGTCATTCACGCTCATCACTGATTCACATCTCCAGTGACCACGCAACTCCTGCTGCATCTCGTTATTTCATGTATTAACAAAAAAGCACATGTGTTTTTAAATCAAAAAATTTTAAAATTTATTTTGGTAACAGTCTCACCATAATTGGTTTCATTCATAATTTCTACAAATATTATTCAAAGTATTTAAAAACCTTATTTTGAGAAGGAGTTTATCCTTGCCTTCACAGGACTGCCAAAAGAGTTCATGATTTAAAATAAAAGAAAAAGGATGAGAACTCCAGACCAGGAAGTCTCTTAGGGGCCTCCTTGCTCTAATGTATGTTCTTTCTGGTACCCCTCAACACCCTTCTACCAGTCATCCACTTAATAGGGAACTTTAGCAAACACCCTCTGCATCCCAGACACAGAGAGCAGTGAAAGCTACTGGTCCCACTATTGACTGAGCACCTTCTGTGTGCAGAACCATTAACAGGCCTCTCATAGAATGTGGGAGAGAGATGGTCCCCAACCTTGCTGAGACCCTGGCTTGATGGAGGATGCCAGGCCCTCACCTCTAGGGAGCCCCCAGTGTGCTCAGGACCGCTCTGACCCCTGCCTTGGCAGAGGAGACTGAACATGTAGGTTGACTTCACTGAGAAAAATTGCAAGGTCTGCACCAGAGAGGCCAGCTCTCCCAGGCTCATGGCTGTGGCTGCTAGTTCGGACCTGAGGAAGGGCGTTCAGAGGAGAGCCTGAGGGGTGGATGCCCAGTCCCAGTCACTCCAGTGAGACAGGTGTCCCTGTGGAGACCGGCACTGACCCCTCACCGCCTGCCCTCACCCCTCTTGCTCAGACACCATCTGGCTACACATCCGGTCCCAGGGCCAGTGGACCAACAGGTTGTTTGAGTCCTTCAAGAAATCAGACCCACAGTTCTGTGGTTCCAAGAGGCTCTCGAGGAGGTTGGAGATGAAGAGGAGTCAGAGGAAGTCCCAGGTAAGTGACTGAAGGGGATAAAGGGTCCACCGTGGTGACAAACCCATGGGGACCAAGTTGCCTTCTTAGCTGGCAACCCCTGAGCAGTTGTGAACACTGGCTGGGACAGCACAGAGGGTAGGCCAATTGAGAATGTGTGGTCCAAGAACCTCCTGGAATCCGGACCACACCTGATCCTTCCTGGTCCAGTGTGCTCCATTAGAAGGCAGGAGACAAGGCAAAGAGGGGGAAATTGAGAGGAGAAAAATCCGTTTCTACCTCTCTGCTCTAGTATTTTCTAACTGTATGGACTTGGGCACATCTTTTAGCCTTACTGAGCCTCAAGTTGTTCACCTATGAAATAGAGGTGGTTCCTTGGCTCTCCTTTCTAACATGATTGTTTTAAGGACCCATGGAATGTATGCATGTAAAGTATTGCGTGAACTGGGCAGCATGGTCCAGGTGGACCATTCATTATCCTTATCAGCACGACCACCACCACCGTTATCATCACCACCACCATGAGTTTAACAATCTTTTGAACCCTGATGAAACCCATACAATTGACAAACTGCCAATGAATACAGGCTCTGGGAGGCTTGGAAGGAATGCAGAGATGTCAGAGCAGCACTTGAAGAAGCAGGAATCGATGTAGAAGGCTGAGGGTGCCTGAACACTAGAAGGCTGTGCCACCAGGCCTGGAATCAGGTTAATAAGTGGAAACCCTGCTGAAGGTCAAAGGAAGAGATTCCCCCAGGTTGACCCAGCCCTTCCTTGCCCTCGTGGAATATAAAGTCCAGAGAAGGAACCAGGTGGAATCCTGCCTGGCCAGACCAGAGGGCCCTTCTAGAAAGTGCCAAGAGCAGAACTTTGGGGAATGGAGAGATAGGTAGAAACAGGCAGGGTGTTCTTTCCTGTTAATCAGGGGAGACCTCCTGAAGGAGGAAGCTGATCTTCAAAATCAGGTGAGTGCTGGCACACTGAGGATTGGTGGGTAGATATACTAAAAGCTGACTTTCCTTGGGGTCTCAGGCACCACTGCCAAAGAGTAAACGGGCACAGGCTTTCTGGTGGACAGTCTGGCTATATGTGTCTGCATTTTAAATATCTATACACAGTAGCTTACAAGTGAAAGTGTTAGTTGCTTAGTCAGGTCTGACTCTTTGTGACCCTGTGTACTGTAGCCCACCAGGCTCCTGTGTCCTTGGAATTCTCCAGGCAAGAATACTAGAGTGGGTAGGCATTCACTTCTCCAGGGGATCTTCCCCACCCAGGTATGGAACCTGTGTCTCCTGCATTGCAGGCAGATTCTTTACCATCTGAGCCACCAGGGAAGCCTTCCTAACCGATGGCTTAGCAATGCCATTTTTAGGAGTTTAATCCTAAAAAGCTATTTGGACATGTATGCAAGCTCATTAACCACTTCGTTCATTCATTCACTTAGCAAATATTTAGGGCTTCCCTGGTAGCTCAACTGGTAAAGAATCCACCTACAATGCAGGAGTCTTCAATTCGATCCCTGGATTGGAAAGTTCTCCTGGAGAAGGGAAAGGCTACCCACTCCAGTATTCTGGCCTGGAGGATTCCATGGACTCCATGGGGCTGCAAAGAGTCAGACACGACTGAGCAACTTTCACTTCACTTATTGAGCACAGGATCTACTGTTTTCCAAGTATTATTCTAAATGCTGGAGATTGGTCAATAAGCAAAATACCCATTGTCACTGCTTCCAGTCCAGAGAGGGTGGTGGACAGTAAATACACAATAGAGACATAATGTGTCACATGGTAATAAAGACCATGAAGAAAATAAGTCGGAGTAAAGGGGAAGAGCTGTTTTATACACCATGGTTGTTAACAATAATGAGAAAATGAGTATAATCAAAATGCCCAACAATAGGGAAGCAGTTTAAAAAATTACCAATCACCCTTCTAATGGAAGAGTAAGTTGCCTAAAAAAGATTATGTAAATGTATATGCATTAGCATGTAAAGCGAGCCAAGAAATAGTAAGTGGAAAAGCCAAGTTACAAAGTAGTATGTTCTGTTTATGTGAAAGTGCGTGTGTGTAAGTCTGGAAGGACAGAAAATGGTTAGAGAAGTTGTGTTTCCTGATTCAGGGTGCTTTTTTACTCTATCCTTTAAAATTCTGTAGTTTCTGAGTTTCTGTTTTAAATTGTATTGATTTATGATTTAAATAATAAAGCAATATTTGTTTTGAAACCAAGCAGGGCGTGCAGCCGCAGCCCATCCATTTCCGAGCCTCAGCACAGGGTGCGTTAGCCTCCAGCACGGAGGTGGTTGTGGAGCTGACATCCTACCGGCAGGAGGGAACTCCGTGGCAGGAGCGCGAAGGCATGGTGAACACGGGGACAAAGGACAGGACTCGGGCACAGAGGGAAGCTGCAGCCGAGGACCGGGCCCTGGTAAGGCTGAAGAAGCTGGGGCTGGGGGTTGGAGAGCCAAAGATTCTTCTCCCAGGAATGGTGGGTGGGTCCTTGGAACTTGGAAGAGAGGGCCCCAGTCAGGAAGGACCCCACACCACATGGTGTTTCTGCAGCCTCTCACCTGGATGGCAGGCACCTTTGTAACTTTTATCATATTTACTTCCCATAGGTAGTATCTCCCACTGAATATTTCTCCTTACATCCCAACAGTACTTTAAACTTAATTGTATTTTAAAAGGACTCTTTAGATTAGTGTGTTTAATGGAAAATCAGTATCATGTGCCATAAAAAAGATAAGTCTAAAAGCAAAAACAATGTTATTAAATTCTTGCCAGATGTTCCTGCCTGTTAAATGAGGCTCTGAGCCTGAAGCTGCTGTCTTCGGCTTGTTCCCTCTCTGTCTCTGTCACGCTCTCCCTTTCTTTCTTTCTCACATCGTTGAAAGGAAAAAAAAAAAAGAAGAGGGAATAGTGTTAGAGGTTAAGGGGATATAATAACCACGATGTAAGGCTTTCTCCTTGCAATAAGAAGGATTTTTTTTAAACTGTTAGAGGAGCAGCCCTCTCACAGCGCACCTCCTAAACTAACCATCACAAGTAGTTCAAGGCCAGCCCCGTGGAGGACCCAAAATTCAGCTGCCCCTGGACAAAGGAGCAACGTGGCGTGATGTGGTGAGCGCAGGACAGGCAGACAGAGACCCAGGCTCTCCCCCAGCTCTGCAGGAACTTGAGTGAATCATTGTCTCACTCCCAGATTCATCTTCTCTTCTATGAAAGGAGGGATTTTCCTGGATGATTGTGAAGGTCACTCCTAACCAGAGAGAAGCTATCACAGGCCTCTGAAGCCCTTTTGTGGGTCTGTTTCCTTCATCTTCAGGCAGGAAGCACATGAACCTCAAGGAATCTGGTCTGGCTGTGCTCAGCGCTGGAGGAGTCAGGCAGAGCAGGCAGAGGAGGCCTGCTCCCTGCCCTCAGGGGGCTCCCCATCAGCGAGCCCAGGGCAGGGTCCCCAGGGCAGGGGTGAGCTGTGAGCCAGGCCAGCACCTGGTCTTTCTGCTCGGGGACGCTGGGCAAAGACTCTAGGAAGGTGGCCACTCCAAGCAAGGTGCACACTGAGGGATGCGCAGGAATTTGCCAGCTGGGGAAAAGGAAAGTGTGGTGTGCTCTGGGCACAGGGAAAGAATGTTCAAGGCCAGGGTGTGTCTGGAAACATGAAAGCAATTGGATGTAGCTGAGCCCACGAGGCAGGCGGGCTGAGTGTTCTCCTGTCACACCTGACACTGACTTGTATTGGACCACAAGAGCGATTGTTAAATTTTCAGGAATTTTGAGAGCCTGTTTTTTTTTTTAATTCTTGTTGTTATTTATTTTTTATTGTTGGCTGTGCTGAGTCTTCATTGCTTTGCTTGGGCTTTCTCTAATTGCGGTGCTGGGACTTCTCATTGCAGTGGCTTCTCTTGTTGTGGAGCACGGGCTCTAGGCTTACGGGCTTAGTGGTTCCAGCATGCCACCTCAGTAACTGGGGCTCAAGGGCTCTAGAGCGTGAGGTGGGTGGGGGAAGCCAGTTATTAAAACCAGTCATTGGTGGGAGCCGTGATGACAGTGTTTACATCAGAAATCTCGACACTAACAATCAGGAATTTGATTTTGGTGGTCCTTTCTTCTGAGGAGGAGTCAGTTTACCAGCACATCACTGATGTTTTCCCTCTAAAGTGCCCCATGCTCCTTGGAATGGTTTGGATAGAAAAGGCAATCCCCTTTTTGTAAGGTTGCTCAGACTGCAAGGGCGAGTAAACCTCTGAGAAATGCCTGGCCCACCCACTCCCAGAGACCCACTTTCTCTGCTCTATGCTCAGCAGGTCTCCGAGATGTGCTCTGAGAACCACCAGTTCTGTAACATCAAGGTGAGTGGTTCCGGGGGTGGCCGTGACCAAAACCACTGCCCCAAGCGGAGGACAAAGCCTCTGCCCATGGGGAGGGCTTGCTGGGGCGCTCAGTTCCCGTGTTCTTCGTCCCCACAGCCTGACTCCCAGGTCTCCAGATAATGGGAATCAGACCCCTGCCCACCCTCACAGGGCACACGGCTGTGCTGGTTGGACCCTGCTCTCACCAGATCTGCACATGGGAGTTCTAGGGTGCTCCCAGACTCGAGCTCAGAGGGCAGTGTGTGAACAGTGCTCTGAGCAGAAGCCACTGACTCCCGGGTTTCAGCCCAGGAGACAGCTGCCTGCATATACAGGGGGTCTGAGGTGTTGGGGTCCACTTCTCACCCGCCCATCCATCCCTCTCCCTCCTCCAACCCCTCCCGTGTGCAGTGCTACATCGATGGCCCTTATGGGACCCCCACTCGCAGGATCTTTGCCTCCGAGCATGCTGTGCTCATTGGTGCAGGCATTGGCATCACGCCCTTCGCCTCCATCCTGCAGAGCATCTTATACAGGTGGGTGGGCAGGCTGTGGTCCTGCCTGTATCCTGGGGCAGAATCTGAGAGATGGCCCCCCTCCCCACTCCCTTGTCACCTGTCTCCGTCTCCCCTGTTACCTCTTTCCTCTTCTGTTTCTCCTCCTGCTTTTTTCTGGGGTCTCATCCCTCCCCCTCCTCGTGGTCTCATCCCTCCCCCTGCCACCCCACCCTCCCTCCCTGTCCCCTGCACTGCTCTCTAGGGTCCTGAGAAATCTCATACTCACCCCAAACTCAAAACCCCCTCCTGTCCCCTCCCCTCAGACACCAGAAGAGAAAGCACATTTGCCCCAGTTGCCAGCACTCCTGGATGGACAGTGGTCAGGACGAGGACATGAAACTCCACAAGGTGAGTGAGCACTGCCTCCTACAGGCAGGACTCCAGAGCTTCTCCCCAGACACCAGAGCCAGTTCCTCCCCGCCCAGCTCGTCTCTCCATCTCAAGAGACATTCTGAGCCCTGAAGGCAGGCCTCTCATTAAAGAACACAGCCTGAAAGTCAGGCAGCTGGGATGCAATCATAGCCATGATGCTTGCTAGCCGTGGCCTGATGGTGGTTTTAAAAATGAAAATGCTCGCCATTTGAAAATTCATTATTCTGTGTAAGCCACTTAAAAGAGTTTCTTAAAAAAAAATGTTCTTCTGGCTTAATAAGCTTAAGAGCTCAGAACACTGCTTGCTGTGAGCAATAGATTATTAGGGAAAACTCTGACCTGGCAGTCTAGAACCCATGCTGGTCCCATGCTGCTCTGTAGCCTCATTCTTACCTCTGTGAGTCTCAGTTTGCACCCCCATCCCACTCCCCTCCCACCACCCCAGTTAAATGGGAATGGTAGTGTGTGCTGTGCTAAAAGCAGGGTGGTCACATGCGGGAGCCTAGGGAGCATAGATAAGAGTGAATGAGGTAACCCCCCCACCCCCCACCCTGATCTGGGCCCTTCTCCCTAGGTGGACTTCATCTGGATTAACCGAGACCAGCAGTCTTTCGAGTGGTTTGTGAGCCTGCTGACCAAACTGGAGATGGACCAGGCCGAGGAGACGCAGGAGGGTAGGAGAGGGATGGAGCTGGAGGATGATGGGGTGGGGGTTGGGGGGCGGTGGAGTTCAGGGTCTCTGTAAGAAAGTGTTTATTCTCTTCCTATCAGAAATGTAGGGGAGAGGGAGCTGTTTTTTTTTCCCGATAAAACATAATAATTTGTGAAACTTAAGAGAGTGGGGGAAAAAAACCCATTTATAATCCCATCTAGCTACCCAGGCATTTTGAAGGATTTCCTTCTGATACTTTTTTCTTATTCACATTTTATAAAAATGTATAGCCTGTTTCCCTGGTAGCTCAACTGATAAATCTGCCTGCAATGCAGGAGACCTGGGTTCATTCCATGGGTTGGGAGGATCCCCTGGAGAAGGGAACAGCTACCCACTCCAGTATTCTGGCTTGGAGAATTCCATGGACTGTATAGTCCATGGGGTCACAAAGACTCAGACACAACTGAGCGACTTTCACTTTCACTTTCCACCCATTTCTCTTTTTTACATGACATTTCTTTTTGTTCAAAATGAGCACTTATTAAAAAGTTAGATTCCCAGCCCTCATTCCAGATCGTTCAAATCAGATTCTCTGGAAGTAGGACTAGAGAAGTTACATTTTAACAAGCTTCTCAGATAATTCATATTCATGCTTCTTTAAGAAATTTTTTGAGGGATAAGTTATGTACAGTAAGATTCATCAATTTAAGTGTCCAAACAATATAATGGCCCTTTGACAAATGTGTCCAGTCGTATGACCTTAAAAGCAGGGTGGTCTCATGAGGGAGCCCAGGGAGCCCAATCAAAACATGGACCATTTCTTTTACCCCCAAAGCTCCCTCATCTCACTTTGCATCAACACCCTCTCTCCACTTACAGCCCTTGGCAACCAGTGATCTGCTTTCAGTCATGATAGTTTTGCCTTTTCTAGAATTTCATAACAGTGGAATCATATAATATTCATGTAGTCTTTTTAAACTTCTTTCACTTAACATAAAACCTTTGAGATTTACCCATGCTGTTGCATCTTTCAGTAAGTAAATTCCTTTTTGTTGTTAGGAAGCGTTCCATTTTATGGACATGCCACAATCTGTTTTTCCGTTCAGTTGTTGGTGGATATTAGAGTTATTTCCACTTGTTAGCCACTTTTGCCTATAAAAGTCTTTGTGTGGACATATGATTTCCATTCCTCTTGGGTTGATACTTAGAATTGGGATTGCTGGGTAGTATGGAATGTGCTCAGTTTTACTTTATAAGAAACTATCAAATTGTTTTTCCCAAGTGACTGTAACATTTGTATTTCCATCAGTAATGGAGTTCCAGTTGCTCTACAAACCTCATCAACTACAGCCTCATTTGATATTGGCAGTCTTTTTAATTTTAACTCATCTAGTGGGTGTGAGTGTAGGGGTATCTCAATATGCTCTTTTTTGTCTGTTTTGGTTTTAATTTTTTAAAATTGGAGGGTAATTGGTTTCCAATGTTGTGTTGGTTTCTGCTGTACAACAACGTGAATGAGCCATAAATAGACATCCATCCCCTCCTTCCTGGGCCTCCCTTACCTGCCCATCCCACCCCTCTAGGTTCAAAATACTCTTTTTCAAAAAATTTTTTTATTTATTTTTTATTTTAGGTTCAATATACTCTTAATTTGCATTTCCTTATTTACTAATAACATTGAAGATATCTTCATAGTCTTGCTGTATATGCCTTATTTATAAAGTGTTCAAATATTTTGTTCGCTCTTTAAATCCAATGTTTTTCTTGTTTTTACTAAGCTCTGGGAGTTCTTCATATATTCTGGAAACAGGTCTATAACCAGGTGTACGTTTTATAAATATGTTCTCCCAGTCTGTGGTTTGTCTTTTCATTTTCTTAAACTATCTTTTGAAGAACAAAATTTTGAAATTTTAATGATGTCCAATTTATCAGATTTTTTTTCTTGTAGAATTCATACTTTTTGTGTTCTAAAATCTTTGCCTTACATGAGGTCACAAGTATTTTATGTTTTCTCCCAGAAGTTTTATAGTTTTAGCTCTTATTTAGATCAGTTTTATAATGAATTCAACAATTCCAGGATATACGGTCAACATGCGAAAGTCAATTCTGTTTTTATTTGTCGTTGTTGTTCAGTTGCTCAGTCATGTCCAACTCTTTGTGACCCCGTGGACTGCTGCACACCAGGCCTCCCTGTCCTTCACCATCTCATGGAGTCTGCTCAAACTCATGTCCATTGAGTCCATGATGCCATCCAACCACCTCATCCTCTGTCATCCCCTTCTCCTCCTGCCTTCAATCTTTCCCAGCATCAGGATCTTTTCCAACAACAAAAAATTAATATCTGAAAATCTTTAAAATACTAAAAGCATGAAATGCTTAAGGATAAACTTAGCAAAATATGAGCAAGATCTGAACACTAAAAACTATAAAACATTTCTGAGAAATAGTTTTTTAAAAAATATTTCTTGTACTTGGAGTTTATTGACCTTCTCGGCCATATGGGCTTAAGAGTTTTCATCAAATTTGGATAAAATTCAGCCATTCTTCCTTTGCATATTTTTTTCTGTCTCCCCTACCCCTTCCTGTCACTTCAGTTACACAGATGTTATACTGATATCTCACAGGCTATTGGGAATCTGGTGGTTTTTTCCCGCTCAACCTATGCCACATTTTAGGTAGTTTCTGTTGCTATGGTTTCAAGTACACCTTTTGTTCTGCAGTATAGTACAGTACAGCGCAGTGCTCAGTCCTGTCTGACGCTTTGTGAGCCCATGGACTGCAGCCCTCCAGGCTCCTCTGTCCATGGGATTTTCCAGGCAAGGATACTGGAGAGGGGTGCCATTTCCTACTCCAGGGGATCTTGCTGACCCAGGGATCAAACTGGATGTCTCTGGCGTCTCCTGCATTGGCAGGCAGATTCTTTACCACTGAACCACCTGAGATCCTTCCAATTCTAGTAAGAGTCCCTGCAGGTTTTTACAAATAGATATTGAGAAGCTGATTCTAAAATTAATACATAAAAACCAAAAGACCTAGAATAGCTGTTAATCCTATCCATTGTGTTTTTCATTTCTGTTATTGTGTTTTGCTTCCACAGAACTTCTGTTTGGGTATCTTGTATGTCTTCTACTCTCCCCATCATGGCCCTTTGTTTTGTCTTTACATTCTCAAGCATGTTTATAATATATGTTGTAACATCTTTGTCTAAGTCCATCATCTCTGACACTTCTGGGTCTGTTTCTAATTACTAATTTTCTCCTGGTTTTTTTTTGCATGCTTGATAATTTGTTATTGGATGTCATGCATCATGAATCACATGTTGTCCTGTCTGTATTTTGTGGTATTTCTCTAAATAGTACTGTACTTTGTTTGGGTGCACAGTTACATTATTTAGGATGATTTGGATACTTTCAAGACTTGTTCTGTAACTTCTGTTAGGGTGAGTCCAGAGCAGCCTTTATTGTGGGTCTGATTCAGCCCCAGAGCTAAGGTGCTACACCTCTGAGGACTCATTCTACTGCCTTGTATATTACAAGCTCTCTGCATCCTTGATGATGGAATACAGATTATTCCCAGCTCCGGTTGAGCTCCAGGCACTGTGGCGCCTCATGTTTCCTGGTAGTTTTCTTTCACGTGTGTATAGACTAACCCTCTGCCGAAGACTGAGGGGGAACTTGGTGCGGCTTTCTAGAGCGGTGAGTCCCTGTCCTCCCTTCCTCTTTCTCTTCTTCCTTCTCTCTCTCTTTTGTCTGCAGGTGCCTTTCTTCTAGTTTTGTGCCTGGCACGTCCTAGCTGTCTTGGCCTCTCTGAACTCCAGTATCTGTCTCCTCAACTCAGTGAGGCTGACACCAGTCGGCTGTAAAGCTCACTTCATTATTTTCTCTCTCAGCGAAGACAGTTCTGCACAACTTGTGGATCAGTGTCTGGAAACCGTTGTTTTATATATCTTGCTCATGTTTCTAGTTGTTCAAGAAGAGAGAGTGTTATGATTCCTTTTACTCAAGTATGGTTTTTAAAAACTCTTTAATTAATTATTTATTTGACTGCACTGGGTCTTAGCTGTGCGTGGGGTCTTTTCTGTAGTTGTGGTAGGCAGGCTTCTCTTGTCGAGGAGCCCGGGCTCTAGAGTGCACGGGCTCGGTAAACATAAGTGCAGGCTTAGTCGTCCCACGGAATGCAGGATCTTAGCTCCCTGACCAGGGACCAAACCCACATCTTCTGTACTGGAAAGCGGGTTTTTAACCACTGGACCACCAGGGAAGTCCCTCCAATACTGATTTTTAATAGATGTAATCTGTAAGTAGAGATGAACATATTTATTTATTTGTGGTGTGTGCTCAATATTTTTCCTGATGAAGTGGCAATCAAAAATTCCAGAAAGTGGTCTGATATAAAGATTATATAGCTTGGCATGTACAAATTCTTTTGTGGATGGTCCTTTCTTTTATATGTTTGTTAAACTGAAATGTTTAAAGTCCTCCTCCAGCCCATGCAGTCTCCCCTCCCCACCCAGCGAGTGTTGTACCCTACATTTTTTACTAAGCACTATATGATAACATGTTTCTCTGGGATACATAGTAGTCCTCTTGAGACATTTTTGTTGAATACTGCGGTTTTGTACTGTACTTAAAGTTGATCTGTTAGTCACTATTTTGTTTTGTTATGCTTTACTTGTCGAAAATCTTATAGAAGAAGGAACACTTTAGATATGCTTCTAACTTCAAAAGAATTGGTGGGGTTTTCTTATACTGTTGAATTCACTGGAACTAGATATTATTTGGCTGTTTAATTATCACAGGGTTGCCATGAGTAAATTCAAATTTCTATGATAAACATAGTTTATAAGCCCAAGTAATCAAACACAGTTTTCTACAAAAACATTCCAACACATGTAGTTTACTATAATAAACATCCAGAGCCTTAAAGCACAAGTCAACAGTCTTTGGAAGATGACAATCAAACCCTAAATGTTGCAATAAAGCTTCTTGCCCTTTCTTGTAAATAATAATTAAAGCAAATATTTATATAGCATTGACTTTGTTCTAAATGCTTAAGTATTTTAATTCATATAAGAAATGTGCTTTTATGATGATAGCCTCAGGGGAAGTTTAGATTTAATTTAAATTTTCTGGTTACTGGTATATAAATATTTACTGTTTGCTTCTTCCTAATCTATGTAAGCAAAGGGTAACAGCGAACCCAGTGCTTTGCATTCTCAAAGTCACTTGAGTCAACAACTTTGCTACCTCAAATTTCTTCCAAGGTTTCTCATTAATTGCAGCTGAAGCACATGGCCTCTGATTTAAACTTTAATTATATACCAAGGTTTGAGTTAAAGAATTTGTGGTTTATAATTTTTGATGTCTTTAGGTTTCAGTCATTTTGTTTGACTTGAATATTCTACTGTAACCCAAAATAACTCTAGAATCTTGAGCACCTTGTTTTGCCTCTACTTCCTGGTCTGAAAAATATGGATACTAAGTACCTACCTCTTAGGATTGTCATGAGGATTGGATGAGAGATCATCTGTATAGCACCTAGAACAGGGGCTGGAAATTAATACCTGCTCAGTAAAGTTAGCAGTAGCAGAAATAGTACTAAGATTAGTAGTAGCAGTAGTAGTAACTGCTCACTGAATTTAATATTAGAAGTAATAATAGTAGTAGTAATTGCCCCATAAATTTAATAGTAGTAGTGTATCAATACTAGTAGTATGTAATGACTTATCTAATGAATAGTACAGTTAATGGTTTGCCATAAATTATTCAACCACGCCCCTACCACGGGACATTTTGTTTATTCCTAATTCTTTATCATCGTAAGTAAAGCTGCAATTAATATGCATGTGCACAGAGATTTTTTTTCCCCTTTCTTTGGATGATTCCCTTAAGGGAGTGTCCCAGAAGTGGGAGGACTGCCTTGAACACAAGTGTCTTGGAGAGAGTGAAGACGTCCACAGCACCTCCTTCTCCCTCCCACCCCGGTGTCTCCTCATCTCCTTTCACCCCCATGTGGGGGCTAGTGACTGTGCAGGAGGGGGAAGAAGGACCAGGCTTCTTTGGGGTGGGCATCCCTTATGGTATGTCTCTTTCCCTCCTGCGCTGCCAGCCCTGCTCAAGTTCAGTGATGTGTGAGATAAAATGTGGTGTCCCTCTTAGGGTCACTTGCATTAAGAATTTTTTTTTATTGGAGTATAGTTGCTTTACAATATTGTGTCAGTTTCTACTGTACAGCAAAGTAAGCCAGCTATATGTGTACATAGATCCCGTCTTTTTTGGATTTCTTTCCCATTCAGAGAAAGAGCTGTACAGTAGGTTCTCATTAGTTATCTATTTTATGCATAGTGGTGGGTATATGTCACAGAGCTTCCCAGGAGGCACTAGTGGTAAAGAACCTGCCTGCCAGTGCAGGAGACATAAGAGACACAGGTTTGATCTCTGGGTCAGGAAGATCCCCTGGAGAAGGGAATGGTAACCCACTCCAGTATTCTTGCCTGAAGAATCCCATGGACAGAGGAGCCTCATGGGCTACAGTCCATGGGGTCACATTGAGTCGGATACAACTGAAGCAACTTCAATCATGAGTGCACATATATATGTCAATCCCAATCTCCCAGTTCATCCCACCCTCCTTCCTCCTTTGGAGGCCTTATGTTTATAGGGCCATTAGCATTTTAACAATGGCTGAGATTTTAAGCCAAAGGAAAAGTGGGCTAATAAAACAGTAGAGAACAAGCTGGGATGGCCTGAATCCTTGAGGGAGAGGCAGGGATGAGGGGCAGCACTCAGCAGTCTTCTCCCCTTCCTGGCACACAGGGAAAGTGATTACGTTTGTCTGCCACCTCTGGGATCACAGAGGAAACTGCTTGAGCTCGGAGATGCCCACTGAAGGCACCAGTTCCTAAAGCTGGTGGGATCAACAGCTCACAGACCTGTCCCATTGCAGACAGAGCCATGGACACTCACGCCTAATGGGTCTCCTTGATGCCAGTCTCTGAGCTGTCCATTCAGTCCTCTGACGCCCCTCCCTGAATTGCCCTTTTCATCTCATCTTGCCCTGCTCCAGGACCCTCTCCCTGCCCTCCTTCCCTAGCAGGGCATTCCAGATCCTTCCCATTCTGGCCTCAGTGTGTATTCAGTCCTGTCCCCTGTCACACCCATTCAAGGATGCTCTGTCCCAGCCTGGCAGTCACATCGTGACCCACCAACACCAGTCTCCTGCCCTTGGCTCTGCTGCTCCCTTCTGAGCGTACCTTCCTTTCACCTCCTCTTTGAGTCTCACCCATCTGCCAAGACCTCACCCAGTCCCCCCCAGCCCGGGAAGCAGCTCGTCTGCTCCCGCCTTCCCTGTATATCAATAGCATTTGCCCTCTGATCCACTCCCAGGTGGTTCAGACAGTAAAGAATCCGCCTGCAATGCAGGAGATGCAGGTTCAATACCTGGGTTAGGAAGATCCCCTGGAGAAGGGAATGGCAACCCACTCCAGTATTCTTGCCTGGAGAATCCCACAGACAGAGGAGACTGACAGGCTACAGTCCACAGGGTCGCAAAGAGTTGGACATGACTAAAGTGACTTAGTATGCATGCACACACTCAAATATGAGGTCTAGCTCCTGGGGTGGTTGTAAGGCTTACATTGGACAGTGGCTATAAGGTAACTCGTGTATGCCATGCATAGGGCCTGCCCAGCTCAAGCAGCCCAAGGTGGTCATCTTTCCCCTCTATGGTGTTGGTCAGATGGAGGTACTGGATGAACACGTTAGCGGATGGTATTTGTATGAGTCCCCTCCAAGCCCTGGGGCAGAGTGGCTGGCGTCCTGCCCTGTCCTCATCACAGGTGCTGGCCCCTCAGCCCTGCCCTCTCCTCCCACCACGTAGGCCGTTTTCTGGAGCTGCATATGTACATGACCTCTGCGCTGAGCAAGAACGACATAAAGGCCATTGGTCTGCAGATGGCCCTTGACCTCCTGGCCAAGAAGGAGAAGAAGGATTCCATCACGGGCCTCCAGACACGCACCCAGCCTGGGCGGCCTGACTGGAACAAGGTAAAGGCCACCTGGAGTCCTGAAGCCTGCAGGGACTAGTGGGGCTGAGAGCCGGAGGCACTGGCTAGGGAGATTTGGGCCAAGCAACCAGAAGCATAGCTTGGGGCCAGCATCCAGAGTCCAGCTAGGATCTCAGGGCTGGAATGGGAGGCAGGGTACCTATGTTCTGGCTCAGCACTACCTCACTTTGTTCCACCACTAGCCTCTGTTTCCCCATCTGCTCACAGAGCAAGTTAGTCCATGGGACCTCTAAGGCCCCTCCCAGCCTGCACACACCCTGCAGACCAGAGTCCAAAGGCCCCAGTGGACAGAGTTCTGGGGAGATATCAGGCCTTATCCCAGTCTTTCTATTTTATTCCTCAGATTGATTTTATTATTATTTTTCCTCCCTGAGCACTTACCAGTTGGGGTGTAGTGTTTGCCTGAAATGACCAGAAGGTATTGCTTTTCAAACTGCTGTAGGTGATCTGTGTTTAGATGGTAAGAGCTGGTGGGGAAGGGATGCCAGCAGGCCGTGAACACCAAGAAAACTTTAGGCAAGGAAATTCTTAAGCAGAACTTGGGGTGGAAAACGGTCCTCCCCGGGGAAGAAAGCCTGACTTCAGGACAGAGGCATGTGAGGCTCATGTGAAGTTGGGGTGTTGGGGCTCAGTGTGCCCGCTGCCTGCTGGGCTCTGCCATCGCCCCCCAGCACTGCAGCTGGTTAGTACATGTCTCCCCCATGGATGCAGCCCGTTAAGTGGAGGGCCTGGGTCTTATCTGCTTCTGGTCCAGCCCTCCCTGGGGTCTGGGTCAGGTTATACATTTAGCAAATGGCCCCTAAACTAATGGCCGAAGCCAAGCAGCTATGCCCTGGAGCTCCTCGTGGGGAGGACAGCCACCCTGGCCCATGATGCCCTCGGTCCCACTGGGTGAGTCACTGGGCAGGTTCAAAGTCCCCCTCTTCTCCCTCTGCCCTTCCCCCATTCTGCGGACTCTAGGTGTTCCAGAAGGTGGCCGCTGAGAAGAAGGGCAAGGTGCAGGTCTTCTTCTGTGGCTCCCCAGCTCTGGCCAAGATCCTCAAGGGCCACTGTGAGCAGTTCAGCTTCAAGTTTTTCCAGGAGAACTTCTAGCCCTGCCTCTCCCAGCTCCGCCCAAACCCACACTGCCCACCAGCCTGATGAGACTGCTGCTGGTGCCCTGCAGGGACCAGCCTCAAGAGGACCCAGCAAATCCAGCTCCACATGCAGAACAGGAGGCCCTAGGAGGCAGATGGACTTCCTTGAGAGCCCAGGGAGAGGGCGGGGTCTTGTGGGGTGCTGCTGTGAGTTTGGGAATTGCTGTGGGGCTGGGCAGACTTGGTCGGGGGGATAGAGGGGTGGAGGTGACATGGTTGGGGAGCACAGGGGGCCTCCCCAGGGCAACCCGTCTTCCAGAAGCCCTCTGAGGACACCTTCCCTCCTTCTACAGTGGCCCCAGACCCACCTGATCATCATGGTCATTCTGGAACTTCCACACACACAGCATTTTATTATGAAAACTTTCAGACATACAGAAAATTTAAAGACTCATCCAGGGAACAGTGTTACCCACTTTTTAGATTCCTCAGTTAACATTTTGCTGTGTTTGGCTTACTACATATTTTCTATCTCCCCCTCCCTCTATTCATCCATCAGGCTATCCTGTTTTTCTGATGCATTTCAAAGCACCCCTTGCTACTCAGAGGAACTTTCTTTAAAGGTAGATTCCTGGGATCCATGCCCAGAAATTCTGATTCTGCAGATCTGGGGTTGAGACGTGGAATGTGTGTTTTATCCAGAATCCATGTCCATGGGGAGAGATGAGCAGCTAATTTCCTCTTCTCTTTGTCTTCCCATCGCTCTTTATATCTGTGTCCCTTTTCTTCTGTCTTTCTCCTGTGTCGCTCCCCTGTGTTGTCCCTTCCTTGCTCGGCATGATGCTTTTCCCTTCTCTCCACACACTGAGTCATTAGAGAAGTGGGGTGGAGACAGAGTCTCTGTGTGTGTCTCCATGGGAGTCAGAGAAGTCCTGTGCCTGGGAATCTGGCAGGTTGTGGCTTGTAGCTCAGTTCAGCTGTGCCCCAGTGGTGAGCCCTGGAAACCTCCTCGAGCTTGTTTCATCTGAAGGATGGGCCTGATGCCCTGCCTCCCCAATCACAGTTGCTGGGGGTGAAATGAGACATCACCAGTAGTGCTCAGGACATTCATCCTCTGTCCCTGGGTGGCTCTTTATATTGCTCCAGCATCTGAGTCTCTACATCTTCTGTCTATTTCATGAAAGTGAAAGTGAAAGTCGCTCAGTTGTGTCCAACTCTTTGGGACCCCATGGACTATGCAGTCCATGGAATTCTCCAGGCCAGAATACTGAAGTGGGTAGCCTTTCCTTTCTCCAGGGAATCTTCCCAACCCAGGGATCAAACCCAGGTCTCCCACATTGCAGGCGGATTCTTTACCAGGTGAACCACAAGGGAAGCCCAAGAATACTGGAGTGGGGAGCCTGTTCCTTCTCGAGGGGATCTTCCCGACCCAGAAATCGAACCAGGGTCTCCTGCATCGCAGGCAAATTCTTTACCAACTGAGCTATGAGGGAAGCCTGTTCCCTACTTCATAGCTCCCTCTCTGTCTGTGTTGGAGCCTCTTTTTGTATCTGTCACTGTCCAGACAGGTATAGATGGCAAGGACAGCAAATACAGAAGCTCTCCTGCTGGGTGGCAGGCAGGGGCAGCAGGGCTGGCCTCACCCCCAGACCTGAGCTGGTTGTTTTCTCTCTGCCCCACACTGAAAGCCCCTGGGGACCTCACAGTTGCCTCATGTCCTCTACCTTGCAGCTGGTCTTGCTGGGTTGCACCTCTTGTGACAGTCTAAACTCTCCTCCCCAAAGCAGCTTTCAGGGGGTTGGAATCAGGCACTTTCCAATGGGATTGTAGAATATACCTTTCTTTTCTGTGGGTTAGAAGTCCTGGGCACGGAACAGGTAAAGATGACAACCATGATGGTGACACCTCTTAAAAGGGCTGGGCATCAGAGCGGGACCTGGGACACAGCAGGTGAGGGGAGTGCAGAGGACACTTGGAGTCATCTTGTGGGTGACAATGAAACGACATCGGTGAGAGAAGTTCTTTTCAAATAGCAGCAGCAAAAGGGGACTTCCCTGATGGCCCAGTGGCTGATTCTGTGCTCCCAATGCCGGGGGTCCAGGTTTGATCCCTGGCCAGGGAACTAACTCCCACATGCCACAACGAAAAGTTCCCATTCCGCAGCTAAGATATCCCACATGCCACTACTAAAGACCCCACACGCCACCACTAAAACCCAGCACAACCAAATAAATGTATTTTTAAAAAGCAGCAGCAGCAAGAAAAGGGGATGGTAGATAAGGATGTTGAAGTGCACCTTGGGGCAGAGGGCAGGACAGAGCATGAGGACTGGGACAGAGAAAAGGTGGGACACAGGACATCATATTCCGGATGCAGGAGGAGCGGGAGGAAGAATGCAAGAGGAAGAGTGGGACCCAGCTGTCAGCCCAGGTAACGGAGGCGCCCACGCGAGCCCTATGGAGGGCAGGAAGGAGGGGCACTGGGTCCACAGGGCCTCTCCTGGTGCTGGGGCCTCTGCGCACGGTTGTGTTTCATTTCCAACAAGCCTGGGATAGACATCTAACTCCCATGGAGAAACTCGGACCAAGAACAGTCAACTTACCAGCCTGGGGTCACGCTCCTGGAGCCCATTTCCTCCTGTTGAGTCTGTGTTTTCACCTTGTCATCAGTCTTGGGATAGCTTGGGGAAAAAAAAAGTGTCACTTAGCGGAGTGTAGATGTAAGCTAAGAGGGTATCCTGATGGGGGACTGGTAAAGAGAATATAGCAAAGTCATGTGGCAAGAGTTTGCAGACCATTCTAGTGTGTGCTAACAGGACTTCACACACACACACACACATGCACACACACACACTCATGCACACACACACACTCACACACACACACACGCATGCACACACAGGACTTCTCTCTCTCTCACACACACACACACACACTCATGCACACACACACACTCACGCACACACAGTCACCATTATCTAACAGTTTGCCCAGGACAGCTGCTCATACTCCCCTGAAACACTGGTCCCCCAGCCCGCAGTTCCTTGCTCTCTCATTACAGATTTCCACTGATCTGCCACTGCATACAAACAGCAATTTTATCTTCCGAAGGGCATGGGAGCATGTGGAGGAACTTGCACCTAGATTCTAAAATCCTTGAAGGATCCACAGGTGTGACTTGTGACCATGTGTGTCCAAGGCTTTCTCGCCTGACATACCCTAGTTACCCACTGGAGGGCGCTGCGGAACCGGCGATCTCAAGAGGGTTTGTTCTGCTGGGAGGGAGGCTGGCTTCCGAAGGGTAGTGAATCTGGAAGAGCCGGGAAATAAAGCCCCACCCTGAAGCTCTTTGCTGGAGGCAACAGCTCCGTGCCGGGACTCAGGCAGAGCCGTGAAGTCAAGAGACTTCATTTTCAAGGTTAGAGTTTCTCGGGACTTCGTGGTGGTCCAGTGGTTAAGACTGTGTTTCAGAGTCTCATGCACCTTCACAGGGTGCATGGGTTCCATCCCTGGTCGGGAACTTCCAAATGTCCTGAGGCACGGCAAAGAAGAAAAGTCAGTTTCTCTAGCTGCCAGCCTCTTAGTGACACACAAACACACAAATGCACGCACAGCCCTCCACCTCCCCACCCTCTGCTCCACACCCACACCACACCACGCACGCACAGCCCTCCACCTCCCCACCCTCTGCTGCACGCATACATACACACACACACGCACACGCGCGCACACACACACCATCCCTCCCATCCCTGTAGCCAGTGTACAAGTTCTGGGCTTCCCTCTTTTCTAGAGGCAAGGTCAGAGCAGGTCTGGGGCGGCGGGCTGGAGGGTAGGGGGAGTTCACTGGCCCAGGCTCTGCCACTTCACCTCATCATAGGTGACAGGATCAAGTATGTGGGCGTACAGATCAGCCGGGCGGTCCATCTGGATGTTTCCTAGATGCCCAGATGGGGGCCAACCTGCCGTTAACCAGAAACAAGTGCATCCCCAGGACTGGCTTTTTCTTCTTCCACCCAGGTGTTGGCAGTGCTCTAGGCGAACAGAGAGGGAATGCAGGTGAACTCGAGATCAGGGCGGGTTATTAGGGTGTGTACCGCCCACTCCATCCAGCTGGGAGCTCCCAGAGGTCAGGCCTGTGGCCCTAGGGCCTCCTGTAGACGGAGGGGCCTTGCGCGGGTATCAGCTCCCCCCTGGTGAGGGGCTTCTTAAAGAGAATCGTCCTCGGGAAGCGTCCTCCGCTTGTAACTGTCACGGCAATCTGGGAACAGAAGCGAGAACACAAGCCCGCTGGACGAATCGCTTTGCCAGGCTCCGGGACGCTGCTCTGCCGCGACGCCAGCTCTGGAGCGGACAGCAGCATCAGTGACACAAACCGTCTGACAGCCTCCCGCACGTGCGGTCTATTAATGCGCTGAAAGCCGGCGGTGCTGAGGAGCGCCGCCGCCTTGCAGACAAGGTGGAGGTGGTTCTTGTTCACTCAGCCGTGTCCGACTCTGCGACCCCACGGACTGCAGCACACCAGGCTTCCCTGTCCTTCACCATCTCCCCGAGCTTGCTCCAATCCATGTCCACTGAGTCCGTGATGCCAGCCAGCCATCTCGTCCTCTGTCCTCCCCTTCTCCTGCCTTCGATCTTTCCCAGCATCAGGGTCTTTTCTAATGAGTCAGCTCTTCGCATCAGGTGGCCACAGTATTGAAGCTTAGAGAGATTAGCCACTCCGGTCAAGATCGGCTGCGGGCAAACTCCTGGGGCCTGTGCAGTGTGGGAAGGCTTTTGCCCTCTGAAATCCAGCGGCTTCTGGTCTGTGACCTAGATCTGCCCTGTGACCTCCCGGAGTTCTTCCTGCCTCAGTGAACAGATGAACGATGTGCACATTTAAAGGCTTATAGGTGCATAGTCTTTCCGCAAAGTTACACAGAAATGTGTTTTATCTGTTTGCTCTGAATGAGTGGGAAGGACGGTGTGGGTTTTTGTTTTGTTTTTTTACCTTTTTATTTTCTACCCCTGTATCAATTTTGATATTTTTATGACAAACATGTATTAGTTTTATAGCTGTATTTTTTAAAAAAGAAATCCAAAATAGAAGGCTGATTAAAAATTCAAATGTCATGTTTTCATGTGTTTCCATTCCATCTAACAAAAAACAAACAGTGTCTGCGTATCGTGCAGGAAATAAATAGAAATGTGTTGGAAGAGGGTAAGAAGGATACACACCTAACAGTGCCCAGCGGTCAACTGGAAGAAGGTAAAGGAGCACTTTGAGAGGTCCTCTCTGCTCTATTTCATGTATTTATTACCCATTGAATGTTTCACAGCATGGAATTTTTATACCATGCGCTTCATATATTACTCGGTTTTTATCTGTGTACGTATGTGATGGTCTGCGTCCTTTTTAAAAGAATAAAGCAGAATGGAGAGAGTGTCTGAGGTGTCTCCTAAAGACCCCTCATATTGATGAGTTCTCCCATGGGAGTGTTTGGGGCCCTGCTGGCCCTGGGAATGGGCCCCTTCCACTGGGGGGCGCTCCCGCCTCTTCTACAGAGCAAGGCTGCTCCTGTGCTCAGATTCAGAATGCAAAGCTGCCAGCCAGACGTGCTCTAAGTATTCAAATTAAAGGCCCTTCCAGGCCCAGGGCTGGTCCAGAAAGACTGCCTCGGGGGCACTGACTCTGCTAAACAAATACTCACATTAACCAGCTTTCCTGACAGATTGATGCATCTTTTTATGATCTGTCTTTACAATATGATGACTCTCTCCTTTTAAAAATAAGATTAATTCAGACAAGACATTTATTTTACAGGGAAATCCATCCTAGGGGGGATGAAGACTCCAGCAGAAAGGCAGAGATGGCTGAAGAAAGAGCACTCTCAAGGAAGCTTCCTGCCTCCCAACATTAGCTCTGTGACAGTGGCCCCAAATTAGCTGCCCTAATCCTACACCACCTGGAATCACCCCAGTTGCATGAGTGTTGCCTCCTGGAGAAAAAATAAATCAGGGAGTGGGTTTCAGTGTGTGGTGGTGGTGGGGGGGTGGCGGGGTGGGGTGGGAGGAAGTGAGGGAGGGAATGGGTGTATTATATTTTTTGGTAAAAGAAGAAAGTTCTGAGATTCTCCCAAACTTGTTTGGACATATGTGTATACAGATTAAGCTTGTCTTTAAAGAATAGAGAAGTACATCCAAGGGAAATGAATTACTCGTCTCTGTCTCTATGTCTGGAATAGCACTGCCATCTAGCAGGTGCTTGGCAGTGGTTCGTGAAGGCTTCTGCACTGTGATCCCTGTTTCAGCTGGTGGCATCAGCAAGTACCCTTGACTCCTCTGTCTCCCCATCTTCCTCTCTCAGCCAGCCACCAAGGGCTGCCAACATGCTCCTCACATCCATTCCCTCCTGTGTTGGTACTGCATTGGTTCAGTCCTTCCATAGACTGTTGCCTGGACTATTACATCCATCTCCTGGTTGGTCGTCCTTTCTCCAGCCTCTCTGGGTCTGACCCATCCTCCACACTGTTGCAGATCTGATTAGACCCCTTCCTGTTGGATAACTGTCCTGTCACAGTCATCAGATTGCCAAGACTGGCCACAGGCCTTCCTGCGCGAGCCTTTGATTCAGTTCTGCAGGCACTATCATTACTGGCCCTTCTTCCTGTGTCTGGCCAACATCCATTTCACCTTCATACTCTAAAAATGCCGTAGAACTCAGCGTTGCCCTGAACCCTATGCCATTTCACACCTTCAAGCCTTTGCTTCTGTGGTGCCTGACATTTGGATCACGCTTCCCCACCTTCAGATTGAGATCTCAGAACATTTTATCAGCTCATCTGTGAAGACTTCCTTGCTGCTCCCTCCTGGCGTAAAACAACCTCCTCTGTGTGATTGCATTGGACCTATTTCCACCGCAGCATCTGTCCCAGGCATCAGCTTTACCTGTACCCGTCTGTGAACCCCTTGAGGGTAGGAACAGTGTCTGTGCATCTTTGTCTCCTCCATGCCTGGCACATAGTAGGTGATCATGTGTTGGTGCTGATGACCTGACACAACTCACTTGAAGCCCCGTCTCTCTCTCTACTCCCTTTCTCTGCTCTGCTCTGCCCCTTCCGGGATAAAGAAACTCTGACATCTCTGCTGGCAGACTGGACCAGCCTTACATGTGGATACAGTAGGCGGCTGCCTTCAAGGTGCAACTCAAGGGTCCCTAGAAAGATCCCTGCCTCCCCCGTCTTCCACCCCTCCCACAGTTGCTTCTCTTCTATGAGTGGCGGTCAGGATTCCTATAGGTCCGCCTTCAGCTCCCCCTGTAGAATAAGGAGGTGGGACTCAGGGTCCCCTGTAACTCTGCGATCCTTCCTCCTCCTCTTCCTCCTTCTTCTTTCTTCTTCTAACTCAAAAGAGATGAATGACTTAGAAACAGCCAATGAATCAGAAATAGGGGAAAGCAAAAAAAAAAAAAAAAAACCAAAGAGTAATTTTGCCAAGTTATTATTCAAAGGAGCTCTCTGGGACCAGGAGCAGAGCAGTGCCATCAATCACCGCGCAGAGCTCTGGGCCTGGGGTGGGGGGAGGCGGCTGCGCTGTCTGTGAATGGCTCTGGGCTCCGTGCGTGAGTGAGCAGCCAGCCCAGGGAAGCTGGGGCCCTCTGCCAGGCACCACAGAGGGAGGGTGGGAGGCCAGAGGGACACTGAAAGGGGACAGGCAGCCCCAAGTCCTGGGACAAGGCTTACTGACCCGCTTTCCTCAACAGGCCAGAGCCCTGGGGCCTGCCCTCTGGACTGGACTGGGCCAGCTCTGGGGAAAGCACTATTTGGAGCAGAGGGAAGAGGGATGCAGGAGGCAGGCCTCAAGTCTGGAGCCTCTTCTGCTCAGCTGCTCTCCCCAAGCCTTTGCTACCCTGAGGGAGGCAGCCTTGTCCCACCAGAAGGGGGCCTAGTTCACACTCATCCCTGCATCCCAGGGCTTAGCTCAATGCAGTTTCCTTGAATGAGTGAACCGATTTGAGGATGACAAACTTGTTACAGGACATTGTTTGCTTCTCTTTGGGTTTTTAAAAAATTACTTTACCGTAATTTTTCTGCATAGGTTATCACTGCTTATTACATTGCAATTATAACCCACTTGGGGCAGAAGGGAAATCTGATTTCTCTCTGTGCACACGTTCCACAAATAGGAAGCCCCTGAAAAATATGTATGGAAGGAAAGAGGACGGGAGGGAGAGGCAGAACTTCTTGATGGCATCTAAGCTACCATGTATCCCCGTGGTCCCACTGTGCCGTCATCTGGGTCACTGTTGGCCCCAGGCTCTGCATTGGAGGACATTTTGTTGCTGCTTACTAGGTGAGTTTGTTGCATTCTTAGGTCATAGGTGCTGGAGTTGAACAGTGGACAAAAGATTTCAAGGGCTGCTCTGTTTCCTCATCTGTAAAATGGTACCTGTCAGATAGGGAAATGGGAAAATGATTAAATAAATTCATGTGTATAAGGTGCTTAAGACAGTGCTTGGCAGGTAGTAAGTTTTAATAAATGCTGGTTATTTCTGTCTTAGTGTGTTTGGACTGCTATAGCCCAATACCATAACCTGGAGGTCTTATAAACTACAGAATTTGTTTCTCACAGTTCAGGAGGCTGGAGATCAGAGACCCTTCAGAGATCAGGGTCCCAGCATGGTCCAGTTCTGGTGAGGACCCTCTTCCAAGTTGCCCCTCTGCCATCAGGACTGGTCTGCTGCCCTTTGTCTTCAGCCCCATTATCACTAGACACATTTGTGAGCCTGATAAACAACCTTCCTTCCCAGGGAGGACTACCAGGCACCCAGGAGTCCGCAAACACTGCTCGCCACCCACCATGTCCCCGGGGAAGCCTTGACCAGCTATGTGGACATCACTGCATCATTTCCAAAAGCAGCAAATCTTCCCCGGCTGCAGGAGGCCCGGGAAGACAGGAAAATGGAATCACAGCCCCTCCAGCTCTTCAGCTCTGCATTGTGAATTCTGGGGATAATGTGTCTTCTTTTCTCCCCTGATTGCTCCTGAAATCTCCTGCCTGTTTATCAAATCTGAGTGCTTCGCTGCACTTGGCTCTTCAGCTCTGTCTGTGCGCCTCTTCTCTAGAAAGGGGAGACAGAGATGTGCTCCTGGGGGATTTCCGTCCAGTGTTGAGGACAGGAAACCAGTTTCAATGAGACTGTCCCCGTGTCACCAGGGGAGCAAGCAGATGGGTGGGCTTGCAGGGCATGAGGCAGGAGGGCCTCAGAAAGCACCTGACACCCCTGTCTAGGCTGGTCTGAGGCTCATCTCCCAGAAAGGAAAGTCCCCTCCTCACACTGCACTCTCCCAACAAAACCCGATCGAGGCAGCCGAGGCATATTCATTCATTCACTCCAAAGGCACAGCACCAGGTGACAAGGACAGACAACCTTAGGGCCACTGCAGTTAAGTAAATGCCAGGACAGGGCCTCGTGAGCTGCTGTGGCGGCCGAAGCGGAGGGGAATCCAAGTTAGGGCTGGAGAGAGATGTCCCCTGGCCCTGATCTTGGAGGAGGCATCGGAAATGGGTGGAGGGTGTATCTGTACACAGAAATCCAGGCATGTGCAAAAGCACAGAGGTGTGACTGTTTAATCTTAGGGTGACTGGATGGCAGGTCAGGAGCATAGGCAGGCAGCGAGTGCAGTGGTGCAGATAGGACTGGAAGCCGAGCTATGAGGAGCTCCTCAAAGCTGTAAAGCAAGGGCCTGGCAGGGTCATGTTAGAAAGACCAGTGTCCGCAGTGAAAGGGAGAACAAATGCAGGTGGAGTGGCTGGTGGAAGAGGACTTGGACTAAGGCAGAGGCAGGGGATGGCCTGGGGAATGGGAGAGAGGTGGATACAGGGCTGAGGGGTGAGCTTGAAATCTTCCCACGCCATACCATTCAAGCTGAGGCCCAAAACCTGTTCACACCAGCCCTCATAAAAGGAACAATGATGGTCAGGATGGAATGGCAACCCCCAACCCCAGTTCAGGATGGGTCAAGTCAGGAGTGAGGCTGCCCTTTCCTTATTTTTAAAAAAAAAAAGTTTATTTTTTTTTATTTGTGCAGCAAGGCATGCAAGATCTCAGTTCCCTGACCAGGGATCAGACCTGCAGTGGAAGCAGAGAGTCCTAACCACGGGACTGCCAGGGAAATCCTTGCCCTTTCCTTCTGGAGGATCTGTGTGGCCTCTTGACACATCAAGTTATCAGGACCTCACCCTGAGCAGTAGTCTGTGTGTTGCTTCAGATTCTCAAGATGGAGCACCTGAGTGGCCCAGCTCCCGTCCATCCTGCCAGGTATGGATTGGCTGGGGAGCGGGTAGGGCCTGGCGCTTATAGGATCACAGGGTGAGGAGCTGTGACGTGTTCCCCAGAGGGGTGCGGGCAGGGCAGGCAGTGAGCGAGCCTTGGACCGTGACGGCCTTTACTTGTGCCTCTACTCGATACCGTGCATTCAGACCCCACCCGAGCCTCTTCACTCTCTCGTGGCCCCAGATTGTTTCAGCTGTGTGTGTCATTTCCAGCTAGCCTGAAAGCTCCTGGACACTGCATCCTTTCTCCACCACCCTCACATTTCCTACAGAGCCCTTGGAAAAGAGCTTAGTAAGCAGCAATAAAGACTTTTTGCCCCATCTTGGGTTGATTAAAGAAAAAAATGTCATTTTTTTTTAACATTAAAAAAATTTTTTTTTGGCTGCACCCCACAGCATGTGGGACCTTAGTTCTCTGACCAAGGATGGAACCCACACCCGCTGCCTTGGAAGGCAGTCTTAACCACTGGGCCACCAGGGAAGTCCCTCCGGTGTTATTTTTCATTGCTTTACTATTTGCTTAAGAATTGCAATAGGATAGTTGTCTCTTTGTCAGGGCCTCACCCTGCGAACAGTAAGGAGCAAGATGACCTGACCCCAAAATCCTTCCCTCTTCTCCTGCAAGCTGACCCCTGACTTTGTGCTGGGCAACCCCAGGTGATAACGAATGACCAGATTAATTAGTCCTGAGAACGCTGATGCAGCCACATGCCTCTTCTCCCCAGTGATGGTGAGAATCTGCTGGGGATTCTGGGAAAGTTTTCTTTTTCTGATAAAAGGAGCAGGAGAGGCTGGTGCCACCTCTCTCTCGTGCTTCCTGTCTTGGTTGAGATTCCCGGACATCCCAAGTGCTCCTAGGACCAGGAGGCGGAAACCAGTAGACAGGGTGAATGGAGGACCAGGTCGAAAGGCCTGGGCACCCCAGGCTACGTGGAGCCCCTGCCCACACCAGGGCTTGCCTTCTTGTTCTAGGACAGGAAGTTTCTTTGCTCTGCTCCCAGAACAGTGCCAGGCACGAAGTCACCTCTCAGTAGTTCTCTGTGGATTGAGGGATTGTCTTTATTGTTTAGACCACTGTTAGGAGTTGTGTTGAAAGTGAAATTGGAAGTCTCTCGGTTGTATCCGACTCTTTGAGACCCCATGGACTATACAGCCTATGGAATTCTCTGGACCAGAATACTGGAGGGGGTTGCTGTTTCCTTCTCCAGGGGATCTTCCCAACCTATACTGGAGTGGGTAGCCTATTCCTTCTCCCGCAGATCTTCCTGACCCAAGAATCAAACCAGGGTCTCCCGCCTTGCAGACAGATTCTTTACCAACTGAGCTATCAGGGGAGTTGTGTTACTTGCAACTAAACGTATTCCTAATTGATTCAGTATCTGTAAAAATCTGTGTATGCTAAGATTCTAAGTGGAGTAGGCTGGGTTGGACCCACAAGCTCAGGTGGCATCCTAAAAATTTGAAAAAAGATGCCCCTAGCCTTCAGCCTTCCTCTGCCTGGAGTGGGGATCATTTGCCCTTCTATCCCCTTCAGTTTGCCCTTATACCCCTTCTTGTTCCTCAAGGGAAGGACAAAGTTGCTCATTATTTTTTACAAGTCAGTATTTTTTGGCACCACCCATCAGCTTCTGGCCTGGCCCTGACTCCCAGAGCTAAGGAGACAAATAAGATCCAGCCCCTCCTAGGTAGGAGATGTCAAAGCCCCACCAAACATTAGGGGGTGAGGAGCAGAGAGAGGGAGACTTTCAAGTCATGTCTTGCCGCCTGGCTCCAGCCTTGCATTATCCCTGATGTGAGTCATTAACCTGCTAATTACCAGCCAGTTACCTCTGCTGAAGCTAGCTCTCCAGTCTTTTAAACCTGGCTCCTCAGTATACAAATGGGCTGACAACCTCAATTCTCCACCCCCAGCCCCCAAACTATCCTTGGTGGGGACCTAAAAGGTCCCTCTGCAAACAGGTTCTACACATACTCTGGCACCCCCTGCAATGGGTGCTGAAGAGAACCTCCCCCAGGAGGCTCCACAATCATGAACGCTTGTAAGTCAGCAGGGAAGTGAGTTGTATTATTTCTACCAAATGGGATGGAGAAAGTAAAGTTCATGAGATGACCAGCTTTTCTGAGGTCCCCACTGCAGACCTAAAACCCGACTTTGTAATAGCCCCATTATTTTTACATCCACCTGAAACAGGAGGGAAGAGGGCAGGGCACAACCTTTAAAAGAATGACATAGCCATAGGACATGCCAAAAACTGGTTAGGACTAGCTAGGTCCAGGATGGTGGAATATGACTTTCAGTAGACCTTGAGCCTGATTATACACTCATTGTAATACATTAGCATCTAAGTAACGTACCCTCCAGTGCTATGACAGTTCTGACAATGACCATAAAAGGTCAGAAAGTGGGCAGTGGTCCAATTCCTAGAAATCCCTGCTTCTTCCCTGAAATAGTTGGAATAATCCTCTCACTCATTAGCCTAAGAAATTACTCAGTCCATAAAAACTAACAACCCCATATTTCAGGGCCCCTTGACTTCTGAGATGGACCACAATCTGTGGAGTATGTGTGTGTTAGTCACTCAGCTTGTTCCAACTCTAGCGCGCCAGATTCTTCTGTCCATGGGGTTCTCTACGCAAGAATGCCGGAGTGGGTTGCCATGCCCTCCTCCAGGGGACCTTCCCGACCTTGGGATCCAACCCATATCTCTGCATTGGCCGGCAGGTTCTTTGCCACTAGTGCCACCTTGGAAACCCCATGAAAACACAGGATACTGGCCCCAGATAGCTGAGGTATGTATCAAAGCAATGATTTCAGACTCCAGCATCTTCCCATATTTAGACAAGCATTAAATTCCTTGAGATATCTGGTTTTCTTTAATTAACAATAATCTCTTGAAAGTCTGACTACCTGCTCTTTGTTGCCAAACTCCTATATATCCTGGCTCCCCCCTCACCTCCTTGGAGAAGTTCTCTCAGGGTTAACTGAGATCTGCCTTGCTGCTTGACATTCTAAAAACTTCCTCTAATAAAACGTAACTCTCAACTTTTAGGTTGTGCCTATTTTTTAAGTTGACAGAGGGGTGGCTGGAGGGCTGGCCTAGGCTGAGACTCTCTCTCTCCTCCCGTAGATCTCAGGGCCTCTCTTTTTCCATGAAGTCTCTCTATATTGTCTCTGTAAGCAGGCAGACAGGCCTTTCCCCATATCCTCTTCTGTAGCTGCTCTCTGAAATACCTAGATAACAGCATCTGATGCAGGTTTCCTGAGTTGTTTTACAGATATGAATCTCCCCCCAAATGGAAGATGTTAACTAACTGATGACTGTGAGCACATGGCCCCAGGCCTCCTGGAACCTAAGGCTGGATAATGCTAACCCCCGAGGCACAGCCCTGTTACCTCACCATCAGCCAATCAGAGAATTGTGCCTGAACTGGTCACACACCTTGTGACTCCCCCTTCCTCACCTGACCTTTTAAAAATGCTTTGCTGGAACCCCCCCCCCCCCAACAAGGAGCCTCTTCAGGGGGCTTGGGGTTTTTTGGGTGTGAGCCACCCACAGCATGAACCACCCATTTCCTAGCATGGCCCTGAAATAAACATTTCTCTGCTCCAAACTCCAATGTTTTCATTTGTTTGGCCTCACGGTTCATGGAGCATGTGAACCTGTGCTAACATCTCTACATCATAGAGATTAAATTTCTTACATATTGGCTCAAGGCCTCCCCACAACACAAAGGCAGAAACTTCCAGAAGTTCTTGAGGCTTAGGCCCAGTGTCATTTCCACCTTATTATTCAAAACAAGTCACAGACCAGCCCAGATCCAATGTGGAGGGACACTGCGCAGGGTGCGGCCATGGGGAGGCCTGGTTCACTGACAAAATGCCCAATGGCATTTCACTGAGGTTTGTCTGGTTTTCTAAAGCACCAAGATTTCTATAAAGACTCAGCTCTCTCCCCTTCAGACTGTGTTTTTTTTTTAATCAAGTAAAAGAAACACATGCACCCACACAGAGCTCTGGGAGCATTGCCACCCTAACCTGTAAAAATCATAAAAATCTCTAAGAGGGTGAAGTTGTATGTTATGAAGGAGAGATTAAACACCATCATTTTTAGCTGCCTGTTTATGAGATGTCTTAAATGTGTTATTTCATCTGATCCAATCTTCATACCCATATAGAGATGAAGGAACTAAGACTCAGAGGTGTTAGGTCATCTGCCCACAGTGGTGGAGCTAGGTCTCCCTAACCCCAAGACCCTTCCCTTCATACCAAACAGAAGCATTAGAGAATGGTGTAATGTTTCTAGTCTGCAGAAACAAGACCCTGAAAGGTGAAACTGGCCAGTGTCCCCCAGTCAGGATCCAGATCTCTGCCTTGGAAGAGAATAAATGCAAAAGCAAGTATAGGGCCTGGCACATAGTAGGGATCCAGTAAACACAGGGCCTAGCACATGATAGGTTTTCAGTAAACACAAGCGCCACCTCTCCACTCCAAACCTATTTCTTCCACAGCTCGCCATCATGGGTTCCAGGCAGCAGTCACGAGGCTGAGCTGTTGACATAATTGCAGACGTAACTGATTCACTCTCTGATTAGATGGGAAGTTGGATGGCCAGCTCAGAAGGGCTCTGCCCACTCCACCTTACTCCTTTCCTCGCTCACATTTCATCCAACCATCTTGTGCTTTTTGAGAAGCCTGTTCCTGAAGAGCAGAGAAAAGTAACAGATTGCTGCATTGACTCTGGGTGGCCAAGTGATTTATTTGTGATGTGACTAAACAAGATGCGCACCTGCCTGTGGAAATGCGATCACACTGAGTCATCAGCGATTTGGATGGCTGTTTAGGCAAGAAAAGGACAGGAGACAGAGGCGTGAAGGAGAACAGGAGAGGAGGGGCGGGGAGGAGAGGAGAAGAGGCTGGGGCCCGTTCCTGAAAGTTATGGTTTCAACAGCATCAGTGGAGCACCTGCAGTTGGGCCAGGTGTCTGCAGTTAGCTTGACTGACGCCTGAAATTTTGCAATTAGGCTTTCATTCCTCTGGTTTAATCAAACACAGTATGTCCCCCACTAAAGCGTTAATGAAACAGAATCAGGGCGTAAAACTACATCAGCTGTTTCTCAAGGAGAACGCTCTTTTACAAAAGCAGGATTTTGTGCTTTTTTTCCCTAGGCAGGGATGGGCATTAACCCAGTGTTTGAAGGAGTCACCAGTGAGTGAACAGAAGGGCACAGAGAGGAAATTTGGGGGTTCTAGTTGTTTTACAATGTTATGTTATCTTCAGGTGTATGCAAGGTGATTCAGATACATACACACATATTATTTTCCCTATAGGTTATTACAAAACATTGAGTCTAGTTCTCAGTGCTATATAATAGGTCCTTGTTGGTTAACTATTTTATATATAATAGTGTGTATATGTTAATCCCAAACTCCTAATTTATTCCCTCCTCCTGCTTTCCACTCGGGTAAGCATAAATTTGTTTTCTATTTGTGAATCTATTTCTGTTTTGTAAATAAGTTCATTTGTATCCTTTTTTTAGATCCCACATATAAGTGATGTCATGATATCTCATGGCTTTTCTTAATCGTTGCAGCTGCCTGTACTGCGCCTTTGCTACTTGGGGCCGTGGGCACCATCCCACACAGTCTTCCCAGCAGATGTCCCTCTCTGCAGCTGAGGAAACGGGCCACCGTTTGTCCATCTTGGCGCCCTAAAGGAACGCTCCAGGCCCAGCGGTTTCTCCTGGGCCTCTCAGCACTGCCCACGGTGTCCGGCTCTCAGGAGGCACTCGGTCCATCACCTGTCCACAGAGGGAATGTGGTGGAGATGCAATGCGAGGCGGGCCCTCTACCACTAGCCCCGTTCGCCATTTGCTGTAGCTTTCTCCCAGGTGAGCCACCCCCTCCGCTCCACTTCTGGCCAGAGTAGCATGAGAAATTCGTGAACCACGCCTCGGGGGGGCTAACGTCCTCCGTCACTGCTCCCTCCTCCAGGTCCCTGGGTCAGCCCCGCTAACTGGACAGCCAGACCCTTCCACTTGGCCCTGCTACTTGTCTCTCTTCAGATATTTCCCGTCCCCAGTTCAGCTGTCATGCCTTGGAGGGCAGGCACAGCGTCTCTGCAGAGGCGCTTTCGGTGATGCACGTGTACGTTAGAGTTGTGAGAGGACCTTTCTTGACAGCGACATTTTTAAAATTTTATTTTAAATTGAAGGATAATTGCTTTACAGAATTGTGTTGTTTTCTGTCAAACCTCAACATGAATCAGCCACAGATATACACATATCCCCTCCCTTTTGAACCTTCCTCCCATCTCCTGCCCCATCTCACCCCTCCAGATTGATTCAGAGCCCCAGTTTGAGTTTCCTGAGCCACACAGCAAATTCCTGTTGGCTGTCTGTTTTACACATGGTGATGTAAGTTTCCATGGTACTCTTTCCATACATCTCACCCTCTCCTCCCCTCTCCCCATGTCCATAAGTATATTCTCTATGTCTGTTTCTCCATTGCTGCCCTGTAAACAAATTATTCAGTGCCAGTTTTACAGATTTCGTATATATGCATTAGAATATTATATTTATCTTCCTCTTTCTGACTTACTTTAATCTATATAATAGTTTCTAGGTTCATCCACCTCATTAGAACTGACTCAAAGGTGTTCCCTTTTATGGATGAGTAATATTCCATTGTGTATATGTACCACAACTTCTTTATCCATTCATCTGTCGATGGACATCTAGGTTGCTTCCTTTTTCTAGCTATTGTAAATAGTGCTGAAGTGAACAATGGGATACATGGGTCTTTTTCAGTTTTGGTTTCCTCAGGGTGTATGCCTAGGAGTGGGATTGCTGGGTCATATGGTGGTCTTATCCCTAGTATTTTAAGGACTCTCCATACCATCTTCCAAAGTGGCTGTATCAATTTACATTCCCACCAACAGTGCAAGAGCATGTCCTTTTCTCCACACCCTCTCCAGCATTTATTGTTTGTAGACTTTTTGATGATGGCCTTTCTGACTGATGTGAGGTAATATTTCATCGTAGTTTTGATTTGCATTTCTCTGATAATGAGCGATGTTGAGCATCTTTTCATGTGTTTGTTAGCCATCTGTATGTCTTCTTTGGAGAAATGTCTGTTTAGGTCTTTTCCCCACTTTTTGATTGGGTCGTTTGTTTTTCTGGTATTGAGTTGCATGAGCTGCTTGTATATTTTGGAAATTAATCGTTTGTAAGTTGGTTCATTTGCTATTATCTTCTCCCATTCTGAGGGTTGTCTTTTCACCTTGCTTATAGTTTCTTTGCTCAACAGCAACATTTTATCTTTGTGTTTTCTATTAACCCCACTGTGGTAGGCTTTCTGGTCAGCATCCCTCCTCTTATTCCTAGCATTTGGTTCAGCAGCAAAGGAGGGGGATGATGAAGTTGTAAGTGAAGGGGGAGTCCATCAGAGTGCTAAATTTTTAAAGATTGAGAATATTGTGTGTGGGCAGGGATGGGGGAATGGATATGCATATGCTGTGGGCGAAGCCTCTTTAGAAGGCAAATCATCAGTAAACAACAGTGGCTTAAAGCAGAAATTTTATTTTTCTTTCATACAAAAATCTAGGATGTCCTGAGAAGAAGGGTAGCTTGGCTGCTTGAGGTTATCCAGAAGCCCAGATTCTTTCTATACATCATCCCACCATCCCCAAAGGTACTGTCTTCATCACCTGGTGGAAGCTGGTTCCCACCACCACCACATCTGCTCTCCAAACAGCATTCTCAACAGGGAAAGAGGAAATAGACCAACGGCTACTTTTAAAAGCATGACTCAGAAATTTCACAGTACGTCCCATTGGCCAGAAGTTAGTTACCCGTCTCCCTTGTCTGCAGCAAGGGACCCTGGGAAACACCTTCTCAAGCTGTGCCTAGATAAAACTCAGGAGATTCATTGCTAAAACGAATAACAGAGCAAATATTTGTTGGGCAGCTTTAGACACATAGAGGAATTATCAAAATTAAAAGTGAATATGTCACTTGGTCCAGCAATTCTAGTTCAGAAAATCTATTATAAGAATGTGTTCACACAAGTACATGAAGTTTATAGAAAAGGGTAGTACTGATGGCTTTCAAACAAGTTTGCAAACTCTTTGATACTCCTCCCTTCAAAATGGCTGGACTCGGTGACTGACTTGTAGTGAACAGAATGGGGCAGAGAAGACAGTGTGTGACTTATGAGGCTAGGCCTTAAAATGCTTTTCTGCTTTTCTGTTCTCTCTTGAATAACTCACTCTGGGGGAAACCTGCCGCCATGCTGTGAGGATCCTCAATCAGCCTCGTGGAGAGGGCCACTTAGGGAGCTAGGAATTAGGGCTCTCCACCGTCAGACAGCCAGCAACCCTCTCCAGTATTCTTGCTTGAAGAATCCCATGGACAGGGGAGCCTGGCAGGCTACAGTCCATAGTGTCATAAAGAGTCGGACGCAACATGCTAAGTACCTTAGCGTGGCACGGCACCATCAGACATCACCCACTTGCCAGCCCTGGAGGGAGCGAACCTTTCAGCACCGTCAAACCCCAGTGATTATAGCCCCAGCCAACATTCTGACTGCAACCCAATGAAAAACGTGAAGCCAGAAGCCATCCAGCCAAGCAGCTCCCAAATTCCTGTCTGGCAAAAACTGTGAGCCATGTTAAATATTTATTATAGTTTTAAGTCACAAAATTTTGGGGTGATGTGTTAGGTGGCAATAATTTTGCTTCCTTGTTTGTAGTAGCAAAAAACAGAAATACCAGAAATAATGAAGGGAGGTTAGGGAGGGTGCTGTCACCTCTGGGGGTGGGTTTGGGCACCCCATGTGCACCCCTTCTGGTAGACTGTCGTGTATATGCATTGTGTACCCAAAGCGCCTTTCTGGACACATAGTACACACACAGCTGTGTATATGTATTGTATACACAAAGTGCCTTTGTGGACACATATAAACAGTTTTTATATAGGTGCTGTCCCCTTGGGCTGATTCAATCAACTTACAGGTCACACGGCTCCTATTGTTAAATCAGTCCCCATAAACAGGTAATCCTCACTGATTTGATCAACGTGCTTGGGTCATGTGACACCTACATATTAAACCAGCCCCTAAAACATGTGACTCCCATTGATTAAATCAGCTCCGTTAAATATCCTGACCCCCACTACATCAATCATCCTTCTTAAATCTCCTGGCATCCATTCTACCAATCAAACCCCTTAGGTTTCCTGAACTCCATTAAATCCATCTGCCTTCTTAACTCTCCAGACACCCATTAAGTCATTCTGCCTTCTTAATTCTCCTGTACCCCATTAAGTCAATGGGTCTTCTTTTTTTTAAGATTTCCAAAATAACAAAACACTTGAGATTTGAGACTAATGGGAAATTTTAAGTAATGGGAATTGGACTCTCATCGGGGTCTTCTGGGAAATCAGAAGCACCACCCCCTTCTGCAGCTCAATGTTTCTCCAGTTTAGTAATCAATTCCTTCTCTGGACGCCATTGGTCTGCTGGTCACAGACATAGCACCGAGGGGTGGTGTGAAAAAGCTGCAGCGGGCAGCGCTCGCAGAAATAATGCCTGCACTTGGTGATAACTGGGTTTTGGAAGGTCTGGTGACAGAGGAAAACACTTGAATGGTATTTCCTCCTGGTCGCTTCCCACTTGGTAGTTTTCGTCCTCTTCGACGCCACAGGGACGCTCATCAAGTCCGTGCTCGATCTGCCACCCGTGCTTGTGATCTGAACAGTCACGGAGGAATTTGCAGCGGTCTGCAAAGCCGCAAAAACCAATCTCCTTGTAGTCCTTACAAATGTCGAGCTGGTAATCCCAGCGCATGGAGATGCTGGGGAGCTCGGATGGGGCCCTTCCACACCATTCTGGAGGAAGCAGTGCCCATAGACGTATCCCTGGGCTTCATGTATTTCTGACAATGATTGAGTATTAGATCTTATTAGATCTGATGATTACTAGATCAAACCACTCAACAGATCGTCTTCCTTGCCCCGCAGCTCCTCCTGGATCTCCCGGCTGCGCTTAGAGATGGTGTGTGTGTCACGCTCCTTCTCTGTGTCCAGCCCGTGGACAGCAGTGGCCCCCATATCCTCTGGCCCTAGGGGTTTCGCCGAGCGAGTGGACTTACAGACCACAGCCAGACACCTGGGCTCGTTCTCCTCCTCCTCGCCACTCCGGTCACCGTACGCCGCATCTGTTGATCACTCTCACGGGTCTTCCGTATCATGGGATTGTGGGGAGCTTGCTTCTTTTCCGGGCGAACCACAGTGTTCCCTTCATCACTGCAGCTGTTCTTTCCAGACTCTTGGTTGCAGATGGGGCGCTTTCTGCAGCCTGCAGCTACTTTTTGCCCAGACTTTTTGAAAAGAAAGGACTTTTTCACAACTGGTCTGTCCTCTTTCCTGGGGAAAGTTGCTCTGCCATTTTTAGGATCTTGAGCTCTGAAACGGCTGTGGTCTGCTGGGTGGCACGGGCCTGCTCATTACTGCACTATCCGAGTGCTCGGCTGTGAATTCGTGCAAAATCTGTGGTGGCAGGTGTTCTTAGTCTCCTGATGAACCTTAAAAAAAAAAAAAGCCTCCTTAAACCATGTGATTGCCTTTGATTCGATCAGTCCTCTTAAATCAGCCTGGGAAGGGGGGTGTCCTTCCTCAGGGCCGCTTGGGTAGAGTATAGTTGATGAATAATATCATGTTAGTTTCAGGTGTATGCAAAGTGATTCAGTAATACATATACATGTATCTATTCTTTTTCAAATTCTTTTCCCATGTAGGTTTTTACAGAATACTGAGCAGAGTTCCCTGTGCTGTAGGGAAGGTCCTTGTGTGTTGTTTTGGTGTTTGTTTGGGTTATCTATTTTACATACTGTGATATCTGTATGACAGTTCTGGTCTCCCAATTTATCTTTCCCCTTTGGTTAACCTTTGGTAACCACAGGTTTCCTTCTAAGTCTCTGAGTCTGTTTTATGAATTAGGTTCACTTGTAACATTTTTATAGTCTACAGTGAACGGGATCGGATTCCTGATCTCTGAAGAAGAAAATTTAGCTTCAGGATCAGGGACCAGGCTTGGCCCCTCAGGGCTCTTGTGTGGCAGATGTTTTATTACAGTGAAAAGGGGCAGAGAAGGCTTCTGACATAGACATCAGAAGGCAGGCGGAGAGTGCACCCCCCTCACTAGTCTTATCAGGGCCTTATACATTTTTACCAGACCCACTCCCACAATATGCATCTTAAGTTAACAAGATTAGAATCAACAATAGAAAGATCTTACCAGACCCTATTTGGAACAACAAACTGGTTCTAAATAGGTAAAGGAATACATCAAGGCTGTATATTGTCACTCTGCTTATTTAACTTATATGCAGAGTACATCATGGAAACGCTGGGCTGGATGAAGCACAAGCTAGAATCAAGATTGGCAGGAGAAATATCAACAACCTCAGGTATGCAGATGACACCACCCTTATGGAAGAAAGCAAAGAAGAACTAAAAAGCCTCTTGATGAAAGTGAAAGAAGAGAGTGAAAAAGTTGGCTTAAAATTCAACATTCAGAAAACTAAGATCATGGCATCTGGTCCTATAACTTCATGGCAAATAGATGGGGAAACAGTGGAAACTGTGGCAGACTTTATTTTTTGGGGCTCCCAAATCACTGCAGATGGTGACTGCAGCCATGAAATTAAAAGACGCTTACTCCTTGGAAGGAAAGTTATGACCATCCTAGACAGCATTTTAAAAAGCAGAGACATTACTTTGCCAACAAAAGTCCGTCCAGTCAAAGTTGTTTTTTCCAGTAGTCATGTATGGATGTTAAAGTTGGACTATAATGAAAGCTGAGTGCCAAAGAACTGATGCTTTTGAACTGTGGTGTTGGAGAAGACTCTTGAGAGTCCCTTGGACTGCAAGGAGATCCAACCAGTCCATCCTAAAGGAAATCAGTCCTGAATATTCATTGGAAGGACTGATGCTGAAGCTGAAACTCCAATACTTTGGCCACCTGATGAGAAGAGCTGACTCACTGGGAAAGACCCTGATGCTGGGAAAGATTGAAGGCAGGAGGAGAAAGGGATGACAGAGGATGAGATGGTTGGATGGCATCACCAACTCAATGGACATGAGTTTGGGTAAACTCGGGGAGTTGGTGATGGACAAGGAGGCCTGGTGTGCTGCAGCCCATGGGGTTGCAAAGAGACAGAACTGAGCTACTGAACTGAACTGAACCAGACCCCTTGCACAATTTACATTTTAAGATGACAGGATTAGAACGAACAGTAGAAAGATCTTACCAGACCCACTCCCATAATATACATTTCAAGATAATAGGATTAGTCAGAAGGTTCTCGAGAAACATGTCCTCAAGCAGGATACATTGTTTTCATATAATCCTTAGTACAGAGTCTAGGGTTTCCCTGGTGGCTTAGAGGGTAAAGGGTCCGCCTGCAATGTGGGAACCGGGATTCAATCCCTGAGTCAGAAAGATCCCCTGGAGAAGGAAATGGCAACCCACTCCAGTAGCCTTGCCTGGAAAATCCCATGGACTGAGAGCCTGGGAGGCTGCAGTCCATGGGGTTGAAGAGTCGGACACGACTGAGCGACTTCACTTCACTTTAGTACAGAGTTTAAGCTGAGATGTTTTGTTGTGTAAACATCAGCTCTGGGCTTAAAGAAAAAAATGACTGAGACTAAGGAATGTAAGATTTTCCTCCTCCTTGTAAACTCTAGACCCTTATCTCCTTCTTGAAAGCCCCAAACCTGTTTCTCCTTCTAAGGGACCCTGGATTTCTTATCAACCTACCTAAGAATTGACTCTCTGAAATTTTTGATTCCCCATATTCTCCATATAATATGATATATGTCTTTCTCTGTCTAACCTACTTCACTTAGTATGCTAATTTCCAGGTCCATCTTTGTAATGGCTGAGTAATAGTCCATTTTATACATGTACCATGTCTTCTTTATCCATTCATCTGTTAAAGGATGTTTAGGTTGTTTCCATGTCTTGGATATTGTGAACAGTGCTACAGTGAACTTTGGAGTGCCTATGTCCTTTGAATCATGGTTTTCTCTGGATATATGCCCAGGAGTGAGATTGTTGCATCCTATGGTAGCTCTACTTTTAGTTTATTAAGGAGGCTCCATACTGTTTTCCACAGTGGCTGTACCAATTTACATTCCACCAACAGTGTAGGAAAGTTCCCTTTTCTCCATACCCTTGCCAGCATTTACTGCTTGTAGACTATTTGATGATGGCCATTCTGACGGGAGTAAGGTGATATCCCTTTGTAGTTTTGATTTCCATTTCTCTAATAATTAGTGATGTTGAGCATCTTTTCATGTGCTTCTTGGCCATCTGTATATTTCTTTGGACATATGTCTATATCTTCTCCCCATTTTTGATTAGGTTGTTTGTTTTTTTGATATTGAGCTGCATGAGCTGTTTGTAAATTTTGGAGATTAATCCCTTGTTGGTCAAATCATTTGCAAATATTTTCTCCCATTCTGTGGGTTTTCTTTTTGTTTTGTTCTAGATTTCCTTTGATGTGCAAAATCAGTTTAATTAGGTCCCAATTGTTTATTTTTGTTGTTACTTCCATTACTCTAGGAGAGTAAAAATGTTGCTGCTATTTATGTCAGAGTGCTCTGTCTGTGTTTTCCTTTAAGAGTTTTATAGTGTCATGTCTTGCATTTAGGTCTTTAATCCATTTTGAGTTTGTTTTTTGTGAGTGGAGGGGCTTCCCTGGTGGCTCAGAAGGTAAAGCATCTGCCTGCAATGTGGGAGACCTGGGTTTGATCCCTGGGTCAGGAAGATCCTCTGGAGAAGGAAATGGCAACCCACTCTTGCCCAGAAAATTCCATGGACAGAGGAGCCTTGTAGGCTACAGTCCATGGGGTTGCAAAGAGTCAGACACGACTGAGTGACTTCACTTCACTTTTTGTGAGTGGTGTAAGTAGCAGTCCAATTTCCTTGCTCTATATGTGTTTATCCAGTTTTTCTCAATACCATTTATTGAAGAAACTGTCTTATCCACATTGGATGCTCTTGGCTCCCTTGTCAGATACTAGTTGATCATGGAAGCTGGGGTTAATTTTGAGCTCTGTTCTTGGTATATGTGTCTATTTTTGTGCCAGTACTGTACTGTTTTTATTACTGTAGCTTTGTAGTACAGTTTGAAATCAGAAGTGTGTGAGTGAGTGAAAGCTGCTCAGTCGTGTCTGACTCTTTGCGACCCCAAGGACTATACAGTCCATGGAATTCTCCAGGCCAGAATACTGGAGTGGGTAGCTGTTCCCTTCTCCAGGGAATCTTCCCAACCCAGGGATTGAGCCCAGATCGCCCACATTGCAGGCAGATTCTTTACCAACTGAGCCACAAGGGAAGCCTGGAAGTGTGTGATACCTCCAGCTTTGTTCTTTTTTCTCAGGATTACTTTGGCTATTTGGGGTCATTTGTGGTTCACTATAAATGTTAGGATTTTTTTTTCTATTTCTGTGGAGAATACTATTGATATTTTGATGGAGACTGCATTGAATCTATAGCCATTTTAGCAATATTAATTCTTCTGATCCATGAGTACAGATATTTTTCTATTTGTTGTGTCTTTTATTTCTTTTCAGTAGTCTTACACTTTTTGTTGTGCAGATCTTTCACTTCCTTGGTTAAATTTTTTCCTAAGTATTTTATTGTTTTGATGCTATTGTGAAAGGGATATTTTTATTTCTTTTCATATATTTTATCCTTAGTGAATAGACATAATACTGACTTCTACTTATTGATGTTGTATGGTGCAACTTTACTGACATCATTGATTAGTTTTAACAGTTGTTTTGGTAGAGTCTTTGGGATTATCTGTATACAAGATCATATCACCTGCCTTTCTGTATAAGTAATACTTACTAAAAGGATAAGTTTTACTTATTCTTCCCCAATTTAGATGCCTGTTATTTCTTTGTCTTAGTTAATTACTCTAGCAGGGCTTCCAATACTATATTGAGTAAGAATGGTGAAAATGGACATCCTTGTCTTATTCTTGATCTTAGAAGGAAAACTTTCAACCTTTCTCCATTGAGTATAATGCTAGCTATGCATTTGTTATACATGACCTTTATTATGTTTAGTTATATTCCCTCTGTACCCAATCTGCTAAGGGTTTTTTATCATGAAAGGATGTTGTATTTTGTCAAATGGTTTTTCTGCATCTGTTGAGATGATCATGTGATAAAATATTTTGTTTCATTACTATGTGTTACATTTATTGATTTGCTTATGTTGAGCCATCCTTGCATACAGGCATAAATCTCACTTGGTTGTGGTGTGTAATCCTTCTTAAGTGTTCTTGAATTCAGTCTGCTGACACTATGTTGAAAGTTTCTATTCCTATATTCATCAAGGATATTGATCTAAAGTTTTCATTTCTTGTGGTATCCTTATCTGGCTTTGGTTTCAAGGTAATCTCGGCCTCATAGACTGAGTGTGTAAGTATTCCCTTCTCAAAATTTTGTAAGAGTTTGAGAAGGACTGATGATGAGAGATCAGAGAGCTCTCTCTCTTGCACATGTTGAGGAAAGGCCATATGAGGACATAGTGACAAGGCAGACATCCGCAGGACGGGAAGAGGGCGCTCACTAGAAACCAAAATGGCTTAACCTTGACCTTGGACTTCCAGCTTCCATAGCTGTGGGGCAATAAATGCCTCTGTTTAAGTTGTCCAGTCTATAGTACTTTGTCATGGCAGCCTCAGGAGACTGACTAATACAGGTAATACTCCCATTTCTTCTCAGTCACCCTCTCTGAATTGAGAGGTCTCAGAAAGCAGAGAGACTTGGTTTTGCATATAGTTATGTCCCCAGAACCTAGCAAAGGGCCTGACAAACCACTGCGCCCAAATAAATACATTAGCATTTGAAGTTTGCCATTCATACCTAGCAAGACAAACAGTATGAAGTAAAAATGCATACTTCATCCTGGCCTGTGCAATTAATTATTCCTTCACATTATTCAGCTTGTCGATATTTATTGAATTCCTCCTATGTGCCAGACAGATAACACTCAATATATGTTAATTCCCTTCCTGGTAAAATGGACTTGGTGTCTATCTAACTTTGCTGGAACTCTAAAAGGAGCCAATTATCCTGCCCTCTCCCCGGGCGTCTGATAGAACTCAGCATGTCCATCATAGCTATAGGAGTATCACTAGCAGGCAAGGCTAGCTGGATTAGACCTGCAGTGTTTAAAGTTGAGCAAGAAAGCTTTCTGCAAATGTCAACACTACTGTTCCACTCCCAGCAAACCAGCGTCCCAATCAGCAGGGCTGCTGATTCCAGTTTACTGGGTAATGCTGTAGAAAAGTCCTGAGACACAATCAAGTTCTCTAGATGAGGAATACCAGAAGGCAGAAGGTGGGGAACAACCATCACGGCTGACTATTATGTGCTACGTGCAGGACTTGCAGCTTCAGTTACGCCACCTCTGATCCTCATGAAAACACTGATGGAGGAAGAGATGAGGCTCACAGGGGTCACATAGCTCCAGCGGAGTGTTAGGGAAATTAAAGGAATAGTGTTGTTTAGTCTTCAGAGACAAAGCAGAACAGGCCTCTGACCTTGCTTCTAACCTGCCTGGACGCTGCCCTGACTGGGAGTGACTGCCTGCTGTGAGTGCATGCCTTGCAGCACCAGAGTTAAGATGGGGGAGGAATCTTGAGGTTGTTGAGACCCTGGAGGGGCCTTGGCCAACCAAGCCCCAGGCTTAACTGCATTCCAAGTTTTACACAACAAGACAAACAGCATTAACAAGAACCCAGGCTTGCGCTTTGGTGACAGATTGATGATGGTATCAGTTTGCCTCTGTCCTGGGATTAGAAACGGGAACCCTGAACTGCAGTCTTGGAAGTCTCACCCACAGAACAGGCATGCTGCCTGGGACTCTTTCCCAATTGGAACTTCAGATGTTCTGTGACACTGGACTTCCCAGTGCTGTTTGAGTCTGGATGTTGGTCAAAACCCAATTTGGTGATGTATTCTCTGCTCTTTCTACTTCTCTTTTCTTTTAATATTAGTATGTTGAAAGGAAGCTAGATAATTCTCTAATAAATACCTGTATTATTTATTTGTATGTAAAAGTGGCTTATTTTGTTAACAAATCCTTTGAACCTGAGACATAACTTTCCGGCAAAACACTGAGGCCAGTTGCGGGGGGTCTTCCCTTCAACTTCTTAGAGTGGGTGGGCTTTCAGAGGCCAGTCACAGGAAAAGGAGAGCAGTGCACCTCTTGCCCAGCCGCCCTAGGACCCCAGTCTTCTCCCTCTTCAGTTCTCCTCCGAAGCCACCTGTAGGGATGTAGCAATTTTGGAAATTTTGAGCTGAAGGAGCAAAATGTTTTCTTTTCTTTTAATGGGGGAGTTCTTAGGGTGTTTGCCTATTGGAGTGCTGGGGTAGCACCTGGTAGCTTGATGGGATTTTAAAATGAAGTTGCTAATGGAAACTACACACGGGGAATTACACAGTTTCCAGAGCGATTGCTACTAGTGAGTGCTGGTGCTGGGAGATTGGGAGTGTGGCTCCAGCTTGTCACAGCTGTGCACAGAAGGTCCTGAGGCCAGGCGTGGCTGAAATGGTACAGAAGGGTCTTCTTGCAGATTTGGCTTTGCATGGGAAGCGGAGCCGAGGAGGAGCCAAGGTGAATGTGTAAAACCAGATGCAGAGGGACTTCCCACGTGGTCCAGTGGTTAAGACTCCGTTCTCCCAGCGCAGGAGGTGTGGATTCAATCCCTGGTCGGGGGAGCTCCCAGGCAAATAAGAGGTCGCTTGCCACAACCAAAGATTCCTTATGCCACAACTAAGACCCGGCACAGCCCAATAAATTAATTTTTAAAAATATTTATTTAGCTGTGCCAAGGCTTAGTTGCTGTGTGTTGGAGAGAGCTTTCATTGTAGTATATGGGATCTAGTTCCCCAACCAGGGATCGAACCTGTGCCCCCTGCATTGGGAGCATGGATTCTCAATCGCTGGACCACCAGGGAAGTCCCTAATTTTTTTTAGAAGTCTGGATGGAAAAGACACATTTCCTGAGCTAGCTATCTGTCTGTCCCTGGGTGGAGATCTGAAGACATTTCATCTTGAACACAGGCAGGCAGCTGTACGCTAGAGCCTAATTCCTGATTCCTGGGCAGAGGCAGGATAGCCTGGAGGCAGCAAGTTCCTTATTTTGACCGCCCTTCATCCCTGAGACAGTGTGGGGGATTGGAAAAGAAGACACTACCGTAGGGAGAGCCACACATGCGGGGAGGTCTGGCGCGTGGCCAGGGTGAGAGCCCATGGGCTGGAGGGAGAGGCCAGGAAGGACCACATCGTGACCTGCCTTATAAGTGACCTTAGTCTCGGGTTACATCTGTTTCATCTCCTTTCAACCTCAAAAGTGCGCTATTGGGACTTCCCTGGTGATTCAGTGGTTAAGACTCCATGTCCCAGTGCAAGGAGCCTGGATTCTATCCCTGGTCAGGGAGCTAGATCCCTCATGCCGCAACTAAGACCCAGCCAGCCAAATAAATAATGTTTTTTTTTTTTTAATGCCTTGTTGGGCAGTAGATTCTATGGTTGCCCTACTAATAAGCCATTGTGAAATGTATGCTCTTTATCCTAACACTGATGAGAGCGATTGTAGAGTTTTAAGTGAAGAGAGTTACATGATCAGATTTGAGAGTGTAGTGTGTGTGTGTTGGGGGGTTGTAAGGATTCCGTAGTGAGAATTTTTTTGAGGAGCTAATATGTTCATACAGGTCAAAATGTTAAAAGGCTGAGAATTCTCCCTTCCATCCTTGCCCTCCTCTCATCCACCCATCCACTGACCCCCAAGACTTAATTTTCCTCCCTAGAAGCAAATCATATTACCAGTTTCTTCTGCATCCTTCCAGAGGTATTGAATGCACATGCAACAGATCTTCTTTGTCTTTTGTTTCTATCATTTTCCCTCTAGTCCTCTGTTTTCTTTTAATTTTCTGACTTCCCTTTTTTTCTCTTGCTTTGTCTTAATGACTTTTGCTGTGGCTTCTTATTTGTCTTTGGACGTTGGGCATCTTCTCGGTAGGTTCCTCCTGTCGATGGTTGTTCAACAGCTAGTTGTGATTTTGATGCTCTCACAGGAAGAGATGAGCACACATCCTTCTACTCCACCATCTTGAACCAGAAATCTCTTACTGTTTTTCCAACAGTATTTTTTTTCTCCTTCAGATTTTAGACTTCTTTTTAAGAATGAAGATTAAACGGTTCTCTTTTCTTTTCTTCCACTTCTTCCCTGAGCTCTGTCAGCTCAGGATTCAGTTCCTCCTATTGTTTCCATCTCTTTCCTGAGGTCTCTTCACTCTGTTTTCTTAATTTTCTGGTTAGAATTTTCTTGTGCTCTGTGGCAACATTTTTTTTGATGCGCCTTTGCCTTGCTGTGGTTTTATCTTTTTTCTCCCACCTTTTTTCTTGTCAAATCTGTGTTTAGATGATTCATCATTAGAGCAGGTGATTTCTTTTTCCCTTTCTCCTGGACCTTCTGTCTGAGCGTGGCCAAGGCTGCCTTCTAGGTGGTCTGAATTTTCCTTATGACCCAGGGTTAATATAAGCACCCGTAGCCTGAATTGTCTCCAGCCAGTGGTGATGCTTTTCCCAGTGTAAAGCCTCTCCTCCCCTGTTGCCACAGAGACAGACCACTTCCTACAAATATGGCTTGTCTGCATGATGCCTCATTTAGTCCTGGTCCAGCAGAACGCAGGCCACCAGCATGTGCACCTGCTTCCTGCTTTGCCAACAAGGGCTTTCTGCAGTGCACCTCCCAGTGTGCCCTCTGCCCTCTGATGAGTGTTTTGCAGGTTCTCCCCAAGATTCTGCAGCAAACTGTCCTCACTCCACTTCCTCTGCTTTTTTATTTTCCACTGTGCCATGCATCTTGCAAGATCCTAGTTCCCTGACCAGGAATTGAACCTGGTGAAAGCATGGAGACCTAACCACTGGACCACCAGGGAATTGCCTGAGTACCTCTGATTTGGGGGCAGCTCTTCTACCTATTTTGTGTTTTAAGCATCTCCTACTTGCACTCAAAATGGAGTTTTTCCTTTCTTAGTTCCTTTTCACTTTTAGATTATTTCCAGTTAGAAAAGGGGATTGCTAATTGGATGCCATCTTCAAATCAGAAGTTCTCAGCATAGAAAAACTATGCTGTCTGTGGCCTTGAAACAGTCTGAGGCAGAAAGATTGCAGGCTGGTAGACCAGCAATCATAGAAAAAGCAAGAGAATTCCAGAAAAATATCTACTTCTACTTCAATGACTATACTAAGGTCTTTGACTGTGTAGATCACAACAAACTGTGGAAAATTCTTTTATGTGATGGGAATACCAGACCACCTTACCTGCCTCCTGCAAAATCTGTATGCAGGTCAAGAAGCAACAGTTAAAAATGGATGTGGAACAATCGACTGGTTCCAAATTAGGAAAAGAGTTCATCAAGACTGTATATTGTCACCCTGTTTATTTAACTTATATACAGTGTACATCATGAGAAACGCTGGGCTGGATGAAGCACAACCTGAAATCAAGATAGCTAGGAGAAATATCAATAACCTCAGATATGCAGGTGATACCACCCTTATGGCAGAAAGCAACAAGGAACTAAAGAGCCTCTTGATGAAGGTGAAAGAGGAGAGTGAAAAAGCTGGCTTTAAACTCAGCATTCAAAAAATGAACATCATGGCATCCCGTCTCATCATCATGGCAAGTAGATGGGGAAACAATGAAAACAGTGACAGACTTTAGATTCTCAGGCTCCAGAATCACTGTGGATGGTAACTGCAGCCACGAAATAAGACACTTGCTCCTTGGAAGAGAAGCCATGACAAACCTAGATAATATATTAAAAAGCAGAGACATTACTTTGCTGACCAAGGTCCATATAGTCAAAGCTATGGTTATTCAAATAGTCATGTATGGATGTGAGAGTTGGACCATAAAGAAAGCTGAGTGCTGAAGAATTTATGCTTTTGAACCGTGGTGTTGGAGAAGACTCTTGAGAGTCCCTTGGACAGCAAGGAGATCAAACCAGTCAATCCTAAAGGAAATCAACCCTGAACATTCATTGGAAAGACTGATGCTGAATCTGAAGCTCCAATACTTTGGCCACCTGATGCAAAGAGCCAACTCATTGTAAAAGACCCTGATGCAGGACAAGACTGAAGGCAGAAGGAGAAGGGGGCGACAAAGAATAAGATGGTTGGATGGCATCACCAAATCAATGGACAGGAATCTGAGCAAGCTCTGGGAGATGCTGAAGGACAGGGAAGCCTGGCGTGCTGCCGTCCACGGGGTCAGGAAGAGTTGGACACGACTGAGTGAACAGCAACAGCAAGACCAGTGAGGAGGTTGCTCCTGCTCTGGGGAGTTAGTGTCAGAGAGGAAGAGAAGGGGATCGGAGACAAACTTGGGAGGTGTGTTGATATCTTTTACTGGCTGATTGTAGATGTTGGAGGAGGGGTGGTGGTGAGGGTCAGGAGCAGGTGGACTATTTCAGGGCAGGCCGCAGGAAGCTGTGATGTAACCATTGGAAGCACTGATGTTGAAGCTGCAACTCCAGTACTTTGGCCACCTGATGCAAAGAACTGACTCATTTGAAAAGACCCTGATGCTGGGAAAGATTGAAGGCAGGAGGAGAAGGGGACGACAGAGGATGAGATGGTTGGATGGCATCACCGACTCAATGGACATGAGTTTGAGTAAACTCTGGGAGTTGGTGATGGACAGGGAGGCCTGGCATGCTGCAGTCCATGGGGTCGCAATGAGTCGGACATGACTGAGCGACTGAACTGAATGTGGAGTTGGGGTTCTTCTGCAGCTTGCTGCTGCGTCCCAAGCCAACTCTGTTTAGGCTGGCCTTCTGGGAAGGGCATAGGGGGTCCTAATGGGACAGTGAGCTCCCTACTGCTTCCCTAGAAGGTCCTCTGTAAGTATCTGGATGAAAGTCTGGTGGAGACCTCCAGGAAGACCTGAGGCAACCAGAAGCAGAGTTCTTGCCACTTCAAGATTCCTGTCTCATTAACCAAGTCTCACTGATGGTGAGACCTGAAAATAGGCTTTGCAAGATTAAAAAAAAACAAACAAAAAACCTGCCTGGGCATAAAATGCTCTGTAAAATTATTGATATCCCAGTGTTTCCTGCCAAGCTCTGCCTAAGAACTGTAGATTCCTAATTTTCCCTGGGGTGGAAGGGAGGGCCCATTAGAGGTCTTAGAGCCCACCCATGTCTCCTGCCTCCAGAAATGTTTTCTTGGGTAATGAAACTGAAAAAAAAAAAAAATGAACAGAGAGCATTGTTTTTCTCTAGGATTCTCCAGAGCAAAAAGATCAATTTTTTTTTCTTTGGTCAGAATGTGATAAGTCCTGGGGATTTTCTTTGTTTTTTTCCCTTAATGCGGTCAGGGTTGAGAACCAAGGGCTACACACGTCTCAGAGGTGGTCAGAGTTCAAAGTAAGAAATTTGCTGGCTCCAGGCCTGTACACGCCTATCCAGTAACCCAACTGTCTGCCTGTGTCTCCAGTTCTGCTTCCTGGGGACAGTTTGGTGGCTGCTGTCAATCAGGCAGGTAAAGTGTCTTTTGTCTATCGGGTTAACATTCTACCTTGGCCCCTCCTATGATTTGTTTCTTGACCCAGCTCATGTGGTTATAGCAGGGCTGACAGCAACACCTTCTGCGCACCATTTGATAACGTAGAGCCTCATTCCCAATCTAAAAAGGCTGTTCCCTATTAGCAATTTCTTTGGAAAGTCTCCAGCCGTTTCTAAGCTAGTTATTAGGCCTCATAAGGATTTACTTTAGCAAGAATAATCCTGAAACATTGACTTTCTTCCCCTAAAAATTCCAGATTCTGCTGTGCTCTACAGTGGGATGTTATACCATCGTTTAAAATGGGGCTTATATAAGATAAGGTGTTTAGAGAGGGTTTTAAAATGCGGGACAATGCTTACCATATTGCAAAAAAAAAGAAAAAAAGCAGGCTACGAAACTGTATGATTGCAAGTCTGTTAAAAATATGTGTGATAGAGTGAAAAGAGACTTTTTACCCTGCTCTTGCCATCGCCCCACACCCATCCCTATTTCTCTTCCAAGCAATTAAAGCCATATGCTTTTTTGTCAAGTTAATGAAGGATATCTTGTCATCTAACCTTGACAGAGAGAAGGTAAATGTTCTCTTGGGCTAATAAGGTCAAGGGGTTTGCTCACAGGAAATAGAGTTACGAGTACAGTAATGGGAAGAATATTAATTTCTTATGTGGGTCAAATATTATTTGTATGGCTGTGGGGTTTTTTCCTGGAAGAAATTAGTCTTGGTGTCAGGAGGTAGGTTCTTTCTGAGATGCACCGTTGGATGAAGCAGCTATATGGAAGACCACCCCCATTCCCTGCCTCCCACACTTGCACTCCTGAACACAGGGCTCCCCTTTGCCCCCTGCACACTGCCTCCCAGGAAATCCAGCTTTTCCTCTCTGGAGCAGGGACAGCTGGCAGCTTGAGGAAAGACTTGGTCATTTGAAGCCAGAGGCTGGGAATGTGGGAGGCATAGGAGTAGTTTTAAGAATTCCTCATTGAGGAAGAGAGGTCATTCCCAGAAGGGGATAAGCTGGATTTTTGAGCAGAAAGAGGTGAAGAGTCAGAGGGGCAACAGGAAGAGAGGAAAGGGGGCAAGGGGTCGCCTCTCCAAGTAGGAGGCTTTGGGGAGGTTCATGCAACAGCCTACTCCACCTTCCCTCCCATCCCCGCCAGGTAGAACCCCAGATCTTTTCTCAGTCCGTATGGAGCTGAAATCTGCCCTAAGGGCCCAGGGGCACCTCAGAGGAAGGCCGTCTAAGCCCATCCCAAGTGGTGGGGGGTGGGACGAAAGCAGCGCATGTCACTGGGGACACACAGAAGTAACCAGTTGATCTATTGACACCCTCTTCCCAGAAGACACACTGGGTATCTCCTCACAGGTCTTCTGGATAATCACGATGGTATGATCACTCACCTAGAGCCAGACATCCTGGAATGCAAAGTCAAGTGGGCCTTGGAAAGCATCACTATGAACAAAGCTAGTGGAGGTGATGGAATTCCAGTTGAGCTATTTCAAATCCCAAAAGATGATGCTGCACTTGATATGCCAGCAAATTTGGAAAACTCTACAGTGGCCACGGGACTGGAAAAGGTCAGTTTTCATTCCAATCCCTAAGAAAGGCAATGCCAAAGAATGCTCAGACCACCGCCCAATTGCACTCATCTTACACACTTGTAAAGCGATGTTCAAAATTTTCCAAGCAAGGCTTGAACAGTACAGGAACCATGAACTTCCAGATGTTCAAACTGTATTTAGAACAGGCAGAGGAACCAGAGATCAAATTGCCAACATCCGTTGGATCATAGAAAAACTAAGAGAGTTCCAGAAAAACATCTACTGGGGTTTATTGACTATGCCAAAGCCTTTGACTGTGTGGATCACAACAAATTGGAAAATTCTCAAGAGATGGGAATACCAGACCACCTGACCTGCCTCTTGAGAAATCTGTATGCAGGTCAAGAAGCAACAATTAGAACTGGACATGGAACAACAGACTGTTTCCAAATCGGGAAAGGAGTACATCAAGACTGTATATTGTCACATGACTTATTTAACTTATATGCAGAGTACATCAAGAGAAACTCTGGGCTGGAGGAAGCACAAGCTGGAATCAAGATTGCCAGGAGAAATATCAATAACCTCAGATATGCAGATGACATCTCCCTTATGGAAGAAAGCGAAGAAGAACTAAAGAGTCTCTTGATGAAAGTGAAAGAAGAGAGTGAAAAAGTTCACTTAAAACTCAACATTCAGAAAAAGATCATGGCATCTGGTCCCATCACTTCAAACAGAGATAGACTTTATTTTGAGGGACTCCAAAATCACTGCAGATGGTGACTGCAGCCATGAAATTAAAAGACGCTTCCTCCTTGGAAGAGAAGTTATGACCAACCTAGACAGCATATTAAGAAACAAAGGCATTACTTTGCCAACAAAGGTCCGTCTAGTCAAAGCTATGGTTTTTCCAATGGTCATGTATGGATGTGAGAGGTAGACTATAAAAACTGAGCTCCGAAGAATTGATGCTTTTAAACTGTGGTGTTGGAGAAGACTCTTGAGAATCCCTTCAACTACAAGGAGATCCAGCCAGTTCATCCTAAAGGAAATCTGTCCTGAATATTCATTGGAAGGACTGATGCTGAAGCTGAAACTCCAATACTTTGGCCACCTAATGCGAAGAGCTGACTCATTGGAAAAGACTCTGATGCTGGGAAAGATTGAAGGTAAGAGAAGGGGATGACAGAGGATGAGATGGTTGGATGGCATCACTGGCTCAATGGACATGAGTTTGAGTAAACTCTGGGAGTTGGTGATGGACAGGCAGTCCTGGTGTGCTGCCATCAATGGGGTCACAAAAATTTGGACACAATTGAGTGAGTGAACTGAACTGAACTGCCAGAAGACCCCAGAAAGAAGCCTTTCACAGGACTTAGAAATCCAGAAAAGGAAATAGGCTTAAATGGAAACCATGGTTCCTGCTGAATATCTGGATTATGGCTATCATATTTCCCTGCTTATTTGTGTTTTTCTGAGTTTGTCATTTTAAGAGATATGTGCTATTTTTACAATCATGAGGGAAAAAATTCCTTGGCCATCTGCCTAAGGAATCTCAAGGCTGAAGGTTTCAGAGTAAGAGGCCTGAGGCAGCTTTGCAGGGGTGGGGATGTGGAGGTCATGACCATGTCAGGCTGGAAGAAATGTTGAGAAGTCATCCTGTCAACTCCCCTGCCTCTGAGATCAAGTACCTGAACAAGACACAATAGCAGAACTTCCTCCCCACCTCAGAAACTGTCCATTGCTCCCCTTATCCTGCTCCCAGCAGAATCCCCAAAGAGCTTCAACTGCGTGGTAAATGTTTTTATTGCTCTCATGCTTCCATCGTTCGCCTAAGTAGAAAATAGGGCACGATCTTCCTGCAAAGTCTTTGCTCTCAGGTGGCTCCAGGACATGCCTACAGGCCCTGTCCTCTAAGAAGACCCAGTCACCCAAGGGGCTAGTGGAGTCAAGCTGGGCCCCATGGGAGGGGGAACCCCGATGAGGAGGGAGAGTGTGCGTTGGCCCACGACTTAGCAGGGAGAGCTGCTGGGCCTGGGAGAAGCAGCTTTCCCCACCCTCACCCCCAACGTCCCCCACACCACTTCCTTTTTTCCTTCCTTTTCTTTCCGATCGCATTTAAGGTGCTGGGCTGCAACAACAGCCTAAAAATTAATATTTAAAAAAAAATTTACTTATTTGGCTGTACCAGGTCTCAGCTGTAGCACAGGGGATCTTAGTTGCTCTAGTTGCAGCCCGTGGACTCTCAGTTGCGGCATGTGGGGTCTACTTCCCTGACCAGGGATGGAACCCTGGGCCCCCTGTACTGGGAGAATGGAGTTTCAGCCACTGGACCACCAGGGAAGTCCCTGAACAAAAGCCTAGACTTTGGCCCCTGGCTTCCAGGAGCTTATGACCTGGTGAGGGGGGGAAGGCTCAGCTGGGGGAGTTGATTTCTCAGCACAGGTGTCTGATTTCCATAACCTATTCCTGTGCCCTATGGCAGGGAGGCAAATAGGAAACAGACATGGTGATGCGACAGGCCTTGAAGAGTAAAGATGTCTCCATTTAGGTAGGGTTGCAAGAAGAGGTCTGTGATGAGGCCTAGGTCACACACAAGTTCCCGAGTTTTGGAGATGGAGGGAGAGCTATGCTTTTGCTTTGGAGCAATACTATTGCTTCTTACTCCCTCTTCCCTTTCTCTGGATAATTCCTCCTGTCCTCATCCCAAAGATTCTCTGTCTAATGCCTGAAATTTGTGAATATGTGATTAAATTAATCGTTTTGAGATGCGGAGATTACCCTGGATTATCTGGATGACCCAAATCAATGACAAGGATCCTTATAAAGAGGCAATAAGCAGCTCAGAGAGAGAGAAAAGATGAAAGGATGGGAACAGAAGCCTGAGAGGAAAAAAGATGTTACGTTGCTGGGTTTGAAGGTGGAGGAAAGGACCATAAACAAGGTGATCTCTGGAAGCTGGAAAAGATGAGGGAGTGGATTCTCCCCACGCCCTGCACCTCTACCCCAGCCTCAAGGAGGAACACAGCCCCTATGACCCTATTTAGACGTCCAGACTCCTGAACTGTAAGTCACTACATTTGATTTGTTTTAAGCCACTAAATCTGTGGAGATTTGTTGCAGTAGCGATAGAAAAGCAATACAGCTCCCCTCCGCCGTGCCCACAGTCCCTGTGAGGCAATCGTTCGAACTACTTCTAGAAACAAGAAAGACCTCCGTGCATTTGAAATTAAACAGTAAAAAACTAGGGAAACATATTTGGAACATATAAAGTGGACCAAGAACTGACTAATTTATAGAGTCTGATAAGAAAAAAGATCCTAGATCAGATTTGCCAACGAGCAGAGAATATGAACCCTACATTTCAGGAAAAGAAAGGTGGATGACTGTGCTGAAATGGGAAGATTCTCTCAGATGGGTCACTGGGTCAAAAACAATTAAAAAAAAAAGAATAAGCTGCAGGAGTATCAGGCAACTCCATTTGTGTAAAAACAAAATTGAGTCATACATATCAGATTACATATGTTCTTTTTTACTGGAAAGAATCCCAAGAAAATGTTGGAAAGATTGCCTTTGGGAGAGGAATACAGGGGAAGAGCATTTAATTTTTAAAATTTCCTATTGCTTGTATTTTCTAAATTTAGATTTTGTTTCTAATTTTATTGAAATATAATTGATATTGCATTCATTTTAGGTGTATAACATGATGATTTGATACATGTATATATTATAAAATGATGAAATAAGTATATTTAATGATTTTTGTAATGTCAAAAAAAGCTGATTTGACCAAGGTTATTTTAATTCATTTTTGATTTGCTTCTTGGCACCGCTTTGTATTAAAAAAAAAAAAAAAAGAGTTCAACCAGCACAATAAAAGATGGACCACATAGGGAGAAATCTGGCAGAGAAAGTATTATGATATATTTGTATTATTTTCTTTCAAACAGGAAGCACTGGGCTGTCCCTTAAGCTTTGCTGCTCAGGCTTCTCCTTGAGGGGCAGAGCCAAAAGAAGTATGATTAAATCCCCAGGACACAGGTTAACAAGGGCCTCAGATCTAAATAGGATTGTGTTGTCAAGCTGGTGCCTCTAGAGCTGTGGGGATGACAAATTTGCATTCAGCTCCCAGTGTTGCCCCGTGGCTCAGTGGTAAAGAATCCACCTGCAAATGAGGGGGATGCAGGTTTGATCCCTGGAGCGGGAAGAAAAGATCCTCTAGAGGAGGACATGGCAACCCACTCCAGTGTTCTTGCCTGGAGAATCCCATAGACAGAGGAGCCTGGTGGGCTACAGTCCATGGGGTCGTAAAAGTCTCAGACACGACTGAGCGTGCGCATATGCCTGCATGCATGGCCAGTGTTGCCGCTCCCTAATCATTCAACCTCTGGGCAAGTCAGGAGACTTCTCTGGGCCTTTGTCTCTTCATCTGTAAAATCAGGATGATGAGAATGCTTGTTTTGGGGGTTATGATGAGACTTAAATAAGATCATATTTACGAATACCCAGGGATCACTCCAGGCAAGAACACAACAAAACCAAGTATTCTTCTCCTTCCTTGTCTTTCTTTCCAAGCCTGTCAAGGCCTTGTTTAACAGGAGAGAGGTAAGAGCAAGTCTTTGCCTATAAAAGTACAGCGACCTTGTAGAGAAAACCAATTCACGAAGCCACACATCTATTAATATTTCCACATTTGTGTGTTTGCCACCAGCTTGCTGTCTCTGCCAAGTCACAGAAGGTTCATAAACATTGTGAGTCTTGAGAGCCAAGCAGGCACATTTTGCTTTCTCCCTGATGCAACTTTATTGTTCCTGCAGTAACTGAAATCCTAGGTGTCTTTAGCCTACCTGTCCACACTCCATGTGTGACCAAGGTGGGGCAAAACAAGCCCACTTTGTCCCCTGGGTCCCTGTGTCAATGTGCTAGTTTTCTGATGAATTCAAACAAGAAATGGAGCAGTCCGACTTACAGCTGCTCCAGGTGGTACCTGGGGCCAACTGTACTGAGCTGAAAGGAAAAGCTGGGCCCTTGGAATCCCAGAATATGGAGACTGGAAGGTCTTTAGGAATCCTCTGCTCTGGTGGCCGCCTCCCACCAGAAGCACCTCTGTAGTGTCCTGCCCATGGTGGGGGCAGCCCTCTTAGTGTTAAACATGTGTGAGGTGGGTTTCAATTGCTGGAGGCCCCACACATGGTTGGTCAGTTCAGTTCAGTTCAGTTGCTCAGTCATGTCTGACTCTTTGCTATCCCATGGACTGCAGCATGCCAGGCTTCGCCTTTCATCACAAACTCCTAGAGGTGGCTCAAACTCATGTCTGTCAATTTGGTGATGCCATCCAACCTCGTCCTTTGTCATCCCCATCTCCTCCTGCCTTCAATCTTTCCCAGTGTCAGGGTCTTTTCCAATGAGTCAATTCTTCACATCAGGTAGCCAAAGTATTAGAGCTTCAGCTTCAGCATCAGTCCTATTCCAATGAATATTCTGGACTGATTTCCTTTAGGACGAACTGTTTGGATCTCCTTGCCATCCAAGGGACTCTCAAGAGTCTTCTCCAACACCACAGTTCAAAAGCATCAATTCTTCAGTACTCAGCTTTCTCTATGATCCAACTCTCACATCCATACATGACTACTGGGGAAACTATAGCTTTGGCTAGATCGACCTTTGTTGGCAAAGTAATGTCTCTGCTTTTTAATATGCTGTCTAGGTTGGTCATAGCTTTTCTTCCAAGGAGCAAGCTTCTTTTAATTTCATGGCTGCAGTCAGCATCTGCAGTGATTTTGGAATCCAAGAAAATAAAGTCTGTCACTGATTCCATTGTTTCCCCAACTATTGGCCGTGAAGTGATGGGACAGGATGCTATGATCTTCATTTTTTTGAATGGTGAGTTTTAAGCCAGCTTTTTCACTCTCTTTCACTTTAATCAAGAGGTTCTTTAATTCCTCTTTGCTTTTTGCCATAAGGGTGGTGTCACCTGTGTATCTGAGGTTATTGATACTTCTCCCAGCAGTCTTGATTTCAGGTTTTGCTTCATCCAGCCCAGCATTTTGCATCATGTACTCTGCATATAAGTTAAATAAACAGGGTGACAATATCCAGCCTCAATGAACTCCTTTCCAAATTTGGAACCTGTCCATTGTTCTGTGTCCAATTCTAACTGTTGCTTCTTGGCCTGCATACAGGTTTTGCAGGAGACAGGTAAGGTGGTCTGGTATTTTCATCCCTTTAAGAATTCTCCAGTTTGTTGTGATCCACACAGTAGAAGGCCTTGGTGTAGTCAATAAAGCAGAAGTAGGTTTTACTGGAACTATCTTGCTTTTTCGATGATCCAACGGATGTTGGCAATTTGATCTCTGGTTCCTCTGCCTTTTCTAAAGCCAGTGTGAACATCTGGAACTTCTCGGTTTACGTACTGTTGAAGCCTCAGTTGGAGAATTTTGAGCAATGCTTTGTTAGTGTGTGAGATGAGTGCAATTGTGTGGTAGTTTGAACATTCTTTAGCATTGCCTTCCTTTGGGATTGGAATGAAAACTGAACTTTTTCAGTCCTGTGGCCACTGCTGAGTTTTCCAGATTTTCTGGCATATTGAGTGTAGAACTTTCAAAGCGTAATCTTTTAGGATTTGAAATAGCTCAGCTGGAATTCCATCACTTCCACTAGCTTTGTTCATAGTGATGCTTCCTAAGACCCACTTGACTTCGCACTCCAGGATGTCTGGCTCTAGGTGAGTGATCCACACAGTCAAAGGCTTTCGCATAGACAATAAAGCAGAAATAGATGTTTTTCTGGAACTCTCTTGCTTTTTCAGTGATCCAGCAGATGTTGGCAATTTGGTCTCTGGTTCCTCTGCCTTTTCTAAATCCAGCTTGAACATCTGGAAGTTCACAGTTCATGTATTGCTGAAGCCTGGTTTGGAGAATTTTGAGCATTACTTTACTAGCTTGTGAGATGAGTGCAATTGTGCAGTAGTTTGAGCATTCTTTGGCATTGCCTTTCTTTGGGATTGGAATGAAAACTGACCTTTTCCAGTCCTGTGGCCACTGCTGAGTTTTCCATATTTGCTGACATATTGAGTACAGCACTTTCACAGCATCATCTTTTAGAATTTGAAATAGCTCAACTGGAATACCATCACCTCCACTAGCTTTGTTCATAGTGATGCTTCCTAAGGCCCACTTGACTTCACACTCCAGGATGTCTGAATCTAGATGAGTGATCACACCATCATGGTTATCTGGGTCATGAAGATCTTTTTGTATAATTCTTCTGTGTATTCTTGCCACCTCTTCTTAATATCTTCTGCTTCTGTTAGGTCCATACCATTTCTGTCCTTTGGTGTGCCCGTCTTTGCATGAAGTGTTCCCTTGGTGTCTCTAATTTTCTTGAAGAGATCTCTAGTCTTTCCCACTCTATTGTTTTCCTCTATTTCTTTGCATTGATCAAGGAAGGCTTTCTTATCTCTCCTTGCTATTCTTTGGACTCTGCATTCAGATGGGTATATATTTTCTTTTCTCCTTTGCCTTTTGCTTTTCTTCTTTTCTCAGCTATTAGTAAGGCCTCCTCAGGCAACCATTTTGCCTTTTTGCATTTCTTTTTCTGGGAGATGGCCTTGATCACTACTTCCTGTACAATGTCACAAACCTCTGTTCATAGTTTTTCAGGCACTCTTATCAAATCTAATCTCTTGAATCTATTTGTCGCTTCCATTATATAATTGTAAGGGATTTGATTTAGGTCATACCTGAATAGTCTAGTGGTTTTCCCTACTTTCTTCAATTTAAGTCTGAATTTGGCAATAAGGAGTTCATGATCTGAGCTACAGTCAGCTCCCGGTCTTGTTTTTGCTGACTGCATAGAGCTTCTCCATCTTTGGCTGCAAAGAGTATAATCAGTCTCATTTCAGTGTTGACCATCTGGTGATGTCCATGTGTAAAGTTGTCTCTGTGTTGTTGGAAGAGGGTGTTTGTTATGACCAGTGTGTTCTCTTGGCAAAACTCTGTCAATCTTTGCTCTGCTTCGTTTTGTACTCCAAGGCCAAAATTGCCTGTTACTCTAGGTATCTCTTGACTTCCTACCTTTGCATTCCAGTCCCCTATGATGAAAAAGAGGTCTTTTTTGGGTGTTAGTTCTAGAAGGTCTGGTAGGTCTTCATAGAACTGTTCAACTTCAGGTTATTTGGCATTAGTGGTTGGGGCATAGATTACTGTGATATTGAATGGTTTGCCTTGGATAGAAACAGAGATCATTCTGTCATTTTTGAGATTGCACCCAAGCACTGCATTTCAGACTCTTTTGTTGACTATGAAGGCTATTCCATTACTTCCAAGGGATCCTTGCCCAGAGTAGTAGATATAATGGTCACCTGAATTAAATCTGCCCATTCCAGTCCATTTTAATTCACCTATTCCTAAAATGTCGATGTTCACTCTTGTCATCTTGTTTGACCACTTCCAATTTACCTTGATTCATGGACCTAACATTCCAGGTTCCTGTGCAATATTGTTCTTTAGAGCATTGGACTTTACCTCTATCACCAGTCACATCCACAACTGGGTGTTTTTTTCACTTTGGCTCCATTTCTTCATTCTCTCTGGAGCTATTTCCCTACTCTTCTCCCATAGTGTATTGGGCACCTCCCGACCTGGGGAGTTCATCTTTCAGTGTTGTATCTTTTTGCCTTTTAATACTATTCATGGGGTTCTCAAGGCAAGAATACACAGTGGTTGCCATTCCCTTCTCCAGCAGTTGGTCAGTCAACTCCTGTTCCCCAGGCCTTCGGAGAGGTTGCCTCTTTTTCCCAAGAATTCCCTTACTTTTTTCGATCACTCATCCATTTACTTGTTCTATCCACACATTTTGGTAGAAGTCTTTAAGCCCCTGGCACTGTCCTGGGCTCTGATCAGTATGGCAGTGACTCTGACATAGATCCTGACCTCAGGACAAAGCCACAAGGTGTCAACTGAAAAAAAAAGTACAACCTAAGAGGTGAGAGTTATGAGGTTTTTGGTTTGTTTGGGTTTTTTTTTTGTTGTTGTTGTCAGTCTTATTTGTTTTTACTGCAGTATAGTTGATTTATAATGTGCCAATATCTGCTATACAGTTACACATATGCATGTGCATTCTTTTTTTATATCCTTTTTCATTAAGGTTTACCACAGGATGTTGAATACAGTTCCCTGTGCTATATAGTAGGAGCTTGTTTTTCATCCATTTTAAATGTAATAGTTTGCATACCAATCCCCGACTCTCAGTCCATCCCTCTCCCTCCCCTCAGCCCCATCCTTTGCAACCAGAGAGCTATGTTTTATTCAGTGGACAAAACTGAGGACTTAAGCCCCTCAGATAATGTCTCAGCATCTCAGATAACTTGGAAAAGCTGCTCCAAAGAGGCAAGAGTGGAGTCAGGATACATAGGAGTTTTGGCAACAGGCAACAGGTAGTTGGAACATCAAAAATTTACTGTTAATTAAAGAAAACCAGATATATCAAGTTAAGGGATTTAGTGCTTTTCTATGTATGGGAAGATGCAAGAGTCTGGGCTCACTGACATCATTCCTTTGATATGCACCTCAGCTCTCTGGGGCCAGTATCCTGTGCTATTTTATCCTGGGTCTCCTCAGCGTGTACCATCAGGGCAGCTGTAATGTGATGGCTTGGTGGCTGCAGATCCTTTGTTTGCTGATATGGCAGACAGTATTTTTCATTCACAAAGGGGACGAAAGGAGCAGTGAGCAGGTCTGCATGGGGGATGGTGCCTTGGCTAAAATAGAGACAGTGGTCACCTAGGATTTCCTGAATACCTAACATGAGCAGGGGAATAGAGCTACAAATAAGGGAGATAGAATCTAGAGAGATTTATGGCCTGGGGCTTGATGAAATTTGGGCCACGAGGGAGGGAAGGAATCAGGGATGATCCAGCTCAGTGGTGAGAGTGAGAATGTGGCAGGAGATAGCTGGACCCCAGGCTGAGCAGCTGGAGTTTGCCCCTGTGGACAGATACTGCAAGATGAAGAGGAGGAGAAGCTAAGCCCGACCCAGATAAGAGACCACATATTTCTTGTTCTCGAGGTCAAGGAGACCTTCCTGACTATGCATCCTCTGAAAGGTTCCTTGGTGGTCAAAAGGGAGGACGTGTCACCTCATAGTCAGTGATGTCAACCTACCCATAGGCCTCTTTGCTGGAATCCATCTTGGCTAAGAGATACATGCACACACATGGGAAGACCCTGAAATAGACGAAGTGTGGACTCAGAACCAGGCAAAGCAAGATGATTGGTCAAAGAAAACCCAGAATAAATGACCCATAAAAGTGATTCAAACTACCCTGAGGACAAGACTCTCTGAGTGCATCCATGTGTCTATACACATGTACCCTTTTTCCTCTTAACAAGCGCTACTTGTTTCACCACTTTCCATCTTTGTGGGATTTCATTTCGACAAAGCCGAAGCGCCAGGGCCTTGTCACTGGTCACTGTTCCTTGTGGTCTAGTGGTTAGGATTCAGTGCTCTCATTCTCGTGGCCTGATTTCAGTCTCTGGTTGAGGAACTGAAATCCTGCTTCAAATGTCTGCAGGCTGAGGCCGCTGGAGGTCAAGAATGCAAACAGGAAACAGGTTGAGGGGTGTGAGAGCTGGGATTCAGACCCAACTGTGGGGTTCTGGGCCACCTCCAAGTGGGCAGGCCCAGTGGTAGTTGGGTCTACAGTTTCATGGCGCAGGAGTGACAGCTAGACTGGTCGTGGGGAATCAAGGTCATCAGTAAATGTTTAGACGGGGAAGGCGGAAGAGACAGCTCGAGGGAGAGAAGACCTAGGGCAGCACTGGGGGGCCGTATACGTAAGGATGGGAACCCCAAGTCTGAGAGGAGGGGGGTGGAAAGGTAGGAGGACACACAGGAGGTGAAATCACAGTGGCCCTGCTTCCATGTCCTGCTTCTTTTTTTAAAACAGCACTTATTTACTTTTGGCTATGCCAAGTCTTAGTTGTGGCACACAAGATCTTCTGGCATGCAAACTCTTAGTTTTGGTATGTGAGATCTAGTTCCCTCACCAAGGATTGAACCCAGTCCCCCTACGTTGGGAGCTCAGAGTCTTAGCCATTGGACTACCAAGGAAGTCCTCCTACCCCACTACTTGGGGAGTTTCCTTTGGGAAGTCACCCTTCCCCCTTGATCTTTCATGTGGTTTGAGTGATTGTGGTGGTGGGGGGGAGTCCTTAGATAACTGTGTATACCAGCCCCCCACCTTCACCTTGACCGATTTAGGGATGGTGTATAAACGCTCAGGGCCAACAGGAAGCAAGGAGACATGGGGGAAAGGGAGGCCTTGGGAGAAAGAGGAATTCTTCTAGAAGAAAGACTCCCCCTTGGCTTGGGAAGAGTAAGGTAGAATGTGAAGTCAGGCTCCAATACAGCCATTTAAAACTGTGATGGAAAGCCTAGAGCTACTGGAGGCTCCCTAAGTGAGGCCTGAGTTTGAAACCTAAATTGTAGGTGGCAGGACATATAGAAACCAGGTCTTAGATGACATAGTTTGAGCCACTAGATCAAGCTTCACCGGAAGCTAGTGTGCATACATGCTAAGTCGTTCAGTTATGTCTGATTCTTTGAGACCCTATGGACTGTAGCCCACCAGGTTCCTCTGTGCATGGGATTCTCCAGGCAAGAATACTGGAGTGGGTTGCCATTTCCTTCTCCTCAAGAGGATCTTCCCCACCCAGGGATTGAACCCATGTCTCTAATGCCTCCTGCATTGCAAGTAGGTTCTTTATCACTAGTGCTACCTGGGAAATCCATACTTCTAGGCTTTTCAGTGATGCATGGCAATAACTTCCTTTGACTGTTGAATTCAGTTTGAGCAGTGTCTTGCTTTGCTGCTTGCAATACAGAGTCCTAATTAATGCACAAGCTGAGGAATAGACCTCCTTGGGTCAGTGGGTAGAGCATGGGATGGGAGGGGAGGTGCCAGGATTTCAGAAACTTTGATACTTCCCTGAATTGCTATCACCTATAGGGCCACATCAGTGGATTTTCTATTTTGTAATCTTTTTACAGGTTTTCCCCCCTTTCCTGCTGTATCACCTCCCTGACAGAACAATTAACATGATTCTAAAGTTGCTTACTCACTAAAAATGAGATGTTGTTGGAAAATAGGCTGGATTCTCCTTTTCCTTATGTTGCCTGCCTAGATACTGAAGGGCTGTCCTCATCAACCATAGTCAGTGGCATGGAACAGCAAGTTCTTGAGTCTGTCCCCACTCAGATTCCATCCTCCACACTTTGGCCCAGTATGCTCTCTAAAATATACATCCCTGCCTAAAAAAGTGGGCTCCCCTGGTGGCTCAGGGGTAAAGAATCTGCCTGCCAAAGCCAGAGATGCGGATTTGATCCCTGGATTGGGAAGATCCCCTGGAGAAGGAATTGGCAAGTACTCTTGCCTGTGAAATCCCAAGAACAGAAGAGTCTGGTGGGCTACAGTCCATGAGGTTGCAAAGAATCAGACATGACAGAGTGACTGAGCATGATTAAAAACAGTACTTCCCATGGCCTGCTGGAATAAACAGCAACCCCCTTAGAAAGGGGTCACGTAGATTGTCTAGACACTAGGCCCCTTTCCTGTTTCAGCTACCTTCACGTGAGCCCAGCACTGCACCCACTGTTTGTTGTCAAACTGTTTGAACATGCCATGCCCTCCCATGCCTCTATGACTGCATGACCGCTTTCTCTTGTCTAGAGAGATCGTTGATAACAAGAGATCATGTTTGCTGGGCACTTTCCATGGACCAGGCACTGCATGAACTGCTGCCCATGGATTATCTCATTTAATCCTCACAGCTTCCCAATGGGTAGTGGTATTCTCATACCTCTGCCACTCCCAGGTGTTACCTCTGTCGCCACAACTCAGACACGGGCAGCAGGGAAAATGCTGGAAAACCAGTCATGGATTCTGTAGTCAACCCTGGAGTTAGGGAATGGGTGGAGGATCAACAGGGAAGGTTGGATAAAATATAATTGTCAGGAAAAGTATCGGGGAGTGAGGAGAACTAGGTGAAGAACTGGACATCATCTCCAGTTTGGAAAATTCTGTCTCACTGGACATTGGGCCTCCACCCACCCTCAAGCAAAGAATCCACATCGGTCAGGCTAGGTCCTCTGGTCTATGTTCTACCCTGGAAGCCACAGGTAATGTGTATCTCTACAATGTGTCTGCCAAGTGTGCGCGTGTGTGCGTGTGTGTGTGTGTGTGTGTGTGTGTGTGTGTAGGGGACTATTTGCATCTTTGTCAAAGCCGGGAGTCTGTGTGACAAGATGGCCACTCCCATCCAAGGTCCCCCAGGGCACAGTCCCCGTCTCTCAAACCTGCCCCTTTTCTGGTTGGGAAATGCTCCCCAGTTTTCTACTTCAGCTGCTTCCATCTCACCCCCTCCATACCCTCCCTCTTTTCAGACAACACAGCATAATTCCTCCAAAGATGTGTTTTCACAAAACAAAAGCCAGGAAGGGGAGGATGGCTTCTGGGTGCTTGGCAACAGCAGCCTGCAGCTCAGGCTCACCCAGCAACATAAAGGCCTTTGGGAACAGAACAAATGCACCAACGCCGGGCTTCCTCCCGCACTGGGGGCCCGTCTGCCGCAGGAAGAGCAGGCGCGTGGGAATAGCTCCACCACCCGCTCTGTTCTTGATCTTGTAGTCACTTGATTGATGGCTGTCTCCTTAGGCTCCTCGCTTGAGCCTAAGCTGCGTGAAGGCAGGACTTCTGTGTCTGTTGTGTTCACTTTGGTACTAGCACAGGGCCTGGCACACGGCAGGTGCTCGGTAAGTGTTTGTGGAAGGAAGGAACGGAGGAGGGAGGAGCTACAGAGCATGAGGGAGGTTGTGGGCAGGATAAGGGCAATCATGTCGTTATTTCACCTTTAGGCCCATTCATTTACTCAGAGCCCCTCTGATCCTGTGTCTGGCTCCCTCACCTGGAAGGGACAGCGTGGGCTTCCACCTTGGACAGCTGCTCTCTCTGGCTCCCCTAATGAGAAGCAGCATGGCTTGGGGGAAAGCACACAGGGGGAGTCAGGCAGAGCTGGGTGTGAATTCCACTTCGTGACCTTGGGCAGGTTAAACTAGTCTCATCAGCAAATCAGCAGATTGAAGCTACTAAACTGTATTAAATGAGCTGCTAATATGTAAATGTGCCTGACTCCTGCTGGAGGCTTGAGAAATGGAGCTATTACTATTTACATGACCTTTCGAACTTCATTCATTCATCTCACTCTAATGAGCACCTACAGATCCTCCTCTCACAGAATTTACTTTCAGAAAGTTCTAGTCTCTTGCTTTCTGCTGGGCAAATGCAGATAACTTAGCAAAGCAAATACTTTGCTAAGGGCCAGAGATCTGGGGATGAAGAAGATGGAGTCTTGTCCATTGAGGGGGTCATATCTTCCCCCATGACATTCTGGCCCCTGGTTTATCTTTCTTATCTCCTTCTCCAGTACCCACCCTGGGCTCAGTGAGTTCTCTGGACAGAGTTCAGCCCATGGCAGCCTCAGCTGACTCCTCAGAGAAGCCCTGGAGCTTCTCCCCACCCCCCAGCATTGTCCTGACTTGGGCTGCAATGGCCAGATGGTTATACTCCACCAGTCCCCAGATGTGGGCTGTGGGGGAAGGGAAGGATCTTGGGCAGGGCTTCCCCGGGCAGCTGAGGCTCTCCTGCCGGGGATGCCCGCTGTGCTTGCCACAACCCTCCCAGCAGGTCCCTCACTGAAGGAGCATCTCCCCGGGCAACGTGCAACCTGGGTAGAGAAGATCTTTCAGCCTAGAAAGATCTTCTGAGACTCTTCAGCCCCAGTGCCTCTGGTCTGGTTAAATTCTTCCAGCAGTGCTGCGCAGTCATAGGACTTGCCTGGCCCTGCAGCCTGAAGCAGGCTTCCCGCACAGGCCCGAGGCCTGAGGCTCAGCAGGGTCCTTGCGGCTCCCCTCTCACACCTCAGCAGAATTCTGTCCTTGGCCTGGATGCCCTCACACTGGACTCCCTTGGTGAAATTCAGCTGTCCTCCTCTAAGACTCAGAAATCATCTCTTCCAGGAAGCTCTCTGGGATCCCACCCCTTTTCTAGGAAGAGTAGGCCCTTCTGAGCCCCTCCGAGCATCCTGCCTTGTCCTGCCTTTTGTAAACGATCAATGCGGAGGAAGTTGTATGAGGTGGGGAGAAGCCTTATCGATCCCGGTACAACAATAATGGTAGTTGTGACGGCTGCCGTCGGCTACCTCCTCTGATGGTGCTGGCACGGCGCTGTGCAGACGCAGCTGGGCTGACCTCATCCGAACAACCCCGTGAGGGAAGAGTAGCTGTCTTGTAAACCAGAGGCCTCCGTGCTCATGATCACATCATCACTAAGCATCAGAGTTATTAATAGTACACAGACGAGAGTCAGTTTGAAGCCTCAGAGTCCTCTGGAAATGGCAGTTGGGGAAGGAGAAGGGAAGGAAGGAGGAAGGAGAGAAGAGGAGAGGGAGGCAGGGAGGGAAGAAAGGATGGGGGCCCTCCGTCTGTCCATGCCCCTGGTGGCAGGTCTACTGGCTGCCTGTTTCCCGGAGCTGTTGAGTCCCTGCCCCCTCCCACAAGCCCTTCCCAGAACCCTCTCAGCCTGGGATCCTGGCCTGGGAAAAATGCAGTTGTCAAATCAAAGCCTATCGGTGGGGAAGTTTGCTGCACCCGGGCGTGGTGAGTTCACAGTTTTAATCCTGATGTTTACTTTCTTTCTATCAGTCCCCAGTCGCTCCCTTTGAAGAACTGCCTCAGGCTTCCTGTTGCGGCATCAAACAGGGATGGAAGATGCAGCTCGCATTAGCAGTGGGAGCCTCTAAAGCAGCTTAAGTCCCTGGAGGTGCCTGGCACACAGAAACCTGCCCTCAGCCCAGAGCACAAGGGGCCAGGGAGGGGCTCGCAGCGGACAGACACCCAGGCACCGACACACAGATACAGTCGTGTTGATGTGCCTGAGCGCACACAGCTGCTTACCTGCACAGGAGCATACATGGCCCCCAAAGTGCCTCCAGACCGCATCCTCACACGCAGGTGTGCATGTACCTAACATACATGTCGATAGACACACACCTGCACACACAACCACTGCAGTGACACACCTGGTTTCTGGTAAGAAACTCAATTGTGTCCTTAGCTTCCTGCCAATGAGTCTACTGATTCCATCTCTGAAATGTTTCTAAGTGTCCCCTGCAGCCCCCCACTCCACCACAGCCCCGGTCCCTTTAGCCCCATCCATTCTGGTTGGATCTCTGCTGTATTCTTGTCCAGCCTTTAGTCTCTCCTACACACAAGAGCAGGCTTCTCAGGTGGCGCTAGTGGTCAACAACTTGTCTGCTAATACAGGAGACATGCATGGCGCTGGTTCAATCCCTGGGTTGGGAAAATCCCCTGGAGAAGGGAATGGCAACCCTGTCCAGTATTCTGGCCTGGAGAATCCCATGGGACAAAGAAGCCTGGCAGGCTATACAGTCCGTGGGGTCGAAGAGTCGGACACAACTAAAGAAACTTAGCACACATGCGCACCCACACAAGAGCAGGGATGGCCTGGGCATCAGGCGAATCTGACCACATCACTCCTGGTTTAAAACCCTTCAGAGGCCTCCCCTTTCCTACCAGATGTAATTCAAGTCATCTGGCATCCCATATAAGGCCCTTTGCAATCTGGTTTCAGCCCCCAGCTTGGAGCCCCAGGCACTCAGCTCTCCAGCAGGGGAACTCCAGAGAGAAGCCGTCCCCACCTGCTCACCATATGAAACCCCCTCCTCCGCCTCTACCCTTTGCTTAGCTAAACTATCACGCAGTCATCTTTCAAGACCCAGTTCAGCCAGTGTCTCCCCACTCCACCATGATGGTCAAGGTGTCAGGTCCTACTGCTTTCTCTCACCTGACCACTATCAGTGTCACCTCTGTACAGGTGAGCTGCTCCCATGGGACTCCATGCATATCCAGTACAGAGCCCCAAACCCACGAATACTCAACCAACTCCCAGGAGTGAGTGAAGAAGTGAATTGGTCAGTATGATGGCCAGATCACACTAGGTCAGATCTTTCCAGCTGGGGACTACTCAGGCATGCGCTGTAACTTCTCCGAGCTCAGCCTAGTGGAGATGAAAGGACCCAGGAGTGCCTCCAGGCAGAGTTGACAGTATGGGCTACAGAGATGCATGGAAAAATCTTTGCAGAGTGGCTAGTACATGGTGAGTGCTCCACAAATGATCACTGTGGCTGTTGTTTTTGATTTCTATTTTTATTTTCACTGACGTCCTTCTACTCATGTTTTCTGATGTTCTCTCCCTCTCACCGTCTATCCAGTTTGGTGCTGTGCTCCCAGAACTGACTCAATGAAGGTTTGCTGTAGGATTGATCCACTGCATGGCTACAGAAGACTTGTTTCCAGTCTAAGAATTCTGAGCTGAGGATGTTCTTTCTCCCTGACCGCCTCCCCTGAGCCCTGAAGAGGAGAGCTGTACAAAGTCCGCTCCTCTGCCTGTCTTCCCCAGCTGTGCAGATGCTCCGTTTGCAATTCTGTGAATTGAACTGAGTTGGGACCTGGGGGCGGGGGGTGGGGGCTTCCCAGGTGGCACAGTAGTAAAGTAAACTTGGCACTCCTGTCTGTCAATGCAGGAGACGCAGGAGACATGGGTTCAATCTGTGGGTTGGGATGATCCCCTGGAGTAGGAAATGGCAACCCACTCCAGTATGCTTACCTGGAAAATTCCATGGACAGACGAACCTGGTGGGCTGCAGTTCTTGGGTCACAAAGAATCAGATACAACTGAGTGACTGAGCACGGGACCTGTGGGGAGGAGAATAGCTGGGTCTTTCTGCTCCAAAAGGCAGAGTCACTGCAGCCAGCTCCTCAGCAGCTCCAGGCACTCCCCGATCCCCTGCTCCGCCACCCCAGGATGTTGCCCAAGTGGCTGGGGTTCCCATAGCAACTTCTGTGGGGACCAGCTGTCCCTTCTTTGCCACAGGTCCTCCTGGACTTGTGTGAGAGGTTAGGAAGAGAGTGTGGGGGATGCCAACAAAGTGATATCATTTTGACATGCAGATGTTTTTAATCCTCACAATAACCCTGAGAGGAACATGCTATTATTGTCCTCATTCTACTGACAAGGACGTGGAGGTCCAAGGTAACCCACCAACAAACAAGACAGCTGGTCTGTAATTGTATCAGTTTGTACTGATGCATTCAGAGTGGATCAGCATAAGTCAGGATCTCTGGCCGCAAGTGATAGAAACTTGCATAAATAGGAAAGAATGCATGGAGGGACTGCAGTTCAGTGCCAGCAACGAGGGGAAAGTGAGACATGTGATTGGAAAGAACAGGAACGAGGGCAGCTTCAAGGGTCTGGGTGGAAGGAAGGAACAATCATTTCATCAGAATGAAGAAACTTCTATTTTTAAATCTTTTTTTCTCTCCTTTTAGGACTGAGGTTCAGAAGGGCCTGGGTCCGGTGCCACCTGTTAACTGGGAGAAGGCAGAGGCTGTGATTGACAGCCCTACCAAACCTATATCCTGTGGGGTAGGGAGAGGTCCCCCTGAAAAACTTGGGATGCTGTTTCTAGAAGAAAGGGGAATGAATGAATGCCAGGCAGGCCAGAACCCAAACTCACCTGACTGAACCATGCCATGGGGCACAAGATATTCTCCAGGCTAACTGACTTTGCACACCCAATACACACACACACACAGACACACAGACACACACACACACTCCTTTTCTCTTTAGCTTTTAGCCTTGGTTGTTAGAAAGAGCCCTGCGTGCCTGTGTGGGTGCTGAGTCATGTCCACCTCTTTGCGATTCCATGGACCGTAGCCATTTCCTAGGCAAGAATGCTGGAGTGAGTTGCCATTCCCTCCTCCAGGAGATCTTCCAGCCTCGGGGATCAAACCTGTGTCTCCTGCACTGGCAGGCAGATTCTTTACTGTCGTGCCCCCTGGGAAGCCCCAGAAAGAGCCCTAGTAACCTTCTAATGTTCTATATGATTTCCTTATTAGGTCTTTTTTTTAAAGATTTTTTTGGATGTGGACCATTTTAAAAGTCTATTGAATTTGTTACAACATTGCTTCTATTTCATGTTTTGGATTTTTCAGCAAGAGGCATGTAGGGTCTTAGTTCTCCAACCAGGGATTGAACCAGTACCTCTTCATTGGAAGGGGAAGTCTTAACCACTTCACCACCCTACTGTGTTTATGTTTATTGTCTATTGCCTGCCTCTCCTGTCACCTCTAGAATATAAGATCCAGGAAGACAGATAGTTTCTCCTATTTGTTCACTACTGTGTTCCCAGTGCCTGAAAGAGTGCCTGGCACCTAGTAGGAGCTCAATAAATGCTGAACGACTACAGAAGTACCAACCACTCCAATAGACATTTGGGGTGTGGAAGTGAACTGAAAGCAGGATCCAGACCTCGCAAAGCTTTGGGTTCATAATGCAAAAACAACACAAATAAATAGCAAAAGAATAAAACTAAGATAATGAAAAATTGTAATATGTACTTTCAAGTTAGCAAATATTTGTTAAAAAAAGAAAGTGAAAAATTACTTAAGATATGTCCTTCCATGGAAGGACATGGAAAATTACTTAAGATATGACCTCTCTCAAGCAACATGTAAACAGAGGGCTGAAGGGTGAGAAGAAGCTGATGGTGAAAAGTTTGAGGCAAAGGCTTGCAAGTCAAGGAAAGACCCTGAAACTGAAAAGCATTTGGTATTTTTGAGGAACTGGGATGATAAGACCAGTGTGGGTGGAGCTTAGTAAGTGGAGTTAGCAAGGGCTAGTGGGGTGATGCAGTTGACGTGGGAGAATGTGCCAGGCACCACAGCCCTGGGGCTTCATGGGACATGACTTGTAGTTTAGAGTGCATTCTAGTAATCAGTACTGAACCCATTTTTCATTCAAATGGATCCCCCTGGCTGCTGGGTGAAGAACACAGTAAGTCGGGGGACCGGTCACTAGGCAATGTGGTGGTCCAGGCTGGGCTGAACATGGGTGGCTAAGGACAGAAGATGGTAGGACACCTTTAAACCACCTCTCAGTTAAATCAGGTGCTACAATCAGGCAAGATGTCACCCTCCGGAGCCCATGAAGGTCCCCCCACCCACAGTTCACTCCCAGTCTGTAGGTGATGAATGATCCCACTGACTATCTAGCTGGGCCCTGTGCCTAAGTGACGGGTGATGGATGGGATTGGAACTGAATGCTCTGAGCCACGTGGCCAACACACTGCTCCGAGGAGGACTTTGGAGCCAGGAGTTAATTTAAAGAAAGGAGTGGAGAGCTCAATAACGCTTCCTCCACTGCTCAATTAGTGGAAAGGGCTTCAGGGAGCTGGAGTTTTCAAGAGCCCCTTAATCATCTTCTGTCTGCCTGGCAGCGTGCAGGAATGTGGCAGAGATAATTGTACCTACCCATTAACAGATGCAATTAAGGCTCTAGGGCCTCTAGCACCCCCTTCTCCATTTAAACCGCAGATGAGGGGCCCATGGGGGTGGCTTTTGAGATGAATCACTTGGAGATGAAAACTTGGAGGCTGGAAGTCTGGATGGAGAGGTGATTAGAGTCCATCAGATCGTGATGGGGAAGGTGAGACCCTGGTCGAATCCCAGCCTGCTCCCTCTTGAGGCCCTCCCAGCCATTGGATGGATAGACTTGAGTATGAATTAAAGTTCTGCTTTCCCCAGAGGAGAGTCAATGGTTGGAACCCACTGACTACCACCTCCAGCCAGCTGCTGCTTCTTTGCCAAAGACACACCCACAGAGTGTTTAGATTCTGGTGAATTCCTGGATAATTAATTTTGTGAGAGCTGTGGCTGTCTGGTGTGTTGGTGGAGGGGGGCAGGGTAGAGAGGAGTGGAGTGCTAGGAAGACATGCTGCTATCCTGTAAGGGGTGTGGTGGGGCAGGGAAGGGAACGTCCTCTTCCGGGCATCGCCAATATGCCAGGCTTTGTGCTCCTTCTTGTCTTATAGATCACGTCCTTCAATTTAATCCAAATCCCACAGCCTTGGAGGAAGGCCACGCTCTCTCTGTTACAGGAGATGGAACAAAGCTTGGGGAGTTCAAGTGCTTTGTCTAAGATCACAGAACTCATAGGTGGTGGAACCAGGATTGAACTCTGTTCTATCTAACATCCAAGTTGCTCTCTCCACTATGCCAGGCCGCCTTTGAAATCTCAGCGGCCAAGACCGTGCCCCTGTGTCCCTTCATGCCCCACGGGGTGGACTCAGAGGGACATTTCAGATGTTATTTCCAACTCTCTTCCCCACCCCCTTCCCTTGGTGAACCGCTAAGACCCTGTGGTCCCTGATGGAGCCGAGGTAGGGCTTGACAGGTGGTGAGTCCTGTGGTGCTGGCCATCATGCTCATTTCAAGCTGAAAGAAGAAAGAAACCCCCCTCCCCCAAACTGCCTCTTCCTGTTCTCTTTAAGCATCTCACCTGTTACAGCTGCTCTGAATCATCATACACATGCTGATTCTCATTTGCATTCAACATCTCCACTGGAGCTCCAGGGCAGGGCGGAACTGAGAAGTTCAGCTTCTGAGTTTGCTCTGAGGAAGGTCTGCTCTGCTTGACCCTCCTAGAGTAAGGGTCCCCCATGCAGGGGCCCAGATGAAGGCTAGGAGGGGACAGCCTGCATCTGCCCAGGGACCCCGCGGCCCCAGATGATTGCTGCTGTAGCTCTGTTTCTGCCCCAGGAGCTCAGGGGGTGAGTGATATGTTTCCTAATCCCCAATTCCTCTGTCTTATTTTCCCGGGAACTTTGGATTTTCTCTGTGGCTTCGGTGAGAAGCTATTTCTAAAGAGGAACCAAAATCACTGGGGTGAAATCATCACTAGATTGTGTCAACAGGGGACTGCTTGCCAGTCATCCTGAGGCAGGAGACAGATGGGCCCCCGGAGCAGACAGTTGGCACTGGCTCTCTGCGGACCGATACTCCGAGACTAAAATAGCAGGACAATTGAGGGAGGAGGCGGGGCCCTGCCCAGACAGACGACAAGAGACCACAAATGCCTCATTCCCAAAGCCAGGAGACCTTCACGACTACACATGCCCAGAAAGGCTCCTTGGAGGTCAAAAAGGGAGGGGGCGCCACCCCATAGTGAGTGATGCTAACTACTTCTAGGCCTCTTGAGTGGAATCCTTCTTGGTAAGAAATGCCTGTGCACACATGGGAGGATCCTGAGATAAACCAAGCAGGGACTCTGAACCAGGCAAAGCAAAATGATTGGCCAAAGGAAACCTCGAAGAAACACGTAAGTTTAAATCACCCATATAAGTGATTTAAATTGCCACAGGGGTACAACTCTGAGTCCCCTTGTGTGTTTATCCATACGTACTATATTCCTTTCCTCCTAATAAACTCTTTACTTGTTTCACTACTTTTCGTCTTCATGGGAATTCTTTTCCGCAAAGCTGAAGAGCCAGGTCCTTGTCACTGACCACTAGTCTTGTGGTTATGATTTGGTGCTCACACCGCCGGGACCCGACCTCAATCTCTGGCAGGGAACCAAAGCCCTACTTCAAGCTGCTGCAGGCTGACACCACCCAAGATCAACACTTCTTCTGAGGCCTTCCCGGGAAACACCAAGACACCTGCTGCTTTTCTGGGGCCTAGTGTCTTCTTGAGCTTAGGACTCTCTAGGTCTGCCTCATTCACTCCAGAATCCTTGGAAGCTCTAATCAGGTAGGGAGAAAAAAGGGGAGGGACACCTAGCTGCAGCCTCACCCAGGTGAGAAGCCCGCTGCTGTCTTCAGCAGCTACTGGGCATGCGCTGACTGCCAGCGGGAGGGTCTCTGTAGCCCCCATCACCCCTAGGACATTGCTGCATGTTTAGGACATGTTAGGACATTGCTGCAGTCCTCTCTCCTCCCCTCCTTTTCTTTCTGAACATTTACCAAAGGTCCACCATGAGTCTGGCTGAGTTCTCGGAGCTGAGGACCACATGATAAGCAAGCCAGTTCCTTGTCCAGCTGGAGAGACACTCAGGTAAGCAACACACAATAAGAAGTAGAGTATAAGAGTTTTTTGCAGGAGAATGGGGAGCAAAGGCCTCCCTCTGGGAGCAGAGGCAGGGATAATGATCCAGCTGGGGAAGACTGGCCTTGCATTCAGTCTTGAGGGCTGACTAGGGCAGGGTGGCACAGATTTTCCAGGAGGAGGGAAAGCCTGAGCCAAGGCAAGAAAGACACAGTGATGTGGCCTGTTGCTGCCTCCTGCATGCTGCTGCTTCCATAGTCCCAGAATCGTCAGGGTTTCATAGCGCCAGCCCCAAAGTGAAGGGATGGCCAGGCCTCGCAGATGGCAGCCCGCAAGGCAGGTGGGGGCTCTGAAGGGCCGGGGGGCACCGAAGCCCCTGCTCCTCTCCTCTCTATATTTTGGAGTTGGGGTGGAGAGGCCACAAACACCTGCTCTGGGGTCAGACTCCAGATTCAGGGAGAACCCTCAATCCACACAAATTGGGTAGGAACAGTCTGGCCGAGATGTCTCTAAGCCAGAGTGAGTACTGTGCACGCGTGTGTGAGAGCATACACACGCAGTGCTGGGAGGGCCTGGATCCTCTCACTGCTCACCTTCTCCTCTTCCATGAGCAGATTCCCCTTCACACCAAGCTGAGCATCACCAATGACTGATGCCAAACAGATGGTGGGAAAGTGTGCTTGTTCCAAGGGGGGATGGGCGGCAAGGTCATTGCTGACCTTGAGTGAGGCTGGGCTGCAGGGCAGTGGAAGGGCAGTGGAAGGACAGTGAAAGGCATCCCTGTCATCCTGAGGCTCAGCCCAGGCCCTCCTGTGTTCAGCAGGAAAGCTGAATCCACAAGGTTAAGTCTCCCCACATCCAGCCTCACAGTTTCCTTCTCTTTCCTCTTTTCTTTCTTAAATTTAAACCTTCTGCTTGCTTCCTTCTTCCCTCTTCTCTATCCTTTGTGGGTGGTGGGGGAGGATGGGGGATGGGGAGTGAGGAAGAAAAAACATGGCTGGTCTGACACTTAGCAAAGTCGAGTTATGCGCCTGTTAGGTATGAATGATTTCACAGAACACCAGCCTCAAAGCTTACTCTGAGACCAATATAAAATGAGATGAAGCAAGGCCACTTTGTAATTTTGTCTAAGACTTGAGACTTCCCTGGTGGTTCAGCGGTTAACTTTCACGGCAGGGGGCACAGGTTCTATTCCCAGGTTGGAGCACTAAGATCCCACATATGCTGCACTGTGTGACCAAAAATCAAAACAAACAAAAAAAACAAACTTATGGTTGCCAGGGAGAGAGAATGGAGGTAAGGGATAGCTAGGGAGTTTGGGATCAACATGTACATTCTGCTATATTTAAAGTGGATAAACAACAAGGACCTACAATAGCACAGGGAACTCTGCTCAATGTTATGTGGCAGCTTGGATAGGAGGGGAGTTTGGAGGAGGATGGATACATGTATATGCAAGACTGAGTCCCTTTGCTCTTCACCTGAAACTATCACAACATTGTTAATCAGCTATACTCCAATATAAAGTTAAAAGTTAAAAAAAAAATTGTCTAAGACAAAAACAAAGTCATTCTGTGTTGTGCTCTCCTTAGTTGCTCAGTGTGTCCGACTCTTTGCAACCCCATGGACTGTAGCCTACCAGGTTTCTCTGTCCGTGGGGATTCTCCAGGCAAGAATACTGAAGTGGTTTGCCATGCCCTTCTCCAGAGGCTCATCCCAGGAATTGAACTGGGGTCTCCTGCATTGCTGGTGGGTTCTTTACCAGCTGAGCTACCAGGGAAGCCCTGCCACCCAACAATACCCCCACTCTTAGCCAAGGTGGGTGACTGCTACTTCTTTACCAATGTCAGTTTTCTTCTTTCTAGTCTCCCCTCCCCATAGATGAGAGTCACTGAAATAGTCATAGAAGAGCCCTACTTTTTGAAGCCACTGATCTAGAGCAAGGCTCATTTCCTGAGACCCTCTACTAAGTCACCCCACCACAGCTCAGTGCTATGATGGGTTCTTTCAAAGACCCTCCAGTGGGGATAACACCCCAGGATTCCCCACGGGGATACTTTCCCTCTCATCATGAGGAAAGGACTCAGCTGGGTTAATTATAAATGTCTTCCTGGTGGTCTTTGCCTGAAGGGCATCAACAGAATTGGAAGTTCCACCAAGATTCAGTTGAGAATCACCACCTTAGATCAGGACCCTCACTCAATGCAGTAACAGTACACATATCTTTCACAGGATGATCCCCAGGTCCTGGTAATTTTTAAAACCCCCCCAGGTGATTATTCTGTGTGTCCTGGATTTTGAACGATGGGTGACAAATCACTTCAAGGGGCCGTGGTGGAGTCCAAGAAGCAATGTCTGTAAGGCCTTGCACACGGGCCCTGCCCTGGGTGCTCAGCTCCTGTGAGCTTCTTGTGTTTACTTCTCTGCCTTATTCATTTTGCTGTCCCCCTTAATAAACGGCTGTGGAAGGAACGCTGATGCTGCTGATGGGAGGCTGCAGATCACGTCAAATGCAATACATCTCAGAGCATGCCACCATTTTTCTCCCCAAACCATCCTTCCTTCTATATTGGTGTTCTCTCAGTCACTAAGGTTACAGCCCAGAGTTGGAGGCTCTCACTCATCCCACGGCTCTGCTCCCTCCTCTTGCAGGATCTGTGACCCTCCTTCCTTTCTGATTCTCAGACCAGTGGTGGTTTGAGCCTCACAGCCTTCCCTGTTCACTTCATAATCTCCGAATTAGCTCTTTCTAGAACTTGGCCTGACCATGACACCCCCCGAACTCAAACACCCTCCATGGACCTCATGCGTGCATGCATGCTCAGTCACTTGAGTTGTGTCCAGCTCTTAGCGATCCTATGGACTGTAGCCTGCCAGGCTCTTCTGTCCATGGGATTCTCCAGTCAAGAATGCTGGAGTGGGTTGCTGTGTCCTCCTCCAGGGGATCTTCCTGACCCAGGGATCGAAACTGTGCCTCCTGCATCCCCTGTGTTGCAGGTGGATTCTTTACCCGCTGAGCCACCTGGGAAGCCTCCATGGATCCTTATCACCTCCCTGTAAGGTTCAAGCCCTTATCTTGACTTTCAAGACCTTCCATAATTTAGTCCCACCTCACACATAAATCATACTTTAATGAAGTGTTCTCCTTAGCCCCGCAAACATCCTTCATGTCTTCAAGTCATACTTTGCTTATGCGGATCCAGCTGCCTGGCATGCCCTCCCCACCACTTTTTCTAAATAAATCCTACTTATCGTGCAAATTCCAGCTTAAATGCTACTTTCTCCATCTCTGATCACCTCAACCAAATGAGGCTACTGACCCTTTGTCATCTCTTAAAACCATCCTCCTCATTTGTGACTTTTTATCATACACTGAACTGAATTGTGCCTCAATTTCTTCATGTACATAATGAGGATGATCTCATAGGGTATGATGAGGATGGAATGAGATAGTCACACAAGTAGAATGCCTCACACAGAAGCTGACAGAAACAATAGTTAGTATCACTGTAATAACTGTTTCTACTACTAGGTTGAACTCTCCTGGAACAGGTGTCTTAGTTTCAGTGGGCACACAATTCACCTGGGCATCTTGTTAAAATCCAGGTATGGTTCAGGAGGTCTGGGATGCACCTGAGAGCCTGTATTTCTTTCCTTTTTATTTTTGGCTGTGCCACATGGCATATGGATCTCAGTTCCCCAACCAGGGGTCGAACCCATGCCCCCTTCAGGGGAAACATGAATTCCTAACCACTGGGCAGCTAGAATTCCTAGAGCTTACATTGTTAACAAGCTCCCAGATGGTACAAAGGCTGCTTGTCCAAGAACCACACTTGAAATAGTAAAGTCCGAGAGGGCAGGGTTTGTGTCTCGGGCAACAATATCTTTCTCGCAGAAGCTGGCATGGATTCCTGCACAGAATAGAGGCCTCATCGTTTTTTAAAATGAATGCATCCTCTTGGTGGTGGTAGGAATGAGACTGCACAGACAGCCTTCCTTACTCAGAAGCTTGCACACACACCCACTGCACCCCACTGACTCCAGCCTTGCGTGGGACTGAGATTTCCCAGGGGCCCAGCTGCTGTGTTTCAGAAATCAGTGCTCTGAGATGGAACGGCTGTGCGCTACCCTTATAGCCCTGATTAATTCCCTCCCTTTGTTTGCCTCATTATCGTGATTAGGTTCTGCCCGTAGCATAGCAACGGCTAATTGTAGGCTGGTTGCAGAGTGCATAATTCCCGCTATTAAAATTTTATCGAGGCTTAATTGTGCTCTTTTTCTGCAGCAGCAAGGCTTCAAAGTTTCAGAAAAGAAGGGATGTGGTCAGTGGGAGCTGATGATTTTTTAATCTTAGCAAGCTCTGGAAAGCCTGGCTCTGCAATAGCGTTGACCTTGAGATGGTTTCCTGTGGCCAGAAAGAAGCCCATCATTTATTTATTAACCCTCCAGAAGGTCTGCACACAATCCCCTGTGGCCAGGCAGAAAGAATATTATGGGTCAAATGCCATTACAGAAAGCCCCAGAGAGAAAAGACCAAACTATTTGGCCATGTGGGAACTTGGGCTGGGGAGCAGCAGTTTGTACACGGCCGTGCTGCGACATGTTACTCAGCACACAGTGCCACCGGGCCACTCAGCGGCCTTCCAAAATCAGCAGCAGAATTGAGAGACTTTGAAAACAGTTTTCCAGGAATTCAAGTGCCACAGCGCCCCAGCTGTATGTAATGAGAGGTGAAAAGAGGTGACCCCATTAGCAGGTACTTTCTACAAAGGGTTTTCAAGGCCACGTGATCACCAGCATCACCAGGAGCTCATTAGAGCGGCACACTTCTGGGCTCCAGCTCAACTTACTGATCAGGAATGAGGAGGCGGGCTGGAACTCACTCCTCAGGTAGTGCCCATGCTGAGCCACTTTGGGAATCACTTACCTGCAGTTGCAAGGGACAGGAAAATGTATGAAAGCCAGTAAAACAACTGACATTTGTGCGTTAGGGTGAGGGGTTCAGTGTGATCAGTCGCTCAGTGGTGTCCCACTCTGTGACCTCATGGACTGCAGCCCAGGATGTCCATGGGATTTTCCAGGCAGGAATACTGGAGTAGGTTGCCATTTCCTCCTCCAGGGGATCTTTTTTTTGGGAGGGGGGAGTGTCCACTTACTCTACTTAGCTCGAACTGGAACCATAAAGCCTGATGGTGCCAGGTTATCTAAGTCAGTGGTTCTCCAACTACAGAGTGCATCAGAACTACCTGGAAGTCTTGTTAAAACACAGATTGCTGCGCACTACATCCTGAAGTGTCTGATCCATTAGGTCAAGAGTGAGGCTGAGCCTTTGCATGTTTAACAAGCTTACAGAGATATGCTGCTGCTACTGCTGTAAGGACCATGCTTTGAGGACCACTGCCCTCAGTGCTGCTCCAAACTTGGACCAAATATGCCTCTTTGAAAAGGACTGAGTTGTGTTTCTTGATCCTCACATTATAGACTGTTGCGCTACGTGATGACTCTGTGCTTGTGTCTTAGACACCAACCTGTAACCCAGAAACAGAGATATTTGTAATCAAGCTTTGGCCTGAGGCATTATGAAGGAGGAGTTGAATCCAGGGGTCTTGGATTCAAACATGCTGAATCCAGATGAACCCACACTCTTATCATTATTAAGTCAAGCAAGGCTTTTACAAGGAGGTGAGATTTGGGGCACTGCTTAAATGAAAGGCCAGGAATTATTTGATGAGTTGATTCCAAGCTGGAAAAGACTTTAAATAGGGTGCAAAAATGGAATGGTGGTGAATGAGTGGAGAACAGTGTGCACATTTTATAGAGGGGAGATAAACAGGAGGGGGTGGTAATGGTAAAAAAAAAAATGGGAAAAGTCAGAGGAGGTTTTAAGAAGGGGTTGCAACTCAAAAACATTCAGAGGCCAGACAGGTAACAGAAATGAATGAGGTAGACAATTCAAATTAGAATCTGTGATTCCAATTTAAATAAGAACATGGGGAGGGGGAACGTGGTAGATGGCAAAGGCCTAGCCCTTCCAGAAGGGGAGCCTCAATTCTGCTCTTGCCTGTTGTTGCCAGGGAAGAATGTAGGCCCAGGAATGGTTTGCTGTTTTGAATTTTCAAGAGACGATGGGAATCTGAATTCTAATATGGAATTTGCCAACTTTTAAAAACTGAGTTCCGGGACTTCTCTGGTGGTCCAGTAGTTAAAACTTCACCTTCCAATGCAGCTGTTGTCAGCTGTATCCCATGTCGTATCCCACATGCCTTGGGGCCAAATACCCGAAACATAAAACACAAACAACATTGTAACAAATTCAATAAAGACGTTAAAAATGATTCACATAAGAAACTTTTTAAAAAATTAAAAAATAAATACTGAGCCCCAGTCAAAACATGCTTGTGTGCTATCAATTTATAACACAAGTTTAAAGAGTTCAGTTCCTACTTCCTAGATCCTGATTCATTGGAAGGCTTCTGCAGGTAGTTGGCATGTTTTTTGCTCTTCTAGGGTGAGGATTAGCTATAAGGAGAGAAAAAGGAAAAGAGTAAGAAAGGGTAGAAAGATGAAAAAAAAAGGAAAACATTGTTAAAAAGGACTCTACTATTAGAAGTGACCTGAGAGTTTAGGTTTATGTAGTCTTATCCTGAAAAAAGCTGAGCGCTGAAGAATTGATGCTTTTGAACTGTGGTATTGGAGAAGACTCTTGAGAGTCCCTTGGACTGCAAGGAGATCCAACCAGTCCATCCTAAAGGAGATCAGGCCTGGGCGTTCATTGGAAGGACTGATGCTGAAGCTGAAACTTCAATACTTTGGCCACCTCATGCGAAGAGTTGACTCATTGGAAAAGACCCTGATGCTGGGAGGGACTGGGGGCAGGAGGAGAAGGGGAGGACAGAGGATGAGATGGCTGGATGGCATCACCAACTCGATGGACATGAGTTTGAATAAATCTCCAGGAGTTGGTGATGGACAGGGAGGGCTGGCGTGCTGTGATTCATGGGGTCGCAAAGAGTCAGACATGACTGAGCAACTGAACTGACTGATCCTGTATGTAAAGAATATATCACTTCTACAACATCCCTGATGTGGTAGACTGTTAATTTGGTGGCCCTTGTGGAGTTTCCTCCCACAGTGACTCTGGGCTTGGCCAATGGGTCATTAGAAAGTCTGATCCCAGCAAAGTCTTGATAAGTCTTCATGCACTGGAATGCTTATTCTTGGAATCGAGTTGCCATATGGAAAGACCAGGCCCCCACTTTTCAGCCATCCCTGCCAAGGTGCCAGGCAGGTGAATGAAACCATCTTGGACAGTCTGACTGCAACTACCCAAGACCTCAAGGGAGGCCAACAGAAGACTCTCTAGCTTACCCGTCAACCTGGAGTTGTGAGAAATAATGGTGGTTGTTCTAAGCCACTAAGTTTTGGAGTGAAGATCTTCTGTGACTTATGATGGATTAGGCATCCTGACAAACCCACCACAGATCTAGAATATCATAAGTTGAAAATGTGTTTTAAATATATCTAACCTACAAACTAAACTCCAGTACTTTGGCCACCTCATGCGAAGAGTTGACTCATTGGAGAAGACCCTGATGCTGGGAGGGATTGAGGGCAGGAGGAGAAGGGGACGACAGAGGATGAGATGGCTGGGTGGCATCACTGACTCGATGGACATGGGTTTGAGTAGACTCCAGGAGTTGGTGATGGACAGGGAGGCCTGGCGTGCTGCGATTCATGGGGTTGCAAAGAGTTGGACATGACTGAGTGACTGAACTGAACTGAACCTACAAACATCATAGCTTAACCTAGCCTACCTTTAAATTGCTTGGAACATTTAGATTAGCTGATAGTTGGGCAAAATCATCTAAACCAAAGCCTATTTTATCAAGAATATTAACTATCTCATGTAATGTGTTGAATACTGTACTGAAAGTGAGAAACATAATGGTTGTGAGGGTATAGAATGATTGTCCCGTATATTGGTTGTCTAGCCTTGGGGTCTCAGGACTGACTAGGAGCTGTGGCTCACTGCCACTGCCCAGCTTCACCAGAGAACATCCCTACTGTATATCACAAGCCTTGAAAATGAACAGAATTCAAAATTCTAAATAGGCTTATACCAAGTGTGTATCACTCTCCTAGCTTGGTAAAGTCGCACCATCATAAGTCAGGAACCATCTGCATTTTGTTATTCATAAAAATTAATGGAGATACCTAGTGAGCAGTTGGCCTATGAATCAGGTAAGATCCTGCGGTAGCATGAAAAGTAAGTATTTGGTCTTTGTCTCTGGGTCCTATCTTACAAGTCCTAAAACACTTGCAATCTCCTAAATGATCATGTCTATTGTACACTAATGAGATGACTAGTGCCTGGGGTCTCAACATAGCTTCAGGATGGGGACTGGTCACCAGAAAGACTGAGGCATGATTAGAAGGTTGGACTGTGGAACCTTAACCCATCCAACCTCCAAGGAAGGAAGAGGGGCTGGAGACTGAGTTTCATCACCAGTGGCCAATGGTTTAGTCATTTGTGTCTACACACATACCCATCCTTAACCCTATGCATCTCTCCCATTTGGCTGTTCCAGAGCTCTATCTTTTATAATTAACCAGAAAACAAGTGTTTTCCTGAGTTCTGTGAGCTGCTAGAGCAAATCATCAAACCTGAGGAGGGGGTCATGAGCACCCCTGATTTATAGCTGGCTGGTCAGAAGGATAGGTGGCCCAGGACTCATGATTGGTGAATCAGGTGGTGCAGTCATGTGGAACTATGCCCTTAACGTGTGGGGTTTGACGCCAAGTGAATCACACTTGAATTGTTGGACACCTAGCTGAGGATCTGCAAATTATAGAGATTCTGTTTGGCTGGAAGTAATAGAACATCTGATAAACAGTGACCTAAACAACTAAGAGATTTATCATGCTCATAGCAGGAGAAATAAACTTTTAATCACTGGTCAAAATGAGGTGCAGAGACTAAGGAACTTCAATTAATGTGGCATATTTACATCCCCCCCGCCCAAAATGGGGTTTTGACTAGTAAGGAGGAAAGAGGAATGGATATATATTTCACACTGTCCCCCACTGCTAGAAAAACAAATGTGTTTCAAACACATTTCATGATTTTCTCCTTCTCATTAAACTAGCCCAGCAGCCTGTACACCCAGCCTGTACATCACATCTATCCCATGCTCCAAGGATGAGGTGTCTGTCTCAATTTAATGGCTCAGCATTTTGTATTTGTCTGTCTGTGTTTTGTTTGGGGAGTGGCAAATGAAGCTTAGAGACTGGTTTGTCTTTGCCAGCAATTTATTTAGCACAGGTTCACTGTGGGAATTTCAATAATATCACAAGCCAGTAGCATCCAGGATCATGTCTCTTAATAAGCCAACAAAGAAATAACACATTCGAAACAAATGATAGATTAATCACACTGTTGTTCCAGGCAAGGGGAGATGACAGAAATAAAGTCCAAATACAGTTTGAGGTGTACCTTTCTATGAGCTATGGTTTCTAGGGAGAGCTGGCTTTGTCCACTGAGAGCTGACATCTAGCTACCAGTGCAAAAATAAAAGTCCTTTGCTGCTTGAGTAGGTTACTAGGAAACAGCATCGGTGCTGCTGGGCAGGCTAGGCTGCTCCGAGGGTTATCACTCCAGGGATTGTACCACGGCGCACAAGGAGTGCCTCCCTAGGCAGGAGCAGATGTGTCTTCTCTTCCTGGGACTGCCACTCGGCCTAACCCTCTGCCAAGCAAGAGTAGCCTGGGCAGGCAGGAGCAAGTGTCTCAAAATCTTTGGAGAGTTAGATCAGCAAAGGGTGGCTTTACCCAGACCTTAACTCTCCACTGCCACTCCTGCTATTTATATTCTAAATATCTCCTTGCCAGAGCTGCTTCTCTACTTGTTCTTACTGATAGGCTCCCAGCAGGGTCTTCAGCAGCGACTAAGTGCCTCATCAGCTGACAACAGATGAGATGATGACATCCTGATACGGCTTCCTTACTTCATTCTGCTATCAAAACCACTTCACCACTAAAAAAAAACCACTTTTAAAAAATCTTTACCGTAAGAGTGGATTCAAATAATTCCACTTGTCACAAACAAGTGGATTGGAAATTGTATCAAACCAATACACAATGGTCTGGTTCCAGGCTGTGTGACTGCATAAAGAGCTGATTGACCCTGAACTTGATCCAGTCCACTGATAACATCACTACTGATAAGAGATCCCAGGGCAATGGACTTTAGATTTGAAGCAATGGCAGCGAGCAGACATTTTCAAATGGGCATTCTGTCTGCCAACATTAGCTAACTTTCAGGATTTTGGGGCACAAAAAAAGAGACCATAGAAGGAGCTAAAAATAAAGTCTGTAGTTCACAAAGTTAGCCTGTGGCCATTTCATGAGTTAGAAGTGCCTTGGAAGGAGTGGGAGGAAAGCAATAAAAGAAAATGAGATTGAAACTCACTCATTTTCTTTCTTTTCGGCAGCTTCTTGGGCGGGAGGAAATGAAGCTGAATAAGACATGAAAATCACAGAACTTAGATTTGGCAATGCTCTTAGAAATCAATTATCTAAACTTTCACCCAATTGCAAATAATAATAGCTAACATTTATTAAATGTTGACTACAAACCAAATGTACAAAATAACTGACTTGATTTTTATTGATTATCTTTTTAAAAATTATTTAATTAATTAGGCTATATTGGATCTTAGTTGCATCCTGCATGATCTTTCCCTGTGACACAAAAATGGCACACAGACTCTAGTTGTGGCTCTTGGGCTTAGTCGCTCCGCTACATGTGTGATTTTAGTTCCCAGACCAGGGATGATGGAACCCAAATTCCCTGCATCGCAAGGTAGATTCTTAACCACTGGACCACCAGGGAAGTTCCTTGATTAATTTATCTTTAATTCTACCCTTGAAAGTGAAAGTCAGTCATGTCTAACTCTTGGCGACCCCATGGACTGTAGCCCATCATGTTCCTCTGCCATGGAATTCTCCAGGCAAAAATATTGGAGTGGCTAGCCATTCCCTTCTCCAGGGGAATCTTCCCGGCTCAGATATTGAACCCGGGTCTCCCACATTGCAGGCAGACTCTTTACCCTCTGAGTGATTTGGGAGGCCCAATTCTACCCTTACCAAGTTTCTAAAAGGTAGCGTACTTTTACTCTCTGTCTTATGGGCATCAAATTCAGCAACTTATTCAAGGCCACAGAGAACAGAAGGCTGGACCGGAGCTCCTGAATATGTGCTGCCTCCTCCTTAGTTCTTTCTGTCCCATCCCCTGACAACTTCTGCCTTTTCTAGCTCTCTACTCCTCCAGATGCCTCATTCCTGCTTGTAAAGCTATGTTCTCAAACACTCATCCACGTATTAAGCTGACATCTGCTTTTCTGGAACTTGCGTCATCTGTCTGCCCACCAGAGGAACACATAAGCCAGTCCCTCTGCCCTGACAGTCCTTCCAATATCTGCTCTCCTGAGTCATGCATCCTCTGAGCCTTTTCTTCTTCAAGCTAAAAATCTACAACTACTGTACCTCTTCCTTGTGATACTTTCCTGTATGTATACCTTCTTCCTCTATGTATACTGCACTCAGACTATAAATTCAAACTTCTATAGACACCAGACCAGTAATGAAAATAAATAGAGCAGCAGGCCAGGTACAGCAAGTCATGTGAGCTTCTTATTTTTTATTTTCCCACTTCCTAGAGACAAGGATCCTGAAAAGTTTTTCTCTGCAAGTTCAGTGATAAAAGGCAACCACCCCTCCATCTCGCTATGTGGGGACAACAAGGGTTGGTAAGCACTGTGGCAGACTGCCAAACGAATGCATGATCTAAAGAAAGCAGACAGTGTTCACATCCAGCCAGGTGTTGTCGTAAATGATGGTGCCGGAGCTTCTGAACTTTTTCAAAAGCTGCTGGAAGCCTGGGCTTCTATTTGAAAAATTCCGATTTTTTCAGATCAGTTTTTTCTTTCTTTCTTTCTTTTTGCTCTTTTCTACAGCATTCTATGAGCCAAGCAAAGTGTATCTGCAGGCTGGATCCAGCCCCTGGGTTGCTGGTTTACAACTGCTCTGGTTGTTCATCAGCTAGACCCCAGAACCTGTTTTTTTCCTTTATTTTTATTAGTTGGAGGCTAATTACTTTACAATATTGTAGTGGGTTTTGCCATACACTGACATGAATCAGCCATGGATTTACATGTGTTTCCCATCCTGAACCCCCCTCCCACCTCCCCATTAGACCCCAGAACCTTGATGAAGCCTGGCCAGTCCTGTGGTCAGTGGGATCCTCACCTTACTTGACGTAAATACCACACTTATAAGAATGCAGAGTAAATGTGCAGTATCTTTCCTAGCAGCTGTGTGATATCTTTTAAGTTCACATGGAACTCATGGCCAAGTGAGTAACTTCGAGTCTTCATGTAAAGGGTTGTCCAGCTTACCTCTCCATCCATCTTGTGCAACTGAAACTGTCTGGGGTCATGTTAAGGGGACTCAAGAGCTCTGGTCCTTTATGTCACAGTGCAGAAAGAATTCAGCGAGAGGCAAAGTGATAGATAAGAGGTGATTCATTAGAATAGGACCCTTGAGAGGCTTACAAGCAGGCGGATGAGAGGATGTCACACCCCAAGAACTTACTGGGCTACAGTTTTATAATCAAAGGAAAAGTGGGGAGAGGGAGAAGAGCTTTTTTGTCTTTCTTGAGTAGATGTCATGCTCCCATCATCAGGTCCTCCTTCAGGTTGGGCAGGAGAGTTTTCTTGTCCTTATGTGATCAAGCTAGGCCCACAAATTATTGTTTTTATGTGTGCAGAGAGCATGTCCTAGGGATCATTAACTTGCTGAGCTCATTGGACAGTATGTGGGTCTCATGCCACACTGCTTTATTGTCTTGGGGTATGTCTCATGCTTCTGTTGCATAGTTTTGTTGCTAAGCAAGCCTGCTTTCTTGAGTAATCATTCACTACAAGGGTCTCCCTTGTTTTTTCTATTTGCAATCCCATAGTGGGATTAACTACGTAATCACCTATTTTGTTTCTTTACTCTTTTCCTATCACAATGATATTTTGAAACTCACTGCCTGACTGTTCCTCCTTGTTGGTCCCCATTCTGTCTTGGAGAGTTTTGTCTATTTCTCCCTGCCTTTGTGTGCAACTTTGACCAGTGCTCCTTCCAGGAAATCACCAGCTCCCAAAAACCAGATGAACTCTGACCCATCCTGAAGGCATTGATAAAAATATTGGCTAGAAATATGGAGCTCCAAGGCACCCCAAGTATCACCAGTGCACTAATAACACTCCTTGGCTTCAGAATGGAAGAAACCTAGCCTGTGTTAAGCACCTGCTCTGAGCTCAAACCTGCCAGCTCCTTTATCCTCATTTCCCACCCATTGTAGAGACCCCTTCTGCAGCTCTGCCCCTGTGTCCAGAAAGAACCCCCAGGCTTCACTCCATATCATGAAGTCTGAACTCTCAGCTCTGCTCTGGAATTCCCAGATTGGTTCCTGATTGAACTATTGAACTGTGTATTTGGGTGTGGATCTCAGCCCCAGATCTGGATGTATACCCACAGCCGACAGCTGGAGGGTCAGTGTGGCCCATGCCCAGCACCCATGTTGCACACTCTGCCCTTCGCCTATGCCTGAGACCAGGGTCTTTCTTGACTAGGGGCATACACACTGTGCCAGGCCCTGTCCTTGGCACTGTAGCATCTATGATCTCACTTAATGCTGAGTCCACTTACTCCCACTGTCATCTGGCCCACATTTTTCAGCTAACCTTTTTTGATTATCAGGGAATTTGTATTATTCATGCTCTTCCTGCCCCCTCATTATTGTGAGTAATTGCAGGCAGGGCGCTGAGATGTTCACCCACCTGCACAAAGCCAGCAGCACATGCTCACTCAGATTCCTTCTCTTTTTGTGAAATAGCTCACTGTTCTCATCTATCAAATGGGGTGGTTTTGAGGGAGCTATTAATAGATGTTAAACATTTATAACAGAGCCAGACGTGTCGTGGGCACTTATGAATGTTAGCTTGAAGGAGCAGCAATTGAAGAACTCCTGCTGGCTACCTCCTGATCTAACCCCCAGCAGCCAAACAGGGGGCACCCCCTTCCCTAAGGGAATGTCACTAATCCCCTACCACCACCATGGTCAGCAGCAGGCACCCCAACTTGCTTTTCGGACAAAGGGGAAGGATTGGTTTAAGCCAATCACATGGCCCAGGGGACAGCCCCTGGAAGACACAGGCCTGATTCTTGCCTCTGTCAATTACTTGTTGCATAACTTTGGACCAGTTGTTCACTTTCTCTGAACACAACTTCTCTATAAGGAAGTGAGCACTAGTGTGCAGCTCATAGCATTACGGTGGGCGATCAAATGAGATTTAGAGTAAAACAGTAGGCACTTGATATGGTGCTGATGACAGAAGTACTGAGGCAGACACTGCCTTTGGACCTTCCCAGTGAGCAAAAGCAGCCCTCTTTTTTTCCTGCCAGGTTTTAAAAAATTGAATTACAGACTTACTGTTCTGTTGTTGCAAAAAAAAAAAAAAAAAAATCAAACTAACAATACAGGCATTTATAAAGTGAAAAGTTGGAGTTTTCTGCACTCCAATTCTACCTCTCCTGAGAAAGCCACTGTTAACTATTTAGGGTGTGTGCCCTTGCTGACAATTTTCTAGACACACACACATGCATTATTATTATAGCGATATTAGGATCATCCTGGACATACTCTTCTGCAACTTCTTTCTCTTTCAAGCAGAATTTCATAGACATTTATCCCAGTCAGAGTATCTGGGCTAGTCCAGTGTTACAAACTTAATCATGTCTCCCCAAATTCATATATTGAAGCCTTAGCCCCCAGTCCCTTAAAATGTGACTGTGTGTGGAGATAAGGCCTTTTAAAAAATGTAGTTAAGTTAAAATGGGTCATTACTGTGAGCCCTAATCCAACATGACTAGTGCCCTTTAAAGAAGAGAAGTCTGAGACACAGGATCAGGCGTGTGTACAGAGAAAGCCATGTGGACACGCAGTGAGCAGGCCAAAGAGAGATGCTTCAGGAAGAAGCAATCTGCTGACACCTTAACCTTGGACTTCTAGTCTCCAGAATTTTGAGACAATAGATTTCTGTAATTTAAACCACCGGGTCTGTGGCATTTGTTACAGCACTGCTGGTAAACTTATACATCCAGTCTTTCATAAGATACATAGTATTCCATTTTATGGATGGTATAAAAAATGTGTTTGTTGATGGACTTTTAGGTTGCTTATCATTTTATGCTCTTTATGCTAAGAGTGCTACAGGTAATATCCTTGCAATATGTTTGTGCATTTATTTGTAGGCTCTGCTCCCTTATGAGGAATGACTAGGTTGGAGAATGAAAGTGAAAGTGAAGTCGCTGTGTTGTGACCAACTTTTTGCGACCCCATGGACTGTAACCTGCCAGGCTCCTCTGTCCGTGGGATTTTCCAGGCAAGAATACTGAAGTGGGTTGCCATTTCTTTCTCCAGAGGTTGGAGAATATGCATGCCTTAATCATTGAAAAAGCGAGGGAGTTCCAGAAAAATATCTACTTCTGCTTTATTGACTATGCCAAAGTCTTTGTGTGGATCACAATCAACTGTGGAAAATTCTGAAAGAGATGGGAATACCAGACCACCTGACCCACCTCCTGAGAAATCTGTATGCATGTCAAGAAGCAAAAGTTAGAACTGGACTTGGAACAACAGACTGGTTCCAAATCAGCAAAGGAGTATGTCAAGGCTGTATATTGTCACCCTGCTTATTTAACTTAGATGCAGAGTACATCATGAGAAACGCTGGGCTGGATGAAGCACAAGCAGGAATCAAGATTGCCGGGAGAAATATCAATAACCTCAGATATGCAGATGACACCATCCTTACAGCAGAAAGTGAAGAAGAACTAAAGAGCCTATTGATGAAAGTGAAAGAGGAGAGTGAAAAAGTTGACTTAAAACTTAACATTCAGAAAATTAAGATCATGGCATCTGGTTCCATTACTTCATGGCAAATAGATGGAGAAACAATGGAAACAGTGACAGACTTTATTTTTTTGGGCTCCAAAATCACTGCAGATGGTGACTTCAGCCATGAAATTAAAAGACGCTTGCTCCTTGGAAGAAAAGTTATGACCAACCTAGACAGCATATTAAAAAGCAAAGACATTACTTTGTCAACAAAGGTTGATCTAGTCAAGGCTTTTGATTTTCCAATAATCATATATGGATGCGAGAGTTGGACTATAAAGAAAGCTGAGCACCACAAATAATTGATGCTTTTGAACTATGGTGTTGAAGACTCTTGAGAGTCCCTTGGACCGCAAGGAGATCCAACCAGTCCATCCTAAAGGAAATCAGTCCTGAATATTCATTGGAAGGACTGATACTAAAGCTGAAACTCCAATACTTTGGCCACCTGATGTGAAGAACTGACTCATTTGAAAAGACTCTGATGCTGGGAATGATTAAAGGCAGTTAGGAGAAGGGGATGACAGAGGATGAGATGGTTAGATGGCATCACCGACTCAATGGACATGAGTTTGAGTAAGCTCCAGGAGTTGGTGATGAACAGGGAAGCCAGGCGTGCTGCAGTCCATGGGGTTGCAAAGAGTCAGACACGACTGAGCGACTGAACTGAACTGAACTGAATCAATGTATGAATTAGTTGTGCCAGTTGAAAGTCCTGTACCATAGGCAAAACACTACCTCCCTTTACCCCGTAAGCATAACTTCAAGGACTTAGATTCTGTGGCCATACAACATAACTAAGCTGACAGCCAACAAAATATGACACCCTTGCTCTTGGTTTTGCTTGTGCTGACCACTCCTGCCTATGTCAGGACCTGGCCCTATCAACCCTCTGCAGAAACACACAGTTTTCCAGAATGGGTAAAAGTTCTCAGCAGACCTTATAATCTCTTCATTGTGAAGTCAAACTTGATAAGAACAAATGGCCATACTAGAAACAGAAGGACTCATTTTAATTTTTAAAGAGTATAATTAGATTTGAATCACACATGGTATATTGGAGTTAGGGAGAAAATATTTCATGACAAGCTGCCACTATATTTGTTGCATCTCATTTTTAAACAAATAGGAATGGGGGTTGAAGGCTGCAGACAGGGATACAGATTGGCAATGCCATTCCATTAGGCAGAGTTATTTTGATCTGAGTTGATGAATCCAACTGATCATTTGTTTAGAAAAAAATTTTTTAATGGGAACCATCCTCTATAGTGAGAAATAGCAACTTCTGGAGGTGCTATGGCCCAGGTCCTTTTTGGATAGTGTGTAAAAACAGAAGCCCTGACCACTGGCCACTTGGAGGATATGTGGAAGAAAACTGGTCATTCCCACGGTGACCTGGCTGCTGGTTTGAGAAGAGCGGCCAGCAGTTGAGCACTGATCTTTGTTCCATCTGTCTCCCACCTTGGACTCTGGGTTACTTGGGAGCAGGAACCATCAATGTACCTCTGCCCACAGCCCAGCACAGGCCCTGGGCACAGATCCTTTCTGTCCTCCTGATGCGCTCACCACTGAGACAGTCTCATCCAACTTTATCTTTAAATATCATCTATTTGCTTTTGACTCAAAAACTTGTGCCTCTAGCATAGAATGCGCCTCTTAATCTTAGTATTTATTTCCATTTGCTTATCTGGCATCTCCATTTGGATGCCTAACAATCATCTCAAGCTTAAGATGTTCAAAACTGAACTTGTGGTCTACAGTTGCCTCTGAATCTGATCCTCCTGCAGCCTTTTCAGTCTCAATCAACGGCAACTCCATCATTGCATGTGCTCAGCCAAAAACTGTGGAGTCTTTCTTGACTCCTCATTCTCTTACTCCTCAAATCCTGTTGGCTCTATCTTCAAAATTTATCAATAATTTTTCCCAGGACATTCACTACTATCATCTTGGTTCTAAGTTCCTGTAGTAGACTGAATTATGGGCCCCAATGACATGTCCAAATCCTAACCTTTGGAGCCAGTGAATATGTCCTTGTTTGGAAAGAGGGTTTCCTTGTAGGTGTAATTAAGAATCTTAAGATGAGATCATCTTGGGTTCTGGGTGGGCTCTAAATCCAATGATGAGTGTCCTTATTAGAGAAGGGCAGAGGGGGATCAGAGACACATGGACACATGGAGAAATCCATGAGAAGATGGAGACAGACATCAGAGTGTTGTAATCCCAAACCAAGGGATACCTGGAGCCACCAGAAGCTGGAGAAAGGCAAGGAAGCCTTCTCTTCTGCAGACTTTGTAGAGAGCACAGTCCTGTTGACACCTTGACTGGGGACTTCTAGCCTCCAGAACTGTGAGATAAGACATTTTTATTGTTTTAAGTCACCTACCTTGTGGTAATTTGTTACGACAGCCCTAGGACACAAACGCAGTCACCATAATCTCTCACCTGGGTGATTGTAATAGCTTCCTAATTCATCTTCCCATTGCCATCCTTACCTCTTCATGGACCTTTCTCAGTACACAAGCTAGAGCAATCCTTTGAGATATGTCAGTTCACACTAAGCAAAGCTGCCAGTGGTTCCAATGTAACTAAAAATAAAAGCCCCCCCCCACCCCGTTTTTTCACCGTGACCTTAAAGGCTCTATCTGATCTTCCACTTCCCTGCCCTTACTCTCTCTCCTACTTCTCTCTGTCTTGTTTATCCACACCAGCCAGAAAAGCCTCCTCTCCGTTCCCTGAATATGCAAGTACCTTCCTGCTTAGAGTCTTGCCCTGTCCGTTCCCTCTGCCTGAAAGGCTCTCTCCCAGATGTCTGCTGATCACTCCTGGGACTCTCCGAAGTCCATTGCAACTTGACTGAGATAGGAGATTGATGGGCCCCTCGGAGCAAACAGTTGGGGTTCGTTCTCTGTGGACTGACACTCAAAGACAAAAATAGTAGGACAATTGAGGGAGGAGGCCGGGCCCTGCCCATATAGGAGATAAGAGGCCACATATTTCTCTTTCTCGAAGTCAAGACACCTCCTCATCTACACAGGCACAGAAAGGCTCCTTGGAGGTCAAAAGGGGAGAAATGCTAAGTGAAGCTAACTACCCATTGGCCTCTTCAGTACACTCCATCTTGGCTAAGAGATGTGTACATAGGAGGATCCTGAGATAAACCAAATATGGACTCTGAACTAGGAAAATCAAAATCAAAGGGAACCAGGAAGAAATGCCCCATATGAGTGATTTAAATTGCCATGAGGCACAACTCCAAGTCCATTTGTGTGTCTGTCCCCATATACTGTACTGCTTTTCCTCCTAATGACACTTCCCTTGTTTTACTACTTTCCATCTTTGTGGGAATTCTTTTCTGCAAAGCCAAAAAGCCAGGGCCTTGTCACTGACCACTGGTCCAGTGGCTAGGATTTGGTGCACTCATTGCCGTGACTCGACCTCCATCTCTGGCTAGAAACCCACGCCCTGCTTCAAGCCACTGCAGGTCATCTCCACACCAGAGAGGCCTACCGTGACCACTGTTTCAAAAACGAAGCCCTCTGCATTCCTGCTTTGCTTCCTCTGCTTGACATCCCCTCATAGCGTCTGTTACTTTCTAGCATGCTCTATCCTTCCTTCACTTATGACATGTATTGCTTCTCTCTCATTAGAATAAAAGCACTCAAGGACAGGCATTCTTGTCTGTGTGTTTCTTTCTTTTTTCCTAACTTCTGTTTTGTATTGGGGTATAGCCAATTTCCTGGTGGCTCAGTGGTAAAGAATCTGCTTGCCAATGCAGGAGATGCAAGTTAGATTCCTAGGTTGGGAAGATCCCCTGGAAAGGAAATAGCAACCCACTCCAGTATTCTTGCCTGGGAAATCCCATGGACAGTGGAGCCTGGTGGGCTACAGTCCATGGGGTCGCAAGAGAGTCGGACATGACTTAGTGACTAAATAACAACAGTATCTGATTGACAAACAATGTTGTGATAGTTTCAGGTGAACAGCAAAGGGACTCGGCCATACATGTACATATTCCTTTCTCCCTCAAAACCCCCTTCCATCCAGACTGCTCCATAACACTGAGCAGAGTTCCCTGTGCTATACAGTAGGACCTTGCTAGTTATCCATTTTAATAAAGCAGTGTGTACATGTCCATCCTAAACTCCCTAACAATCCCTCCCTGCCCTGACTCCAGCAACCATAAGTTCATTCTCCAAGTCTATGGCTTTCTTTCTGTTCTGTAAGTAAGTTTATTTGTATCATTTCTTTTTAGATTCCGCATATAAGCGATGTCATATGATACTTCTCCTTCTGTCTGACTTACTTCGCTCAGTGTGACAGTCTCTAGGTCAATCCATGCTGCTGAAAATGGGACTATTTCATTCTTCTTAATTTGCCTGCATGTTCATTATTGAGTCCTTAGCACTTAGAAGAGGGCCTGGCATACAGCAGGGATTCAGAAAACATTTGCTTTGTGAATGAATAAATAAATAGCTATTACTACACTTTTTCTACTTCTCAGTTCAGTTCAGTTCAGTCACTCAGTGGTGTCCTACTCTTTGGGACCTCATGAATCGAAGCACGCCAGGCCTCCCTGTCCATCACCAACTCCCGGAGTTTACTCAAACTCATGCCCATTGAGTCGGTGATGCCATCCAGCCATCTCATCCTCTGTCATCCCCTTCTCCTTCTGCCCCCAATCCCTCCCAGCATCAGGGTCCTTTCCAATGAGTCAACTCTTCACATGAGGTGGCCAAAGTACTGGAGTTTCAGCTTCAGCATCAGTCCTTCCAATGAACACCCAGGACTGATCTCCTTTAGGATGGACTGGTTGGATCTCCTTGTAGTCCAAGGGACTTTCAAGAGTCTTCTCCAACACCACAGTTCAAAAACATCAATTTTTTGGCGCTCAGCTTTTTTCACAGTCCAACTCTCACATCCATACATGACCACTGGAAAAACCACAGCCTTGACCAGACGGACCTTTGTTGGCAAAGTAATGTCTCTGCTTTTTAATATGCTGCCTAGGTTGGTCATAACTTTCCTTCCAAGGAGTAAGTGTCTTTTAATTTCATGGCTGCAGTCACCATCTGCAGTGATTTTGTAGCCCAAAAAAATGAAGTCTGACACTGTTTCCACTGTCTCCCCATCTATTTCCCATGAGGCGATGGGACCAGATGCCATGATCTTAGTTTTCTGAATGTTAAGCTTTAAGCCAACTTTTTCACTCTCCTCTTTCACATTCATCAAGAGGCTTTTTATTTCCTCTTCACTCTCTGCCATAAGGGTGGTATCATCTGCATATTTGAGGTTATTGATATTTCTCCCGACAATCTTGATTCCAGCTTGTGCTTCTTCCAGGCCAGGATTTCTCATGATGTACTCTGCATAGAAGTTAAACAAGCAGGGTGACAATATACAGCCTTGACGGACTCCTTTTCCTATTTGGAACCAGTCTGTTGTTCCATGTCCAGTTCTAACTGTTGCTTCCTGACCTGCATACAGGTTTCTCAAGAGGCAGGTCAGGTGATCTGTTATTCCCACCTCTTTCAGAATTTTCCACAGTTTATTGTGATCCACACAGTCAAAGGCTTTGGTGTAGTCAATCAAGCAGAAATAGATGTTCTTCTGGAACTCTCTTGCTTTTTCGATGATCCAGTTGATGCTGGCAATTTGATCTCTGGTTCCTCTGCCTTTTCTCAAACCAGCTTGAACATCTGGAGGATCTTGGTTCACATATTGCTGAAGCCTGGCTTGGAGAATTTTGAGCATTACTTTGCTAACGTATGAGATGAGTGCAATTGTGTGGTAGTTTGAGCATTCTTTGGCATTGCCTTTCTTTGGGATTGGAATGAAAACTAACCTTTTCCAGTCCTGTGGCCACTGCTGAGTTTTCCAAATTTGCTGGCATATTGAGTGCAGCACTTTCATAGCATCATCTTTCAGGATTTGAAATAGCTCAACTGGAATTCCATCACCTCCACTAGCTTTGTTCATAGTGATGCTTTCTAAGGCCCACTTGACCTCACATTCCAGGATGTCTGTCTCTAGGTCAGTGATCACACCATTGTGATTATCTGGGTCGTGAAGATCTTTTTTGTACAGTTCTTCTGTGTATTCTTGCCACCTCTTCTTAATATCTTCTGCTTCTGTTAGGTCCATATTATTTCGGTCCTTTATCGAACCCATCTTTGCCTGAAATGTTCCCTTGATATCTCTAATTTTCTTGAAGAGATCTCTAGTCTTTCCCATTCTGTTGTTTTCCTCTATTTCTTTGCATTGATCGCTGAGGAAGGCTTTCTTATCTCTGCTGGCTATTCTTTGGAACTCTGCATTCAAATGGGAATATCTTTCCTTTTCTCCTTTGCTTTTTGCTCCTCTTCTTTTCACAGCTATTTGTAAAGCCTCCTCAGACAACCATTTTGCCTTTTTACATTTCTTTTCCTTGGGGATGGTCTTGATCCCTGCCTCCTGTACAATGTCACAAACTTCCGCCCATAGTTCATCAGGCTCTCTATCAGATCTAGTCCCTTAAATCTATTTCTCACTTCCACTGTATAGTCATAAGGGATTTGATTTAGGTCATACCTGAATGGTCTAGTGATTTTCCCTACTTTCTTCAGTTTAAGTCTGAATTTGGCAATAAGGAGTTCATGATCTGAGCCACAGTCAGCTCCTGGTCTTGCTTTTGCTGACTGTATAGAGCTTCTCCATCTTTGGCTGCAAAGAATATAATCAATCTGATTTCAGTGTTGACCATCTGGTGATGTCCATGTGTAGAGTCTTCTCTTGTGTTGTTGGAAGAGGGTGTTTGCTATGACCAGTGCGTTCTCTTGGCAAAACTCCATTAGCCTTTGCCCTGCTTCATTCTGTACTCCAAGGCCAAATTTGCCTGTTACTCCAGGTGTGTCTTGACTTCCTATTTTTGCATTCCAGTCCCCTATAATGAAAAGGACATCTTTTTTGGGTGTTAGTTCTAAAAGGTCCTGTAGGTCTTCATAGAACCGTTCAACTTCAGCTTCTTCAGCATTACTGGTTGGGGCATAGGCTTGGATTACTGTGATATTGAATGGTTTGCCTTTGAAATGAACAGAGGTCATTCTGTCATTTTTGAGATTGCATCCAAGTACTGCATTTCAGACTCTCTTGTTGACCACGATGGCTACTCCATTTCTTCTAAGGGATTCCTGCCCACAGTAGTAGATATAATGGTCATCTGAGTTAAATTCACCCATTCCAGTCCAGTTTAGTTCACTGATTCCTAGAATGTTGACCTTCACTCTTGCCATCTCCTGTTTGACCACTTCCAATTTGCCTTGATTCATGGACCTAACACTCCAGGTTCCTATGCAATATTGCTCTTTACAGCATCAGACCTTGCTTCTATCACCAGTCATATCCACAACTGGGTGTTGTTATTGCTCTGACTCCGTCTCTTCATTCTTCCTGGAGTTATTTCTCCACTGATCTCCAATAGCATTTTGGGCACCCTCTGACCTGGGGAGTTCATCTTTCAGTGTCCTATCTTTTTGCCTTTTCATATTGTTTATGGGGTTCTCAAGCTAAGAACACTGAAGTGGTTTGCCATTCCCTTCTCCAGTGGACCACATTCTGTCAGACCTCTCCACCATGACCCGACCGTCTTGGGTGGCCCCACATGGCATGGCTTAGATTCATTGAGTTAGACAAGGCTGTGGTCCTGTGATCAGATTGGCTCGTTTTCTGTGATTGTGGTTTCAGCGTGTCTGCCTTCTGATGCCGTCTCACAACACCTACCGTCTTACTTGGGTTTCTCTTACTTTGGACGTGGGATATCTCTTTACGGCTGCTCCAGCAAAGCGCAGCCGCTGCTCCTTACCTTGGACGAGGGGTATCTCCTCACAGCCACCTCTCCTGACCTTGAACGTGGAGTAGCTCCTCTCCACCCTCCTGCGCCCCGCAGCAGCCGCTCCTTGGAGGTGGGGAAGCTCCTCTCGGCCGCCGCTCCTGCGCTGTCGCAGCCTGGCGCTCTCGGTCGCTACCCCTGACATTAGGCAAGGGGTAGCTCCTCACGGCCACGCTTCTGCGCAGCCGGCACGTTTTCTCAATATGTCATACATTCATATCGTTCAAAATTCTGGGCTGGCCATCTTGTGGTCCATGCTCCCTGCTTCTCTTGGTCTCATTCTGGGTGAGGCTCATGTTCAGAGCCAGCTAAGAGTAACAGGTGCAGTTTATTGGATGTTTACTGGACTAGGTATTATGTACAGTACCTAATCCCACTTAATCCTCTACTAGGGAGGGACCAACAGCCCATTTACCATTGAAGAAACTGAAGTCAGAGTGGTTAAGTAATTTACTTGCCCAAGGTTACACAGTAAGAATCAAAAGCAAGATTCTTTTGCAGGTTTCTTACCAGAATCTGGGCTTGTAATAACTGAATACTTAACCTCTCTGTGCCTCGGTTTCCTCAATCAGAGAATAGAGATAATAATAGGAATTATTTCATGAAGTTGTTTTGAGGGTGAAGAGAAACAAGGAGTAGAATGGATCAAAAAAAAGTTGGGAAAAGAGTTAGAGGCAGGTCACAGTGAATGTTTAGGGATGCAAAGTGTTTCTCAAAGTGTCATTAAGAGCCACCCAGATTAGTATCACTTTAGGTGCTTTTCTCCGGAGAAGGCAATGGCACCCCACTCCAGTACTCCTGCCTGGAAAATCCCATGGACAGAGGAGCCTGGTGGGCTGCAGTCCATGGGGTCGCGAAGAGTTGGACACGACTGAGCGACTTCACTTTCACTTTTCGCTTTCATGCATTGGAGAAGAAAATGGCAACCCACTCCAGTGTTCTTGCCTGGAGAACCCCATGGACAGAGGAGCCTGGTGGGCTACAGTCCATGGGGTCGCAAAGAATCAGACAGAACTGAGCGTGCATGTAGGTGCTTATTTCACATGCGGATTTTAGGACACCTTCCTGTGTCCTCAAGAGTAGAGTCTTGGAATCAACACTTTAAATTAGCATCCAGGTGATTCTGATGCACACTGAGATTTGAGAATTTCAGGTCCTAGGAGGGGTGTGTGTGTGTGTGTTTAGTCATAGCTCTATTCAGATAGCAATACTGTGGCTCTATTCTAAACTTCTCTTCACCTTGCCTCTGTGCTCCCCCCATACAAGTCATGTTTCTCTCATTATCAACATAGCCAGTAGTCCATCCAAAAGAGATGCTGAGATTCCAAACCCAGAAATCTGTATTTCTGATTTCTTTTTGCTGAGAAAAAGAGTAGGGCTAGATGGCCCATGAATGTTGTGAAGCTGTGGTCTGATGTCTTAAAGATATAGGAACCCATCTTGACCTTGGTATGAAATCACCCCAGTGCCCTTGGGACCAGTCTGCTTGTCCCTTGAATTTGGGGGGTGGCTCTGATTTCCCTTGATACCTTCAATGGACTAAGTAGGTGATGACAATTCAAGCACACAATACTCATTAATGTTATGATCATGCATGGCATTTTCTATTACTAAATGATCCCCATACACAGATATTATTCACTTAAGTAATCAATCACTGTCAACAAATTACAGGATGCAGAGAATCAAATTAGCAAAATGAACTATGGATGTAAAATTCATTTGAAATTCAATTTAGTCACAACATTAGCTTTCAACTAGTCTGCCCAATGGTTTGAGTACCTTCCTTTGGCAGAGTTTTGTGGTTTTTTTTTTTTAATAAATGCAATTAACCTTTTTACTGTTCAATTGCTGTTGGCTGCCACAATGTTATTACATGACACCTATGATCTAGGCGTGAAATAATTAAATGATGATGTGATATGAGGATATCAGGGCAGTATTATGACTTGGGGGGGGGGACATGACTTAGGGGTGGGACAACAAGAAGGGTCTGGGAGGTGGGGATGGGTGTGCCCTTGCACTGAGCCTTCCCCTGGGAGCATCTGATATTGCTGCGTCATCCCTAGATTTGCAGGGAAACCTTCTCAAGACCCATCTCCCACTCCAGATTCCTCATTGCCTATTCCACACACCGCAGTGTGCATTCTACATTTCCCGCTGATTCCCCTGAAAAGCCAGCCCCTCCCCCATTACCGCCTTTCCTTTTATTCAGACACTCTAGCTGGAGAGTGGGAGTCACCTCAGGCTCCCGTCTCTCCCTCCGCTCCCAAAGGACAGTGAGCCGCATCACCCCTTCATGCCTTCCTCCCTGGGAACCCACCTCTCTCCCCTGCTGCCTGCGCCTGTGGCCTCCACGAGCAACCTGGGTCCTGATCTCCACTCCCTTCTCACCTCTGTGTCTACATCCTTGTTGCCACGTCATGGTCCACCCTGCACGCTTCCGCCAGGCTGGACAGACCACCCTCAGACTCGAGATCCTGCAACCTCTCTCCACTGTCCACAGGATCAATGGCATCCCATTGATCCATCCATCAGTCCCCGGCCATCCTCACCACCCTCAATGGCCTGGCAGGCAGTTTCCCCAACATCTCCTGCCTCTGTTTCTGCTTATACCCAGATTGCCCTTCAAATTGTATCCTCCTCCTCGTCTCCACGCCTGCTCTTCACTTTCCTGCTCTCACATCTTTGCTCTTGCCAGCCACTCCATCTGAAAACAAAACAAAAACCTTTTCATTTCTCTCTCTGAAAAATCTTTCTTACCTAAGGCCCAGCCCCAGTCCCACATCTGTCATTAAGACTTCTCAACAGCATCCTGGTCTCCAGAGATGGGTCTTCTTCCAATAGCTCAAATGCTTATTGTCTGGGGTGCTTCTTTTGATCCTTAATAACTTGCTCTGTGGTTTCTTTCCATGCTCTCATCTGTGTAATACAGTCTTTGAAAGCAGGATAGGCCTTGTGGTCCCTGCTTGTTGCTAAATGGGCGAAGCAATTTCTAAGCCTTCCTTGGAAAAGGACAACACAAGTTTCTTTTGTGTTCTGTGTTCAGGGATGTCTTGAGGTGGGCAACTCAGATGTGCTGAGAGCAGGAAGCCCTGCCTCAGAGGGGAGTGTGGTCGGTGGGCTGATGGGATTTTCTGGACGTGGACTGAGGACATGCCCATCTGTGGGTTCTGAACTGTATCCCTGGCTATTCCAGATCACCCCATTATCACAACAGAGCTGCTCCACTGCTGGGGGAGCTACAAACGGTGGCAGGCTTCCATCCTCCCTTCATGAGGAGCCATGGGGAAATAAGTCACATTTAGACATTAGGAGACCATTATCCTTTTTTAAAAATATACAATTTTATTTACTTATTTATGTTTGGCTGTGCTGGCCTTTGTTGCTGTTTGGGCTTTTCTCTGGTTGGGGAGCTCAGGGGATACTCTCCGGTCATGGTGTGCAGGTTTCTCGGTGCAGTGGCTTCTCTTGTTGCAGAGAATAGGCTCTAGGCACTCAGGCTTCTGTAGTTGTGGCTTCCAGGCTCTAGAGCACAGGCTCAATAGTTGTGGCACACAGGGTTAATTTGCTCTGCCATAGGTGAGATCTTCCCAGATCAGGGGTCGAACTCATGTTTAGGACACCTCTATCCTTTAGCAACTGGGAACAGAATTCTTCAGGGGTCTGTGGAGCATCTCCACGAATTCTTGGGATTCTTCTCCCAGATGCTGAGCTTGTCTTGCCCAGGTCTGAGGGTCAAAAGAAACAGTCTCACTTGTTTCCTTTCTTCCAAAATTCAAACCACTTCTGTGGTTTGATGCTCATGGCATCTGGTGCTCGTCCTGACATGTGTGGTTATGGTGTGTGTGGATTTGGTGATCAGGGTGCCATATTCCCATGGGCTGGCCCAGTATCTGGGCTGGAGTCAGGTTGTTCATCTCCAAGGGATGAGACATGAAACGACAGTCTAAGGGGGTTTCAGGTCACTTTGGCCACTGAGCCACCATCTCCGCCAGTCCACCTATTCTTTGGGATACTCTGAGAAAAATCCAGCAAGGCAGGCTCCTCCTAGGCTCTTTCCTGGTTTGAAGTTTTGGCTCAACATGTCCTGAGTGCCTCTATCAAGATCTTTAATCGCTCTGTCCCTCTTTAAAAGAAGACATCCTGTCTTGCGACATTGTTTAATGCATAAATGAAACAAAGTATGTTCAACACTTAGCACAGTGTCTAGGATACTGTGGGTTTTCTGTAAATGTTGGTATCTTTCAGATCCCAAATAAATAACCCAGGGTATAACTGTGCTTGGGAAAATATGGTCTGAAAAATGACTACATCTCAGGCAGCTCTGGCCTGACCTCCAGTGAGCAGGACCTAGGCTCTGACCTCAGCTCTTAGCCTCCGTTCCCTACCACTCCCATCCTCCCTGGCCATCTGCAGCCCTCATCTGCCCTAGCCTCAACACAGGCCTTCCTGGAGAGGCAGAGAGAGAAATGCGAAAAGGAAGACAGGATTAACCTCCCCACCAGCATCTTGGAGGACACAAAGCCCCCCAGTCCAGAGGATGTTCCCATGCCACCCCACAACTGGTCTCACACACTTCTCACATTGATGCAAACAACTTTGTGCTCTTCAGAGAAACGGAAGTAATCAGAGGGTGTAGTGGGGTCAAGGGAGGGTTTTTTTTAAAAGATGGGAAGCACTATTTTACAGTTACTGATGGAAATTATTAAATAGAGAAGAACTACTTGGAAGAGAGAATCTTCTACTGCATCTGCTTTTGCAGTACTATCTGGTTTCCTTCATCCCCCTTAAATTTTAGTTTAAATTTCCCTTTTTCGTGTCAGTTACCTGCTTATACTCAATAGAGGTAAGCATAGTCCAGTGGGAAGAACTTTGGAATTTGAGTTCAAATCTTGCTTCTGCCTCTAATTGCTTGAGTGGCCTCTCTAGACCTCCATTTCCTCTTTTCTAAAATGCCAATAATAATAATAATATTAGGTTGGTGCAAATCTAATAGTGGTTTCAGATCATGAAATTTAAAGCATTATAACTAGGCTCAAACACATCTTTATTAATCAAAATAGGAACTAGTATAACCAACACACACATTTTTGCCAGCAAGAAAGAAGTTTGTTTATTCCTGTAACATAAATATTTGTGCTTTGGGATTTGACGAACTCCTGGAAGGCATTTTATGCCTCTTGCTGATTGTGGAAGCATTTTCCTTGCAAAAAGCTGCTGAGATGCTTGAAGAAGTGGTAGTTGGTTGGTGAGCAGTCAGGTGAATACAGTAGATGATATATAACATAACCATATTTATTAAGAATATCAAATGTCAAATTCAACAATGTAAAAACCATGATTACTTTTACACCAACCACATATTTACCTCTTGAATTTGTTGTAAGGATTAAAGGAGTAGTGTTTGACCTGGAGCAGTTCTTAGCTAGGAACTCAAAAGTAGTCAGAGAAGGCAATGGCACCCCACTCCAGCACTCTTGCCTGGAAAATCCCATGGATGGAAGAGCCTGGTGGGCTGCAGTCCATGGGGTCGCTAAGAGTCGGACACAACTGAGCGACTTCACTTTCACTTTTCACTTCTGTGCACTGGAGAAGGAAATGGCAACCCACTCCAGTGTTCTTGCCTGGAGGATCCCAGGGACGGGGGAGCCTGGTGGGCTGCCGTCTATGGGGTCGCACAGAGTCGGACACGACTGAAGCGACTTAGCAGCAGCAGCAAAAGCAGTCATTGCTGTTGTTACCATTCATTCTCTTACCAGAAAGTTCCTTCCACATCTTCCTGAGATGCGCTGAGTTCCTTGCTAGGAGGCGACCATTCCCTTGGCAACAGTCATGGGTCAGAGTACCAGATCCCAAGATCTGACTGTATAATTGTTTGTGTGTGGAGAGAGCTAAAGATAAATCTATATCTGGAGTTACATTCTCACCCTACGTATTTATCCAGCTGTCCCCTTCTCACAACCACTTTTCTCATCTGAAATTTCAGCCTTCAGCTGGAAGAAGTCACAAAAGCATAACTGGTATTCACAAGACTTTAATTTTATTTTTTAAAGATTTTTTTTTAATGTGGGCCATTTTAAAAAGTCTTTATTGAATTTCTTACAATATTGCTTTGTTTTGTTTTGATCTTTTGGCCTGGAGTCATGTGAGATCTTAGTTCCCCAACCAGGAATCCATACCCCCTGCATTGGAAGGTGAAGTCTTAACTGGACCACCAGGGAAGACTCCCAGGCCTTTAAAACTCCTCTGCTTGAAAATTCAGACTCACCAGGGGCCCACTCTAGTTTTCCTTGAAACTTGGCTCATTTGATGGGAAACAGGAACAAGCAATGGGTGAGAGCCTGAGAAGCTCTATTGGAGGACCCATCTAGAACAGTGGCTGTCAAACTCTGCTACATACTGATATCACCTGGGGAGTCCCTGTCCCCAGATTCTGATTGATTGGGATGGGCCAGGGCATAGGGCCTTTTAGAACCTCTCCAGATGATTCCATTGTGCAACAGAGTTGAGAACCACTGGACGAAGAAGCTCTCCAAGCCTCCTCGGTGGGATAGTCTGCCCTCAACTGTGCTGCATCCAGACTAAGCCAGCCCTTCGCTGGGAGTCAGGAGACTAACTCCTTCATTCGTTTGTTCAAGTATTACTGCCGCTAACAAGGTCTCCAGGGCCCTGTCCCTGCCCATGTGGGTGAGCTGCCCTCATCCAACACCCTCAGTCCTTGCATTTTTATACTTGCTCTTCATAGCATTTATCCCTTTGTGAATCACTTGCTTTTCTTCTCCACATCTGTGAATTTCTTGAGTGTAAAGACTAGGTCTTCCTTATTCTCAGTGCCTAAAATGTTTAAGTAAGTGAATGCATATATTAATATGAATGAATGAATCCAATGGTGGGAATCCAACTTCAGAAGGGAGGCAGTGTAACAGGGCATGACATCTGGAGAAGACAGCTTTCAACTCAGATCCCAGCTCTGCTTAGTGGTCACACGCTGTGGCTTCCCCAGTTATTCAGCAAGTAAAGAATCCGCCTGCAATGCAGGGAGACGCAGGATCGATTCCTGGGTCAGGAAGAGCTCCTGGAGGAGGAAATGGCAATCCACTCCAGTATTCTTGCCTGAAAAATCCCATGGACAGAGGAGCCTGGCAGGCTACAGTCCAAAGAGTCACAAAGAATCAGACTCTTCTGAGAGCACACACACACACAAACACACGCACACTGTGACAAAGACCCAGTGCAACCCCCAAAATGTTAGCTCTAATTAGAATGGGCGAGGGCTGCTATTTGCACTTTCATGGGCGTTTAGACGCTGCCCTCATTCCTTAACTCCTCTTGATCCTGGGATTCCTGCCCCAGTAAGGAGAGTGTTTCTGGGGCAGCCTGGGTGAGCAGGAAGCTCCTTCCTCCACCCTCTGTGAGTCAGCTCCCCCAGCCATGGGTGGGAATCCCCGAGGGGAGCAGTTAAAAGGAGGCTTTTAACCTCCTTGCTGCTTTGTGTCGATTACAGGGCAGGTGGAGACAGCTGTTGTGATTGGGCGGCATCTGCTGTGGCCTGTCAGCACCCGTCAGACTCACCCTGAGGGCAAATAGGGCTCCAGCTGATGAAAAGCTTAGCCGCAGTCTCTGAAACAGCCTGCAGCTGCTGTCCTGGCCTTTCCTCTTAATTCTCACGTGCTCGGGCAGTTCCAGCCTTCAGCGCAGCCAGGGCTAGAGACCAGGCACCCGAGTGCCTTTCTCCAAAGATCTTGTTACTGAGCGCGCTCTCTGGCTCCACCTTGAAGCACATCAAAGACTTAAGCAAAAGCAGGCTGGCCAGGGATGCGGAAGCAGCTGTCTCCTTGATGCGTTTCCAGGGTCACAGGAAAAAGCCCTGGAGCCCCACATATTTTCCTGCTAGAAGGCTGAAACTCCACCATTAGATACCAAATCTTATGATTTAAAGCAGCGGTTCTCAAAGTGTGGTTTTCCTGCAGCCCAGCAGCAGCAGCAGCGCTTGAGAGCTCATTAGAAAATGGAAACTTTGGGACTTCCCTGGTGGTCCAGTGGTTAAGATTCTGCACTTGCAGTGTTTCCACTGCAGGGGGTGCAGCTTTGATCCCAGGTTGGTGAACTAGGAGTCCACACTCAGCAGCGGCCAAAAGTCTTAAAAACAAAAACCAACTCCCTACCCCGAGAAAAAAATCACAGAAATGCAAATTCTCAGGTTCCACCCACACTCTGAAATCAGGATCTGGGAAAGAGAGTGTGTTTGACATGCCCTGACAGTGATTCTGATGCACTGGTGACCCCGCTGAAAGGAGGCTGTTATCCAGAAGGGCTAAAACTCAGCAAGGTGATAGCTTGGAGCCTGGGACAGGAACCTGGAGAGGGGTGGGAAGGTCTTGTCTGGACAATGCAGTCAGACAGACTCAGAACAAGACTGTTTAGCGCTGCTTTCTAGCTCTGGGGGCAAATTGCTTAATCTCTTTGGCTATCGTTTGTATTATGAAATTCAAATTGTACAGCCAGTTCAAAGGCAAAAATGAAACAAGATATATAAAGTACTTGCACATACTAAGTGCTTAGTGAGGGCTCATATCCTCTCCCTACCCCGTCCTCACCTCATTTCCCATAGAGAAGTCTAGGTCAAGTGCCATGGTAGGGGAGGGGAGTCACACAGATGGGGACTTGTGAATCGCAATAGCATGGACCAGAGAGAAAGACCATAGCGGTGGATGGGATGCTGAGACAGAGGAGGAGGAGCAGAAAGGAGAATAAGCAGTTCCCCTGAGACTCCCCCTCTGGTGCCCTCTGTTTTGCAGGGGCTGACCCTGAGGGGCGGGGTCCACCTCCAGTGGCCCAGTCTCATCACCATACTTCCCAGATGCTGGGTGGGGCTGGTTCTTTGCTTATCTTTCTCCTACTTCATTCTAACCTCTTTCAGGTGCATGACTTACAGATCTAAAGCTTTCCTGCAGGGAGATGACTGGTGGAATTATAGATGTGGGGAGCTTTCCTGTAACTCTGGGTCCTCGGGGTTGAGAAGAAGGCCAGCAACAGATGCAAAGTCCACCCGGAAGACTGGACTCCGTTGCAGATACTTCCAGGGATTCCCAAGGAGTCAGTAGGCAGGCAGCTGAGAGCATCTGAAGAGAGGCAGATGTGGCCCTGGAGAAGCAGATGCAGGTGCCCCAGAGAAGCCTGCTTCCCTTTCTTCTAAAGACTTCACATCGCATCTTGAGCCTTTGATGGGAAGACAAATTAAGATCTCAGTCTCACTAAGCTGTCTCATGTGATGTGGTTCTGGGGTAATGATACCTCAATTTCCCTAACTCCCCATTGCCAGGAATTCCAGAGTCAATGTTTCATCATTAATTTAAGGCATCTCTTTTAGAGCTCACATCTCCATTAAGCTATGTTCTGGGCTTTTGAGTCAGCTTATATTCAAACCCCAGCTCTACCGTTTATTAGTGATTATGTTCTGGGTTAAATATTTAACCTCTTCAAGCCTCATTTCCTGCCTTGTGAAATGGGAACAGTGATTATATACATAAGTGTATGTATATATCTATAATTATTTCAAGGGTTAAAACTATGCAGCACTGTTTGGGTTTCTCATGCATGTATTACAAAAAGAGAGGAGGGAATAAGGGCTGAAGAGAATGGTTGAGATCAGAGAGGGCTAGCAGGTCTCCCTCCCATGGGTGGACTTGCATTATCAGGGCTGAGAAAGATTCCAAGCCCGACCCCAGTCTCTGCAGACAGAATGCATGACTGAATGAAAATGTCTGCTCCAATCTGGGCAGGGATCTGGTAGCACATGCAACCCACATTTGCCATCTCTGCTCTAGATGGCTCCTCCCTGAAGCAAAAAGACAGGCTGTGACTCTTGCAATTACCTGCAGTAGAGTTAAAGAAGCCAGTACCTGGCATCTTCAAAGGCTCACACAGAAAGAGTAACTCAGCTTCTTAATTGAACGCCATCTCCCAGTATCATTTTGGAACAGGGAAGCTGTCCCTGGTCACAGTGCACCTCCACTTGATCTTCGTGATGAAAGTCCTTGATGCCGACTCACCAGGACAGAAAGAGGAGTGCTTGCTCCATAGTGGCAGGAAACAGATGTTTGGTGAAGCTGGTTTCATCAGGGTGGGCTGGGGAGGTGGGGACTAAGAGGCGGGTGAGCATCCCAGGGGAAACCCAGCTCCAGCCCCTTGGCTATTTGTCAGGTCACCTGTGGCTTTTGTGTGTTTCCCAGCTGGAAGTCTGTAAGGCACACAGGTGTTTTACATTATTAATCAACTAGATCTTTTTTCCTTCCTAATAATCTCATCTCCCTCCACTGCTGTGGAAACGCTTTGAAAAGCAGGCCTCCGTGTATCTGTGCAGAGCATTCAATGCAAGGTGGCAGGCTGGGCCCCTGGTCCCTTGGGACAGCGGGCACTGTCTGGGGCCCTTTGAAGTGAAGTGAAAGTCGCTCCATTTGCAACCCCGTGGACTATACAGTCCATGGAACTCTCCAGGCCAGAATACTGGAGTGGGTAGACTTAGGGGCCATAAAAAGGTTTTGATTTTAAAATCAGAAGAAATAATGAGTATAGAATAATGAATCCAGCCAGGATTATATTGGTCTTTACACCAATGCAATCATAAAGTATCTTTTTTTTTACAAGATTGATTTATTAAGTATGATACATATCATATAAGGCCTTTTCAGTTTTTTTTACACCATTCCCATTGAGACAAATCCAATACTTTGTAGCTAATATATGGTTTTTAAAAACAAAATCAATCAAAACGCCTCAGTCAGAGATGCCTCAGCCTTAGTTGATGGCTGACCAGACTGGAGCCCATGACATGTTTAAAAAGTTAAAGTCTGGAAATCCACCAGACATTCCTAACATCAACTAGAAGATGTACTGGTTAAAGTCCCTAAAATACAAAGAAATGATTATTATACTTTCTTTGCTCATTTTAAATATTTTTTTATGGTAGGAGCCTACAAAAACAAAAGTGTCTAGGGCCCAGGGAAATTATAACCTGGCCCTGAGCATGGGGTACAGAAGAGATGTGAATCAGTTCTGGAATCAAAGCTGCAATCCTACCTCAGGTCTGCTGACCCCATGACCTTGAGCAAGCCATTCGCCTGGGATTTCAGTTTTCTTGGGGTTCAGTGCCTATCAGTGCAAGAGAGGGTCAGGGGTCCCTCTTCTCCACTTTCTCTCGGCCCCAGCTCTAGACGATAATTGAATTGTGGGAGAATGTGAAAACACACATGGTATATAAAAGGTTGGATTCTCATTACCTGGAAGGAAGCTGGGTATCCCCCACTTGGTCCAGGAATGAACAGGTCCAGGGGACAAGTGAGCATGTTCACAACACCCTGGCACCCTAACATCCACCAGGCAGTCACCATCTGTCCCGGTGGTGAGAAAAAAGGAAGCTAGGGAGATGCTGGGTAAGTAGGCTGGATCTTTCAGTGGTGTGGGGACTCCAAGAAACCACACAGCTCTGGGCAGAGTACGGAACCGACATCTGGAATAAGCCAGGGTGCAGCGGGGAATGGAGAGGAAGGCAGGAGGGCCTCCAGGTGTGAGAGGCTTGGCCCACCTGCAGACCAAGGGTTGGTCATCCTGCTTGTATTCCATAGGGTACCTGAGCTGAGATCAAGATCTGGAAATTAAAGGGATTTTTTCAAAAATAGGCTTTGGGAGAGTAAGGGGAGAGGAAAACGGGAAAGTTTGATGAGGGCCTGCTGTGCTGGGGTGTGACACAATGCATTCCTTTTCCCCAGGGAGTTACCATAAATCCACATTATGCTTCCCAACCCTAGGACTTGAGTTGTAGGTTTTGACGATGTCACTAACTGCCAGATAAACCCGGCGTGTGTTCCCATAACCCATATGCCTCATTGCTCTTCCTCCTTCCTTCCTCTCTCCTTCATAGCTTTCTTTGCTTTTTCTCCCTTTCCCTCTGGCTTGATACTGCTCTCCCTTCTCCCCCTTTTCTCTGCTTTCTCCCCATGCTCCAGAAAGCAGAGAGAAGCATGCCCAGTGGAGACCTCCCCACTGTGGGGACCCCAAGCAGGAGGGTCAGGAAGCCTCCCTGAGAGCAGTGGTATCTATCTTCCTTCTGGTAGGTGGAGCTCTAAATAGCTTAGTCTGACTGCAAAGTTAACCTGAGTTCCGTCGGTGGCATTACTAATTTAAATACCATTTTTTTCTTCTCCTCGAGCACCTTGGCTGAATGGAGTGGGGAAACGGAGACAGCATTTTTCCTTACCTGAGAACGGACGGCTCCCCTTTAGCTATGGAGAGGTCAGACAGCTGGACCCCACCCCACCACCCCACAGGACAGGGTCAGCGGTCTGGGGGCCAGTGATGCCAGCACCTTCATCTGCAGGGGCAAACCAAGCCTGGCGTCAAGAAGGAAACCCCTTACTCTTCCCCTGCCTGTGCCCTAGAGAAAGAAGAGCAGGGGATAGCTTAGAAGCAGAGGCAGTCCAGTCCTTCCCAAGGGCTGTTTGGGGTGGAGATGGTGGGCTGGGCAAAAGTGTAGGTTGGCAGAGCCCTCTCTGTCTCTGAGACCTCCCCACCTGGGGCTGCTCATAAACATGGTTTCAAGGCTGCTGTAATTAAGAATCAAAGAGATGAGTGTTCAAACAATCAAAGGTCATTTTGAAAGCTTATCAGATGGGAAACATAGTAAAAGTTTTTGAAGAACTTGCCTACTAAGCAGGAGTTCTCAGATCCTCCTGGAAATAAGCATGCAAGATATCTAGAGACACAATTGGAAATGTGCCACTCAAAATATACCCTTTGACCCAGTTATCTCACTTCTGAATTTATTTTTTTATTTTTATTTTTTTGAGTTTATTTTAAGAAACCCATAAATTTCATAAAGAATTACAAAAATGGCCATTGCAATTTTTAGTATAGTAGTGAAAAATTTGAGATTTAGAGGAGTGGCTAGCTAAGTTGTGGTATATTTACTCATTGAAATTCTGAATATCCATTAAAATGTAGATATGGATTTATCGACTTGGAAGGTGTTCATGATATACTATTTAAAGGAAAAAGTTGTTTTCTAAGCAGGATGGATATTATGATCTTATCTTTTAAAGAAAAAATATAGCATTTAAAGTGTATTAACTGTCTGTTGATACATATCAAATTACTCCCCAAACTTTGTGCTTTAAAATAATAAGCATGTATTGCCTCACACTTTCTGTGAGTTAGGAATTCAGAAGTGACTTTTGTTCATAGTCTCTCATGAAGGTATAGTTGAAATATTAGCTGGGGCTATGATCACCTGTGTTTAAAGACATCCCCATAAATGGGGAAAGAAAACACCTCCAAGACAGCTCCTTCATGAGGCTGCTGGCAAGAGACCTCAGTTTCTTCCCTGCACATCTATGCATGGGACAGCTCTTGTATCCTCGTGGCATGGCAGCTGGGTTCCCCTGGAGCAGGGGATCCTAGAGAAGAAGATAAAGATCACAACACCTTCACACTTCCCTCAGTAATCCTACTTTGTAAATTGATTTTGCAGATTTACCCTGGGCAATGTGGGATCAAGCTACACAACAGCATGAATACTAGGAGGGATCACTGGGTCATCTGAGAGGCCGTCTACCACAATGTTTGTACTCATTCAATACATCGTTCTTGGGTGCCTGCTGAGCAAAAGACCCTACTGCCTCTTCACTGAGGGTACACATAAAAAGAGGGACAGGTTCCTGTTCTTCTGGAGATGACATTCTAGGGGCGGGAGAGGGAAGAGACCATAAGGAAGTAAACAAGGTCACAATAAACAGTGATCAGTGAGTGACAGGGACATTGGGGGAGAGGATGTCAGAGAAGTAGGCAGGGGCAGGTGAGAAAGAATCTGTCTTGTAGGTCGTGTAAGAATTTAGCTTTTCTTATAAGTGTGATATAGAGGGGGGTTTTAAGTAGAGCAAATCATGACCTGATTGATATTTAAGAATATCACTCTGGCTTGGTGCAAAGAATGACTTGAGGGGCAAAAGGGAAAGCAGAAAGACCAGTTAGGAGTTTGTAAGAATAGTCTGGTGATGGTGGCTTGGCTAGTGACACCAGCGATCCCATGGTACAGCGGAACTGTGGAGGGTTGAAGAGTAAGATGGGGAGGTACAGAGACAAAGACAGTGAGATGCAACTGCTTTGAATAAGCATCACAGGGAGGGAAATGGAGATGGAGTAGACACAGGAGGGATGTGGTGGTGTGCGGGTTGAATCGTGTCCCTCTGAAAGTCATGTAGAAGTCCTAACCCCTAATACCTGTGACTGTTGTTTTGAAATTTACATCTTAAGATGTGAATTAAGATGAGGTCATACTGGAGGAGGGTGGTCCCTTAATACAAAATGATTGGTGTCCTTATGAGAGAGGAGAAGAAACACCCAGGGAGAATGCCACATGAGGACAGAGGTGGAACTTGGAGAGGCAGCTGCAAGCCAAGAAGCATAGAGGATTGGTAGCCGCCACCAGAAGCTGGGGAGAGTCAAGGAAGGAGTCTCACCACAGATTTTGGGTGGATCACGGTCCTGCCAACACCTCGGTTTTGGTGTTCCACAATTGTGAACAACTTCACACAATTTCACACAAATGCCACACAATTTGGTGTGGATTCTAGGTTCCACAATTGTGAGATAATACAGTTTTGTTGTTTTAAGCCCCTCAGTCGGTGGTACTTTGTTATAGTAGCCATAGAAAATGAATACAGTGGTCCAAGAGGTGATATTTATATTTATTTTTATTGAAGTATAGTTGATTTACAATGTCGTTAGTTTCTGGTTACACAAAGTGATTCAGTTTATATTATTTTATATATACATATATATATTCTTTTTCAGATTCTTTTCCATTATGGTTTATTGTAAGATATTTAATATAGTTCCCTGCGCTATACAGTAGGACCTTATTTTTTAATCTGTTTTATGTATGGTAGTTTGTATCTAAATAGCTAATCTCAAACTCCTAGTTTATCCCTTCCCCTTTCCCCTCCTACCTTTTTCCCCTTTGGTAACCATAAGCTTGTGGCCTATGTCTATGAGTCTGTTTCTGTTTTGTAAGTGAGTTCATGTGTATCATTTTTTAGATTTCACATGTAAGTGATATCATGTGATATTTGTCTCTCTCTGTTTGACCTACTTCACTTAGTGTGATAATCTTTAGGTCGATCCATGTTGCTGCAGATGTCATTATTTCATTCTTTTTTTTCAGTTCAGTTCAGTCATTCAGTCATGTCCAGCTCTTTGTGATCCTATGGACTGCAGCATGCCAGGCTTCCCTATCATTAACCCTTTTTTATGGCTGTGTAGTATTCCATTATGTATATGTACCGCATCTTTATCTATTCATCTGTCATTGGACACTTAAGTTGCTTCCATATCCTGGCTACTGTGAATTGTGCTGCTATGAACATTGGGTTGCAGGTAGCTTTTAATATTTTTTTACTTATTTATTTTTGGCTGCACTGGATCTTCTCTGCTGCATGCAGGGACTACTCTCTAGTTGCAGGGCACGGGCTTCTCATTGCAGTGGCTTCTCTTGTTGCAGAACACAGGCTCTAGAATGTGTGGGCTTCAGTAATTGTGGCACTTGGGCTTAGTTGCCATGAGGCATGTAGAATCTTCCTGGACCAGGGATCGAACTTGTGTCCCCTGCATTGGCAGGTAGATTCTTAACCACTAGACCCTCAGGGAAGTCCTCATGTGTCTTTTTGAATTAGAGTTTTCTCTGGATATATGCCCAGAGGTGGAATTGCAGGAACATATGGTAGCTCTGTTTTTAGTTTTTTAAGGAATCTCTGTATTGTCTTCCACAGTGGCCACAGCAATTTACGTTCCATGAAGGGATTTTTAAACCGAGGAGAGTCTGTAAGCTCCTGGGAATAATGGAGATAATGAGCCGCTGAGGGTGCAGGAGGGCTGGGTAATGGCCAGGGTAGGGTCACTGAGGACAGAGAAGATGGTATCCCAGTGGCTGGAGGCGCTGGTTTTCGACAAAAGCAAGTCCATTTCTGTTGTAATAGGAGAGAAGGTAGGGGTGTGTCTGCAAATGGAGATGAAGTTCACAGGCCTGGTGGTGAGAGAATAAGCGTTCATGTCTGAGGAAGGGCTTCTGTTCTCTCAAAGAAACATGAGGTGAGAAATGTGGGAAACATTTCATTTGGCTAAAAAAAGTTTACAAGAATATCTCATTAAAGTGATGTTTGAGGTAATTTTTTCTTTATTTCTAATTTCTTTATTCCTAATTTTTTCCTAATGAGCCTAGATTAAATGTCCAGTAAAAAATATTTTTTTCAGTTTGAAAAAAATAAATGTCCTGGTGCTGAAATTTGAGCAATAGTCAGCTGTTAATGGGTATCTATGCACTCTGGAGGTGGGAGATGGGGTGAAATGTTCAGGTCGTGGGGATTTTGGGGTAAGCAGGAATGGCTGGAATTAAGAAGAAGCCTTAGGCACAGACAACTTCAAATGATAGTTGTCTAACTTTGGATAAACACTAGGAGTGAAAACCTCATCAGCTAGCAAAGGACTTCAGTGCCTGGGGACTTGCAGAGCCTGTGGGGATCAGGAGGTGGGACCCACTTTCCTCCTTGAAAGATGCAGCTCTTATTTCTTGACGCTCTGGACAGGCACACATCTGTTGGAGAATAGTATGCTTTTTGAGTTCCATGGGGAGAGAGCCAAATGCCTGTGGAAGCATCTTAAGGTTGCAGAATTCCAGAGCCAAAAGGGAACTCAGAGGTCTCAAGATTCTCAAAGTCTAGTGCTTAAATCATCTCCCTCAAAACTAGCAGAACCCAGGACCTAAGTTATCAGAAAGTTCCTATTCCAGTGATTCTGATGACTGGGAGAGTTTGGGAAACAGGGCTCTGATATAACTCTGTCATATGATGGAGGAACAGCTGTGGTCTGAGACAGTAAGTAACTGGCAGAGAAGCAAGGCTACTGTCCCAGCCTCCTCAAGTCAGGATGTCAACTGAAAAAATACACACAACCTAAAAGTTGAAAGTAATATTTTATTCAGTGGGAATTTTTAGGACTTTAACCTGGGAGACAGCCATCTCAAGCAACCTTGATAGAACTGCTCTGAGAGGGTAGAGGGGAGGAATCAGGTTATATGGAAGTTTGCAACAAAGGGCAGGTAGTCTGAACATCAAAAGTATTTTTATGCCTTAAAACCAGACATCCCAAGCTAAGGAATTTAGCACATTTCTACGTATGGGAAGATGCAAGAATCTGGGCTCACTGAAGCCATTCCTTTCACATGCATCTCAGCTATTTGGGGCCAGTATCCTGTGTTTTTCACATCCTGAGCTCCCTGGAAATGGCCACAACTTGATGGCTGCCAAATCTCAGGTATTCTTCTCCTTCCTAAGTGCCTTTAGGGCTTCTGAACTCATATTGGAGGGCTGCAATTGCTGATTACCGTGACATTCTTGTTTACTGATATGGTAGGAAATAACACATTTCTCAGGTCCTTTCCACCATCCCCTGCTGAATCCTTTTTTCACACCTTCCTCCCCATTGTGTCCCCTCTCTCCTTTTTGTTCCTCTAAGTCATCAGCCTTCAGGGTCCAGCTTAAGTCATCTTCTCACCACTAACATTCCAGAACAACCAGCCTCTCCCTCCTTGAGCTTCTGCAGCCCAGACTGTCTGCCAGACATAATCCATCCAGGGATGACAGCTTTGGGTATTTTGATCCGTTCTCACCACTAAGTCTGCCCACCGTCTGCACAGTGAAGGTGAGCATCGCTTTTCTTGTCTTCTCCCACACCTTTGCCCAGCAGTGTTGGACGCGTGGGAAACCAAGGGGGCAGAGAATTGGACTGGCTATCAGGAGGCCACTCCCATGATAGGACAGTCAGTCACCAGCCCTGAGACCCAGTTTTCTCATCAGTGAAATGTGGCAAGTGAATGAGGTCAGTGGTTTATCAAGAGCAAAAATCTTTCTTTTTTTTTTAAAGCAGTGGAACCATTTTGTGCAATTGGAACCAGTACCCTAATGTATAAACCAAATGAAAGAGGCGCACTGTGGGTGAAGCAGGGGTGGGACACTCAGCCTCCCCCTTCTCCTCACTGGCTGTGTGATTTGACACTAGTGAAAGGCCTCCCAGCTGACCTCTGACACCTGCTAATGCTCTACATGCCGAGTGATTTCTAAACGCTCATGATCAGCCAATTGGTTTGATTTCTGCCAGGCCTTTCCTGTTGCCACGTTGAAATGTTCTGTTCCATGGCCCTCTGCCCGGCAATATCTGGACATTCCATTCTATTCCGTCCCTTGCACACAGAGCCTCCCGGCTGAGCAGCTGGAATGCTGCGCTCTCCCTCTTGGGGAGGGAGGCCCCTGCATCTGGGCGGGGCTGATGAGCTTCCACGGTGTTTACCCTGGAACTCGGGACTCCCTGGGGAGGAAGAAGTTGCCTGAGATCCCCGCTCATAAGCTTTTCAATGAGTAGCTGCTTTTCTCTAAGCTCCTCGGATAAGAACTGTCAGGGGAGATTTCCTAGCTGAAATCTTTTACTCTCCCTGAAGCTGAGGCCCCGACACTCCCACGTCCTCCCAGCAACTCTGACATCCTTTCCTCCCCAGCGAAGCATTTCACTCACTAGCCATGAGTTCTCAGGGAAATCTCCTCAGGCCTTGAGGCTTGGCACCCTCATCTGTGAAACTGGGATGACAACATTTACCTTGCAGGTTGCTATTCAGCTGGCGCACACCAGTAGAGGTGTTCCAGTTATTAGAATATTCAGATGTATCTATAGCGGTTGGTGAAAAAACATGGAGCTCCTGGATTTCCCTCACTCCGAAACATTCTAAACATCCCCTTCTGGGACTGCCAGGCATCCATAGCATCAGCAGCCTGAGGGCATGACTGACAAAGCGCCGGAGCTGCAGAGCTGGTCCGAGAGCTGTAGGCAGGGTCAGTTCTGAGACTTTGGTGTCTACACCTTCCTGGTTGTTAAATATTTTAGTTATACTCTTGGCTGTGGTGATGCAAGGTAAGGTACATGCAGCACCCAGCATCTTAGTTCCTGAGGCACCAGAGAAATGCTCTTGTTATAATTCTCATACTTCACAGCACTGGGCCTCCCAAATTTGTGTTCCTCAGTCAAAACCCAGCCAAAATGAATCCTCTTTCATGCTTTCACACCACCCCTCGTATCCTCTATCAAGAACTGAGGTGTGGAGATGGATGCCTTGTTTGTTGGTTGGTTTTTCAATAATCTTAGGCCATTTTGTAAAGAGTGAAGTGGTACAGAAAGGGTTATTGCTTAGCCTTTAGTCGACACCGCCACATGCCCAGAGCTGGAATTTGCCACACAGTGTATATTCCCCGGTCAAAGCTTGTTGGCCCACTTCACGGAAACACACCCTGAGGACTGAGAACATCCATCTGGCTTGCTGAGCATTGAGGCCAAGTACACCATATATTGCACGCTTTTTGGTGCCTGGTTGAATGGTGGCCAACAAAGATATGTTTATTGTATGTCTCCACCTGTTAAGACTGTAAACTTCACTGGGGCAAGGATATTTGTCTTGTTTATTCACTGAGGTGTTCCAAGTGCCTAGAAAAATACCAGGCACATGGTAGCTACTCAATACAAAATTTTTGATTGAAATTTGTTCTACTGGCAGGAAGGAAGTAAGGCACAATGTAGAACATACTCTTTCTACATAAGAAAAAGTAAGGGGATAAGTGAGAAGATGTAAACGTAGCCACTCACATTCCAGCAGCCAGTAGTAGTCACATGGTAATATCTGACTGCAAAGGAGGCTGGGAAATGTAGTCTTTATTATGAATGTTATATAATCAGCTGCCTTTAGTGAATCTAGTACTAATGGGAAAAGGAGAGAATGGTTTTTGAAAGAAAAGCTAGCAGTCCCTACTCAAAGTGATGGCTGAATAAAGATTGTGTCTTTCTTCTAACAAGCCCCTAGGTGATTCCAAGTCACAGGAGACAGGAGCACCCCCACCAAAAAAAACCCATTAATTTCACAAAGTGTCTAAAGCAAAATTCAGAGAAAGAATATTCTATTCAGCACAACTTTCCATTTACAAATGAAAAAACTGAGACTTAGAAAGGACACCTAACAAGAGACAAAGCCAATGCACCTAATTCCAAGTAGAATCTTCTCATCTCACCATGTCACTTGTCTTGAAACATGGAGCCAGTGACAAGGGTGATACTCCAAGCCAAGGACCCTTAATGGGAGAGCTTGCAGCATCAGTGCTATTTGGAAACTTGTTAGATATGCAGATTGTCAGGAAATTAATGGGCCCCATCCCAGACCAGGGTGAGGCACAGCTCACTGTCCATCCAGTAATTCTGATGCATGCTGAAGTTGGTTATAGATAAAGGAATAAATTTCTAATTGGGAAATTTTCAGAACTCAGGTAACTTTTAAGGATTGTTTTTCTTGGGTTGGTTATTGGTTACTTACTCCTTAAAATAACCGGTCCTGCTCTGAGACATCATTTTAGGAGCCCAGCAAATGATGACCACTGAGAGAAACAGAACTGAAGCCACAAGTAGGCATCTTCTATTGAGCAAGAGTGTTTCTAAGGATGCAGGGAGACCTACAGCTCAAGCCCAGAGCACTGGAGGTGGTCTACACAGGCCTTCTGGCCAGGGACCAGCCCAAATCTGTTTCTGTTTCTTTAGCAACCCAGATCCATACCCTCTCTAACCCCAGTGCTTATCTGGGCTGTCCAAAGATGTCAGTTTCTTTTGCTCCAGGTTTCTTCAAACCATCTCCTTTAATTTTCAAATTTTTACAGATCCTTTTTGTCCTCTGTTTCTTTCCCCAGTTGCCTAAAAAAAAATATAGCTGAAGGAAAGAAGCTTCCACTCTCTCCTTTTCCACAAATGTCATCAAACTAGAAATTAAAGATCCAGGGGAAAAGTGACTTAAGCTGTGGGACTTCTTGGCACTTCCAGTCATTGGAATTTCCTCTACCCATCCAACTGCAGAAAGTCCTTGATTGACTCTAATCCCAAATAACCTTGCTCTGGGCTCCAGAAAACTCATGCTGTTTGTCTACCTTAGCCATGACTCTGTGACTAACTCATTTCATGAACTTGGATTGGACACCTAACCCTACTAATCCTTAGCTTCCCCCACTGTTAAGTGAGAAAGTTCATTTTGTGTTTCTTAGTGCTGACAATGGAAACTCCAGACATTTAGATATCAGGCTACAAAGGGACATCAGTGACCTGCCAGCTGGTGATAACATACCACAGTTCAGTTCAGTTCAGTCTCTCAGTCGTGTCTGAATCTTTGCAGCCCCATGGACTGCAGCACGCCAGGCCTCCCTGTCCATCACCAACTCCCAGAGGTTACCCAAACTCATGTCCATTGAGTCGGTGATGCCATCTAACCATCTCATCCTCTGTCGTCCACTTCTTCTCCCTCATTCAATTTTTCCTGGCATCAGGGTCTTTTCCAATGAGTCAGTTCTTCACATCAGGTGGCCAAAGTATTGGAGTTTCAGCTTCAGCATCAGTCATTCCAATGAACACTCAGAACTGATCTCCTTTAGGATGGACTGATTGGATCTCCTTGTAGTCCAAGGGACTCTCAAGAGTCTTCTCCAGCACCACAGTTCAAAAGCATCAATTGTTTGTGGCGCTCATCTTTCTTTATAGTCCAACTCTCACATCCATACATGATTACTGGAAAAACCATAGCATTGACTAGACAGACCTTTGTTGGCAAAGTAATGTCTCTGCTTTTTAATGTGTTATCTAGATTGGTCATAACTTTCCTGCCAAGGAACAAACGTCCTTAAATTTCATGGCTGCAATCACCATCTGTACTGATTTTGGAGCCCCAAAAGATAAAGTCTGACACTGCTTCCACTGTTTCCCCATCTATTTGCCATGAAGTGATGGGGCCAGATGCCATGATCTTGGTTTTCTGAATGTTGAGCTTTAAGCCAACGTTTTCACTCTCCTCTTTCACTTTCATCAAGAGGCTCTTTAGTTCTTCTTTACTTTCTTCCATAAGGGTAGTGTCATCTGCATATCTGAGGTTATTGATATTTCTCCTGGCAATCTTGATTCCAGCCTGTGCTTCATCCAGCCCAGCGTTTCTCATGATGTACTCTGCATATAAGTTAAATAATCAGGGTGAAAATATATGCCTTGACGTGCTCCTTTTCTTATTTGGAACCAGTCTGTTGTTCCATGTCCAGTTCTAACTTGCTTCCTGACCTACATACAGATATCTCAAGAGGCAGGTCAGGTGGTCTGGTATTCCCATCTCTTGAAGAATTTTCCACAGTTTATTGTGACCCACACAGTCAAAGGCTTTGGCATCAGTCAATAAAGCAGAAATAGATGTTTTTCTGGAACTCTCTTGCTTTTTTGATGATCCAACAGATGTTGGCAACTTGATCTCTGATTCCTCTGCTTTTTCTAAAACCAGCTTGAACATCTGGAAGTTCATGGTTCACGTATTGTTGAAGGCTGACTTGGAGAATTTTGAGCATTACTTTGCTAACGTGTGAGATGAGTGCAATTGTGTGGTAGTTTGAGCATTCTTTGGCATTGCCTTTCTTAGGGACTGGAATGAAAACTGACCTTTTCCAGTCCTGTGGCCACTGCTGAGTTTTCCAAATTTGCTGACATATTGAGTGCAGCACTTTCACAGCATCATCTTTTAGGAATTGAAATAGCTCACCTGGAATTCCATCACCTCCACTAGCTTTGTTCACAGTGATGCTTCCTAAGGCCCACTCAACTTCATATTCCAGGATGTCTGACTCTAGGTGAGTGATCACACCATCATGATTTTCTGGGCCGTGACGATCTTTTTTGTACAGTTCTTCTGTGTATTCTTGCCACCTCTTCTTAATATCTTCTGCTTCTGTTAGGTCCATACCATTTCTGTCCTTTATTGAGCCCATCTTTGTATGCAATGTTCCCTTGGTTTCTCTAATTTTCTTGAAGAGATCTCTAGTCTTTCCCATTCTATTGTTGTCCTCTATTTCTTTGCAGTGGTCACTGAGGAAGGCTTTCTTATTTCTCCTTGCTATTCTTTGGAACTCTGCATACAAATGGGTATATCTTTCCTTTTCTCCTTTGCTTTTCACTTCTCTTCTTTTCACAGCTATTTGTAAGTCCTCCTCAGACAGCCATTTTGCTTTTTTGCATTTCTTTCTCTTCAGGAGAGTCTTGATCCCTGCCTCCTGTACAATGTCATGATCCTCTGTCTGTAGTTCATCAGGCACTCTGTCTATCAGATCTAATCCCTTGAATCTACTTCTCACTTCCACTGTATAATCATAAGGGATTTGATTTAGGTCACACCTGAATGGTATGGTCTAGTGGTTCTCCCCACTTTCTTCAATTTAAGTCTGAATTTGGCAATAAGGAGTTCATGATCTGAGCCACAGTCAGCTCCCGGTCTTGTTTTTGCTGACTGCATAGAGCTTCTCCATCTTTGGCTGCAAAGAATATAATCAGTCTCATTTCAGTGTTGACCATCTGGTGATGTCCACGTGTAGAGTCGTCTCTGTGTTGTTGGAAGAGGGTGTTTGCTATGACCAGTGCATTCTCTTGGCAAAATTCTGTCTGTCTTCGCCCTGCTTCGTTTTGTACTCCAAGGCCAAACTTGCCTGTTACTCTAGGTATCTCTTGACTTCCTACTTTTGCATTCCAGTCCCCTATGATGAAAAGGAGGTCTTTTTTGGGTGTTAGTTCTAGAAGGTCTTGTAGGTCTTCATAGAACTGTTCAACTTCAGGGTTTTTTGCATTAGCAATTGGGGGACTTGGATTACCATGATATTAAATGGTTTGCCCTGGAAACGAACAGAGATCATTCTGTCATTTTTGAGATTGCATCCATGTACTGCATTTCGAACTCTTTTGTTGACCATGATGGCTACTCCATTTCTTCTAAGGGATTCCTGCCCACAGTAGTTGATATAATGGTCATCTGAGTTAAATTCACCCATTCCAGTCCATCTTAGTTCGCTGATTCCTAACGTGTCAATGTTCACTGTTGCCATCTCCTGTTTGACCACTTCCAATTTGCCTTGATTCATGGACCTAACATTCCAGATTTCTATGCAATATAGCATACCTAGATTACAGATAAATTACCCAGTAAGATTGGAATAACCTGACAAGCCCAATTCACAAATACAAGTGAGGAAATCCAATTTAACAAAAACAGAGTTATCAGGAGGGTTTAGTTAGCATTTAATTTGTCCTCATCCTCATGATTTTAGGAAATCAGGTGAAAAAATGACAACACTTGGCCAATAAGCCCAAGGGCCAATATACTTAGGTAGCTGTGGCCCACTCATCCATCCATCCATTTATTTTATACCTCTTCTTCCCAAAATTATTTGAGGCAAATATAACAAAACTAAAAACTAATACTTTGTTACTGTAAGGGCACAATATCTCACTCTGTAAAACAGGCTCATGATTCATACATCTCAGCTCCACTGACTCAGATTTGTTCCATTGTATGGCTGAGTAATATTCTATTGTATACATGTACCACAGCTTCTTTATCCATTCATCTGCTGATGGACATCAAGGCTGCCTCCTGTACTGACTATTCTAAATAGTGCTGTAGTGAACAGTGGGGTCCATGTGTCTTTTTCAGTTCTGGTTTACTCAGGGTATATGCCCAATAAGTCAGAAAGAAAAAAACAAATATTACATATCAATGCATATATATGGAATCTAGGAAAATGGCACTGATGAAGCTATCTGCAGGGCAGCAATGGAAACACAGACATAGAGAATACTCTTGTGTAGACAGTGGGGGAAGGAGAGGGTTGGACAAATTGAGAAAGTGGCATGGAAACATATATACTACCATGTGTGAAATAGTTAGTGGGAAACTGCTCTATAGCACAGGGAACTCAGCCTGGTGCTCTGTGATGATCTAGAGTGATGGGATGGGAGTTAGGGTGGGAGGGAGGCTTAAGAAAGAAGGGATATACGGCAGAAACCAGCACAACATTGTAAAGCAATTATCCTCCAATTAAAAATAAAAATTTAAAAAAAAATACAAACCTTTCAGTGTGTTGAGAGAAGGGAGGGCAGGAGGGATACAAGGAGGAAAGAGAAGCTAGAATGATTGACAAGTAGCAAAGAGGAAAAAAAGAAAATACCATCCCCATTCAGCAAAGGTCCATTTACTGAGCAAACAACCCTTTCTATTTCTTTTTAGCTGTGTTCTAAAAAGGCCTCTGCTGAGCAGTATCGATTGGGGAACTAGGCCACAGTCCCCCTGCCAGGCAGAATCCATCAAGACTGCACCAGGACTCACGGAAGCTGGTTTTCGGCCCTGAGAGTGCAGGAGCCCAGCAGAATCTTTGTAGGAGTCAGTTTGGGCTTAAGTGTGACCCCGAGGGGAGGGGAGACTGAAGCAAGATCACAGGAACTGGGGTGGAGTTGACATTCACTTCCTTCAGATGCTGTGGTCCAGGACCAGGCCCCCTTCCCTGTGAGGAAGGTCTGTCAATCAGTCTGCCAGCCTCCTGACGAATAGGCCTGTCTTCTTTGAGCCTCAAAATATCCTGGGGAACACAATCCAACTGAGGCGTCTGGTCACTCCTTGAGGCTTTTGTTAGAGAGAAAATATTGTCACATGTTCTAAAAAGTGAGCCACTCTTAAAAACTGCCCAGAGACTTTAAATATTGAAGGAAGGAATGAGGAGCAGGGTATGACCATCTCCACTGATAGACCTTATTAGCAGAGCTGACTAAGTGGTAGGAAGTAAAATCCGAGGGTCCTGAAATAAAAATTTTGGAAAGCAAGTTCTTCTTCATGAAAAACAGAAGGAAACCAGCAGTGCATGGCCATGCCCAAGAGTGATCCCTGGGGAAGGCAGGACTGGTGTGCTCAAGATTTCTGAGAAAGGAAAACCCACTCTCAGCAGTGGCCACCTGGGGTCATTCAGAGGGGAGGTGGGATGGAGAAGATGGAGACTCTGGCAAACCCAAGGGTAGAGCCAGAAGTATACAGTATGTTTGAGGCACAGAGTCGCGGTCCACTCTGACTGGAGCCAAGCCTGCCCCACACTTGGGCCTGGGAGAAGTGCGAGTGGTGTCTGTGGGCATGGGATGCTATTAGTTCACGTTTGTACAATGCTGAATATGTGTATGAAAGTGAAAAGTGAAAGTGCTAGTCGCTCAGTTGTGTCCGACTCTTTGCAGCCCCCAAACTGTAGCCCGTCAGGCTCCTCTGTCCGTAGAATTCTCCAGGCAGGAATACTGGAGTGGGTAGCAGCCCACCCACAAGCCACTGGGAACACCCCACCCACAGATCCCATGATATTAGTAACGTGAAGATATGGGATTCTCCAGGCAAGAATACTGGAGTGGGTAGCCATTCCCTTTCCCAGGGGATCTTCCTGACCCAGAATTGAACCTAAGTGTCCTGCATCTCAGGCAGCTTCTTTACTGTCTGAGACACCAGGGAAGCCCGGATATGTGTGTATGGTGTATTAACTGGTGAATTCTCACAATAGTCTTGTGAGAGAGGTACCATTTTTCTTCTCTCTTTACAGATAGAGAAGCCAAGGCACAGAGAGATGAACTAGCCCAAGGTCACCTGGCAAATAAGTGGCAGAACTGACCTATGAACCCCACATCCTGGGTCCCAGACCATGAGTTCTTAGCCACTCTGTGGTCCTGGCTTCAGGCCTATGGTCCAGAAAGACAGCCAGTGTGTGAGGAAGAGGGTGCTGCCAGGTTGGGACCTGTTGCTTTGAGACAGAAGCATCTGCCTGGAGATTGAAACCTGGGGCTTCTGAGAGCAGGGGGTACTACAGATAGGACAGCGCCTGAGAAGGATTTCTGGGCTGTCTGCCCACCCTCTCTCTGTTCTGGGGGAGGGAAGAGTGGACATTGGAAAGTGACTGTTTTGTTCATTGGGTTTCTGAGCAGGTCTCCAGGACAAGCTTTATATGTGTATATATATACAGCAAACAACCCTATGTAAACAAGACAGGGAATAGAGACAGAAGATATGGATGGAAATACAGAGTCAGCAGTATCCCTCTTCTCTTGGCTAATACAAAGGCAGAAGTCTTTACGCTGAGCCGATCAATGGCCAGTCAGGCCATTCTTTTTGTCCACAAAAAAATCAATTAGTCATTCTGAACCAACAAAGAGGAGCAACAGGACAGCCTAAGTGATGAAATTCACTTCTGGGAAAGCTTATACTGTGTAGTTATTCGTTTAATCTTCAAAACAACCCCGTGACTTAGATACTGCTGTCATATCCATTTTAATAGGCTGACTATTTCCCACGGTCGAAAGCCTTTTCGTTAAGAGAGGCCTCAGTCAAGGGTCAGGGCTCGAGGCTTGTGCGTCCCAGTTTGTCACTGGTGAGTGTGTGATGTCGAGTCTCAGTTTTCCCCACTGTAAAATGGGAGCAGGGTTTGAAGTGCAGCATTGCGAAAGCTCCCTCCTGCTCAGGCTGTGTGATTCTGGTAATGCCCCCAGGACCACATCTTTCCCCTGGCTTCCTGGATCCTGGCTGGCTGCAGGGCTCCTGCCCACAGCTGCCCCTCTCCCAGGAGGCACAGGCTTGTGGCTTCTACCCGAGTTGTACCCTTTCACCCCATGCCAGGGCCTTCAGTGAGCATCTGTCACTGCTTTCTGCTTCTTGGCGTGAAGCTGGGGAGGGGCTGGAACCCTGTGGTGCCTGGCTGACAGGCAGGGCTCTTCCTGAACTGGCTGAGGAGTGGAAAGGAACATGGCAGATGGTGGGCAGAGCTGCCCCGGCCCCCAGGCCCTGGGTGGCTGTCATCTGCCACCCTCACTCTGGCTGCGGTCTGGGCTGGCAGCACCCACTAGCCAGCGAGCCAAATGGTTTTTACAGACCCGAAGAGCACTGAGACTCAGTTTTATACTTCTCATCGCTTTTGATTTTTGAGTTGGCATTTCTCATCTTGCCGAATGAGGAAATTCAGAATCTCTTCTGTTTCTGAGGATAGCTGGCACTGAATCGGGGGATCCAAAGAGGCACGCTGGCCCTCTGCCCTGCTTCCAGGTGTTAGAAGTCCTGTGCAGCAGGGCGGAGTCCACTCCAGGGAGGAGAGGAGACTTGCCACGCCACACCAGAATCGACAGACCCAGAGGCCTGACCTTTGGACCTGGACCTGCCTTCTCCTGTGCCTCTCAGAGATCAGCACGTGAAATGGGGCTGAGACAAAGCAGCCTCTCTCTCCAGGTCTCAAACCTATTTCTCTACCTCCAAGTTGGCATGTCATAGCCCATGGGCCAAACCCAGCCAGCTGTCTGTTTTTTGTAAATAAAGTTTTATTGGAATACAGTCATGCCCATTTATGGTAGCTTCTTTCATGCTACAGAGTTGAATGGTTACAACAGAGACCATATGTGGCCTACCAGGCCTAAAATATTTACTATCTGGCCCTTTACAGAAAAAAGTCTGCCAAGCCTTGCTCTAGATAGTGATCGTCACAGTCATAGGGGTTAGTCGTTGGAAATGCCTGCTGCTTTCCCTTTAGCCAAGGCTGTATAATAGTACAAGTAGGGACTTCCCTGCTGATCCAGTGGTGAAGAATCTGCCTTGCAACGCAGGGGATGCAGGTTCCATCCCTGGTTGGGGAACTGAGATCCTACATGCCACGGAGCAACTGAGCGTGCGCGCTCTGGAGCTCATTATGTGTCACAACTACAGTCTTTGCACTGCAGCAGAGATCCCGCATGCTGCACCTAAGAGGTCAATGCAGCCAAGTAAATAAAAACAAACCCTTAAAAATAATATAGGTATAATAATACAGGTCTTTTGTGGCCCGAGGTGTTTCAGAGCTCAGACTGTTCAGAGTTTGGTATATAAGCACCTAATATGTAGTGTATTATATATTGACCCATGGGGTCTGAGGCAGCATGCTATAATCAAACACATTAAGTTTCTTCGGTAGTGAAATATACTACTATTGCCACTATGTGGGATAAAGAATATCATCCACAGTTTCCCATCAGTTCAGGCCAGATTCTACCACTCAGTACATCAGGTTAGGTCAGGTGTGGCTGCCAAATGCCAAATGAGTTCCAAAAATCACTGTGGGCTCTCAGGGCCTTAGAACTGCTGCTAAGAGATTGTGTCATAATTCTGACACTTGATTGGGCACTTGTGAGGAACATGGGGTAGCCAGGACCACCGTCCTAGGAGGGCCCATGATTATTCTGTTTGTTAGATTAGGAAACTGAGACACAGAGGAGGCTTGTGTGTGGTCAAGGTTACCCAGCTAGTGAGGGACAGAGACCAGATCCCAGCCCAGATTTGTCTCTGAATTCTAATCTTAGCCTCTTTTAAAAAAAAATACACACACACACACACACACACACACACATATATATATATATATATATATATATATGGCAGTGCCTGGTCTTAGCTGTGGCATAGGGGATCTAGTTCCCTGACCAGGGATCAAACCTGGGCCCCCTGCATTGGGACCACAGAGTCTTATCCACTGGACCACCATGAAAGTTGCTCTAATCTTAACCTCATTTAAGACCCAGATTTAATCCTCCCACCCCTGCTGCCTTTCATGAGGCCTTCCTTGAGAATGCAGGTCTACATTTACTCTGACTTTACAAATCTTTTCTTTTTTTTTTTTTTTCTTGGCCTCAAAGTTCAGCACTATACACTGTCATCTGTAAAACAGATAGCTGGTGAGAAGTTACTATATAACACAGGGAGCCCAGGCTTCCTCTCTCTGATAACCTAGAAAAGTGGGTTAGTGGAGGGGAGGGAGGCTCAGAAGGGAGAGGATATGTGTATAATCATAGCTGATTCATGTTTTTATATGGTAAAAACAACACAACATTGTAAGGCATTGTTCCTTCAATTAAAAAATAAGTTAAAAAAAATCCACCACTTTATCCTCTGCTGTGTGTATGGTTGTGCCTGGGTGGTTTCCTCATCTTTTGGAGGGCAGGGCCTATGAATTCTGTCTTTTCTTGTCTTCTCCACAGTGATGGGCACAGGGCTGAGTGCTCAGCACATCTGTGAAGATACACTTTGATTGAAGAAAGTAGCCCACCTGGGCTGTAATTTTACTTCCTGCCCCCAGAGAGATGTGGAATGAGGGAAGGGGAAGTTAGTTGGTATGTGTCATGGAGCAGGGCAGACTTGAGAACATGCTCTAATGCCTCTCATGGAAGCTTAACACTCCCTAACTGAGGTGGCTAGACTTGGAGATGCATAAATGTAGAATTGAAGCATATGTGTGTCGTGCTTTGTTAAACTGGAAAATGCCACAGGAAATCTGCAGGCATAAAATCCAGCCACTGCACAGAGACACCTTGATGGCCAAGGGCAGCTGGGAGTCAGAGGTGACTGGGCAGTGTGCTTAGCGTCAGCAAGGAGGACAGTCTGCACTCAGGAAAAGCATTTGGGTGAATCTCCTGGCAGAGTGCTCCTGTGGGGCTGGGATAATGCTGATGAATATGTGCATTTTGAAATGATCAGGAGTCAGTCTGATAATCTATTGCATGTAAAGAGGCCTTTGGGAGCAACTAACCCTTTCTCTACTGCTATGAAATCCAACCCTTTATGAGGAGGGGGACCTGGGCCACATCCCCACAGTCATTACCAGCCATCATCATTACCAGGGTAAGTTACTGAGATGCCTGCTGACGTGAGGAGCTTGGATAAAGCTCTGTCTGGGATAAGACCCAAGTATCCATCACTTCCTTCAAGGATCTTGTGGTCCATTCCGTTCCAGCCTACGCGTTCAGAGACATGATGGACGAAGCATGGCTTCTGAGTTCAGTAAACCTATGTGTGGATCCTGACTGTACTCTTGGTAACTGTCTGACTTTAAACAAATCACTTACCTTTTCTGAGTTTTAGCTTCTCATCTGTAAAAGGGATTGTTAATAATATCCCTTTCTCTGGGTTGTTGTGAGATATAATAAAATATTCACTATTAAATATCACTATTTAATACTCACTATTAAAATGATCAGATTTCAAGTCCCTTCCTTTCCTATCCACTCATTACTCTCTGAAGTCAAGCAGTAACCTAGATCAGGGAGGGCCTACACTCGGCACATGTAATGCCCCTGCCCCTCCAGTGCATGTGGCAGGCATCGATAATCAATCACTGCATTGGGCTCTGTGCTGCTAAGCGTAAATGAGGCCTAGACTCTTCAACCTACCATTCCGGGCTCACAACCAGTTAGGACCTAGATCACTTCCTATACAACTCATGTGGCTCATTCCTTGGTGGGGCAGTCCCAGTCTTGTGGACTGTTGGAGACCCACTAGGGGTCTATTTACCTAAGGAACCAAGGAGTCTTCTGGAAAAAGAGTTTATCCCAAGAGAAGAGAGAAGGGAGATGCAGAAGTTAGATTAAAGAATAATGGCCCAGGGTGTGAGGAGTGAGGATGTGGATTCTGCCACTCAGAATGACCTCTGGCCAGCTCCACCAGTCTGATGTCTGAGTCCTTTTCTGTAGGAAGAGCTACCGAAAATTATAAAAGAGCAGCCTTATAATGATGGTCATAGATGCTCATGGTCTAAAATAGCTGCTGTTTGGAAGAGAGATAGTGTCTCCAGCTTGGTCACCTATGCTGGGTGTTGGGTATAGGCAGGTGTGGAGCTTGGGGTTTGGGGCACGAGTGGCTTCACAAGAGTCAGAGGGCACCACCAGCAGTACCAGGGCCCTGGGTGGGCCCTCTGGTGCAACAGGCTTTGGAAGGCACCCTCTGTGGCTGCTGAGTGTGCCTTTGGTGGTGACTGAAGGTTTCAGGCCAACAAGGCAGGGCTGGGGTCAGGTGCCCTGAGACCCCCATAAGCATAGGGTGTCACCCACTGATAACCCTCAGAACTACATGCGGAGAAATTTGAGGTGCCTCAGAATGGAGGCAGCCAGAGAAATTTTTTTTTTTTCAGAGAAATATTTTTAAAATCGTATTCCTATAGCCAGCCCCTGGTGATCTAGGAGACTACAGAGCTGGTGTATGATCTTTAGCCATCATGCATCTTGTATTATTTTTTAGCAGACTTCTTTTTGTGAGCCTCTGGTGCAGACATGAGAAGCCCAACTGGATTTTATGCCTCATGGTGTCTTAGGACACCAAGCTGGAGTGATAGTAGGCCCTTGAAAAAGGCTGTTCAAAGAAATGAATAAAGGAATTAAGGAATGAATTGATGCATGGATAGATGGATAGGTAGATGGAGTGCCTTTCCAGAAGCCAGTGTGGATGGTCCCCTAACACTGATGTTTATTTGTGTTTTTTCCCTCCCACCTCTCTCCTTTTCTTCTGCCAACATGTTTCTTACTTCCTTAGTTTTCATCTCCTCCATCTTTGTTTCCACTGTGAGCCTCCTTTCTTAGAGTTTCACCCTCCTGAGAGCAGAATGAAAGGCCTGGTCAATTTTCCATCAATTAATTAATTAATTAATTGAGTCAGTAGACGTTCATTGAGCTCTAGCTGTTCCTTCGTCCATTCAAGCAGGCACTTGACAAGCTGTTTATTGAACACCAGTGGAGAGTCTGAAGTAGAGCCAGGAGCTAACGGATGGGGGAGCAGAAAGATCTAAATAAGATCCCTGCTCTCTGGGGATCAACAATCTATTAATAAAAGACAAAACCAACAGAAACCGGAAGCCACTGAACTCTGCTGGCTCATGGCTCCCACTCTAACCAGTCGCCCCACATCCGGGTTGTGAGGGGCAGTCCACTGGTCATGCTTCTTGCTAGTTGGTCTAACAGCCCTGCCTGTGGTCAATGTGTCATTTGCAGAGGCAGCCAGGCCCTCTCTCTCATCACCACCATTTACCCTGCTCGTCTCATTTTTCCAGCAGCCTTGTCTTCAGTCCTTCCTGCTCCTTCCTTGATTTGAATCCTCAGGTCTCAGCATTAAGAGATCTTGGAAGCATCTTGGTCTCCTCTTGTGCCTCCCAAGGCTGTTTCTGGGGCGCAGGCCAGCACCTCCGGCAGCAGCCTGCTCACTCTCTCGTGACCAGCCTCTTGTCCCACTGTGGGAGGTTCATATGCTGGGCTCAAGTTGACCCACTTTGTCTGGACTGCAGAAGTGAGAGCTCAGGACAATCCCGATTCATCTTTTGAGCTGTAACCTGTCAGGTATTGGCTTTATAGTTTATTCCATTTCTTTTCAGGGTTTTTTTCTTGAGAGTAAATGTTTCCAGTTTCTCAGTATTTCCTAATTCAGATATGATCTTCCACAATTCTGAAGAATTTTCTCTGGGTGGACTCTAGCTTTCCTGTAGATCCCTCAAAAATATGCCCTTTCCCCTAAAATTGATGACTAAAAAGAGGTCTGCCCAGCAATTGAGGGCTACTGCTCTAAGTGACCCCTCTATTTCTACTGTCAACTACTGGTTCTTATTGAACTTGTAGCCAACTAAAATTGCCATGTCTCCTTGACTTGGAGAAAATGTGAGGGTTACATGTTAAAGTTAATATAAACTGTCAGAATTGTCTAGTAGTCCAAGCCACTGATCTTATAGGAAAGGAAACTGAGGTCCAGAGAGGCTAAGTAACTCACAGCTCATGGGGAGTGAGGACAGAGTGGGGACTCCTACTGGTCCAGTACTCCTTCGAGTATATCAGGCTGCCTTCTGATTGGTTGCCTTTTCTAAAAAGAAGTAGAAAGCATCTTCTGCTTTTAAGTCAGTTTTTCTCATTCAATATTTTGTGCTATTGAGCTTTTGAACCCAGTCATGACCTCGGGTTGAATTCTTTGGGGTTTCATCCTACTCATTGCATTCGATCTGTCAAGAGAATTTCTGATCCTGATTTGGTGATGGATTGCTGCAGCAGGTCTTTCTAGCCTGGTGTTGGAACTTCCTGTAGCTCTGGATGCTCTTGATTCTGTGCCTTCTCTCAGCCGTTTCTACTGGAAGCTTGGCAGAGAAGACACACCGTCTGAAGCCAGCCTCACCATGAGCTTCCTTCTCCCCTCACCCATCTGTTTGGCTGTTGTCTTCCTCACTGAGTCTCTTTTCTCTTACTTGCCTCTTATTCTGCTATTTGAAGCCCTACAGACCCATTTCAGATACTACTCCCAGTATGAAATTTCGGGGGAAACGTGACAGTTGGTATTTGTTTCTTTTTTAGTCTTTTTGAATATTGAGTTTTTAAATTTACTTATTTTTACTTGAAGGGTAATTGCTTTACAATATTGTATTGGTTTCTGCCATACCCCAACATGAATCAGCCATAGGCATACCTATGTCCCCTCCTTCCTGAACCTCTCTCCCACCTCCCACCCTGTCCTGCCCCTCTAGGCAGTCACAGAGCAGTGGGTTTGGGCTCCCTGTGTCATGCAGCCAGTCCCCACTGGCTATCTATTTTACATATGGTCATGTGTATGTTTCAATGTTGCTCTCTCCATTCGTCCCACCCTCTCCTTCCCCTACTGTGTCCACAAATCTCTTCTGTCTGTCTGTGTCTCCATCACTACCCTGCAAATAGGTATGTGTTTTATTTTGAGAACTAGCCCTTCCTGAGCATCTGTGTGTTGTAGTGAGAAAAATCTCTGGGCCAGGCACTGGTTCCAGCCCTTTATGAACTCACATTATTTCTCTCTCCTCAGTTTGCACATATATGTAATGGGAGGCAAAGAAAACTCACAGCTAGTAAGCAAGTGCTAGCAGCTATGCTAGGGACTCTGATTACAAATTTGCATTTCATTCAGTTGTTACTACAAGCCTGCATAGCAGGTAATATCTCCACTTTAAGAAAGAGAAAGCTAAGGTCAGAGAAGTTAATTTGACAAGGCACATCCAGTTAGTAAGTAACAGAATTTCTTCACCCCCTGCTGTCTCATCTCCTGGTCAGTAATTGTAAAAATCAAATAATTTAGTAATGAGTGTAAAGCTGGTTTGAAAAGTATAAAGCACTCAGTAAATGTTAGGGAGTATTGTTAAAATGTGAAGTTTTTCTCACTTGCTCGCTATCCTTCTCCTTTTCTGCCATCCCCTTAAAGTAGAAGCAGCTGCCTTTGGTCCAGACCTTTCAAAGAAATGTCATAAAACTATTTTTCAAAATGTCAAATGCCTGTGTACTTTAGCCCAAAGTAATTAAGCTTCTTTATTTTCTCCAAGTCACAATGTAGAACCCTGGGAGCTTCCAGAACGTGCCCTTTCTCCTCCATCCTGAACTAATGGAAATCAAGGCTGAAGGCTGAGATTGCAGGGGAGTCGGTGAGAGCCCTTCTGTGCCACAGGGGCCTGGCCTGATTTTGGCGGGTCTCCAGCCTTGACCACAGAATACTAAATAATAGCAACTTTGAATTATTTATCCAGGGGCCAATGGCTCATGATGGCATAGTTCACCGCTAGTAGAGTGCCAGGGGCCCAAGGTTGTAGGTGAGTAGATGCCAGAGGCAGGACTGCAGTCCTGGTCTCTAGTCCACCACCCCCAGCCCCACCCTCACCCCCACCTCCACCCCTGGGTTAGTGTTAGCCACTCAGTCGTGTCCGACTCTTTGCAACCCCAATGACTATAGTCCACCAGGCTCCTCTGTCCATGGGATTCTCCAGGCAAGAATACTGGAGTGGGTTGCCATTCCCTTCTCCAGGGTATCTTCCCGACCCAGGGATTGAACCCGAGTCTCCTGCATTGCAGGCAGATTCTTTATGATCTCAGCCACCAGGGAAGCCCTCTACACACCCTCTAATCAGCCCACCTCAAACACAGCAGGCAGAGCAATAGCTCAGTGCCTGGAGGACAACTAACATTTCAGTGACATTATGGGGTGTTTACACTGAGCTAGATATTGGTGCATGTGTTTTCCCACTTCATTCCACAGCAATGCTTATTTTCTCTATTTTTTCTGATAAAGACACTGAGGCTCATTTTCCAGGTCACACAGTTGACAAAGGGTAGAGCCAGAATGAGAGCCCAGGTCTGACTTATTTCTAGGATACCGTGTGGACTTCCTCTTAGGATTCCTCTTACCTGACAACTGGTTCTTGTTTTTGGAACTGCTTATTTTGTATTGGAGTATAACCGATTAACAATGTGGTGATAGTTTCACGTGGGCAGCAGAGGGATTCAGCCATATATATGCATGTATCTATTCTCCCCCAAACCCCTCTCATCCAGGCTGCCACATAACATTGAATAGAGTTCCCTGTGCTATACAGTAGGACCTTGTTGGTTATCCCTTTTAGGTATAGCAATGTGTATACCTGCAGTTAGTTTTAAAAGCAGTCTCTAAGGTGTTCAGGTGGTGCTAAGCACAGTCTTGGGAAACAACAGATTTTTAGCATGGATTTTAAAGTCCTCCATGGCCTGGTCTCATTCTAACTGCTTCATATTGTAGACACACAGTGCTTTCCATCATCAGAATCATCTGAAAGCTTCAAAATACAGATTCTTGGATCCCATGTCTGGTTTACTTTAATCATAGTATTGGTTACTGGGACTCAGGAATCTATTTTTAAGTCTCCAAATTGATTATGATGATCAGTTGGTTTAGAAACCATCATCTTATACAAGCCTTCTCTTTAGACCCTTTCCAAATTACCATCTATACTCTAATTTCTGTGACTTGGCTCATTGCCATGTACCTCACTTTAGTTGGCTGTTCTCTATTTCTACCCATCATTCTTTTTTTTTTTTTCCCTCAATATTTGTTTATGTATTTGGCTGCACTGGGTCTTAGTTGTGATATGCAGGATCTTCGAGCGCCATTGTGGCATGCGGGATCTTATCTTAGTTGCAGCATATGAACTCTTAGCTGTGGCAGGTAGGATCTAGTTCCCTGACTAGGAATCGAATCTGGGCCTCCTGCATTGAAGGTGCAGTCTTAGCCACTGGACAACCAGGGAAGTCCCATCTACCTATCAATTTTTTAACCGAGCTCACACTCCATCTATGGATCTTGACCATCACAGCTTCCAGGAATGGTCCTCTCATCTGTATTCCATGAACATCTTTGGCCCTCAGCTGGCAAATATATTAGAATGTGAATTTAGAAACTATAATAGAGACTCAAAATAATAGTTTTGCCTCATTTAACCCTAGAAATATATTTATCTTCTGTAACAGTGCTGGAATAATCAGTCCAGTGGTGTCTCCAGGACACCAGGACCCAGGCTTTTGCTATCTTCTAGCTCATCCCTAGGATAGCACCTTTGTTCACATGATCCAAGATGGCTCAGCACCACATCCACATCCCAGTCAGTGGGAAAAGGGAAAATGAGATGAGGGAGCGCAATGACCTAGGAGTCACACAAAACAATTGTGATCACATGGCCCTGTCCAGAACTTGATCCCATGGCCACACTTAGCTTCAACAAAGGTTGAGAGATTTACTTTATTCTGAATGAATACATGCCTAGTTAAAATGGGAGGTTCTATGAATTGTGTAATAGGGGAGAATAGATGTTGGGGAACAACTAGCTGATTAGTAATTTTCTGTCTGTGTTCCCAGCAAGGTGTGAAAACTGGGCCCCTGTCTTATCCCTATTTGTGATCTTTCTGAGTGTCTAGTATATGTAAGGCATTAGATGAGTGCCTGTGATTGACGAGTTAGATGAGAGGGCTGGGCAAAGTGCCGGGATTAAGTCAGATTTTTATTCTAGTCTGTGTTCTCCATAATTTAGGGAAAGTTTCTTAACCTTTCTGGGCTTCAGTTTCATAGAATCATAACATTTAGTTGAAAGGCACTTAGGGTATTATCTAGTCCAACCATCTCATTTTACAGATGAAGAAGCTTAAAACCAGGAAGGGTAGTGACTTGTTGAAGACACAAATATTTGTAAATAGAAATCCAGCATCCAGGCCTTCTAGCATAGCATGAGCGTATCTCCCAATATTTGGAAAACGAGTACAAGGGACAAGGAGACCTTGAAATGCCCTTCCAACTCAGAAACTCTGATGCAGATATGTGCTCACATTTCTACTCTTCAATCAAATTAAATACAAAACTAGTCCTAAACCACCATATCCTGCTGAATCTTGCTATGTGCTCCAGCAGCCTAGACTGTCATTTAAGAGACAGACAAGTTCGGAGCTTTGAGTTCTGAGGTCATCCTAAGAAGCAAAAGTGGTTGGGAGAAGCAAGGGACAAGGGACTTGGATAACCCTACTTCTTGGTCACCAGAAGCAACATTCCCTGTAATCTTCTTCCGAGAGGATGCTGCTCTGAGTGCTAGGGAGCAGCTGGCCTCAGGGGATTTGGAATCCCGGTCACAGTTAAATAGCAGTGAAAGAGGATGTATGTAACTTCCACAGAAGAAATGTCACAAGGCAAACTGGCCGTAATAACAATAAGAGTTTCCATTTATTTATTCCATTTATTGCCCAGCTGCAGCCTGTGCCCCACTCTGTGATAGGTATTTATTTTATAGGCTTGATCTCATTAAATTCTCACGACAAGCTTCTGGGATTACTGAAGGTCATACAGCTGGTAAGTGGTGATTAATTGTCAGGGGAGTACTGTGAAGACAATAAAATATGGAGCAGTTCAGGAGAGAAGCCTATGGATAGAGAGGTCTGGGAAAGCTCTGTGGGGGAGGAGAGGGTTACACTAGACCCTGAAGATGGGTGTGATTTGTGGAAAAGAGGGAAAATGAGTGTGGGTGGTAAGGCAACATATGCACAAGGAACACGGAGAAAACAAATTCCTAGGGAAGGTGTTAGAATAAGTAAACACAAGGGCAAAAGTGTGAAGTCCTGTAGCTCACACACTGCATAAGAAAAGAGAAGATAAAGTGATTGGGAAAGTGTAAAGGCAATTTGTGTCAAGTGCTTTGTAAAAATGTATAGATCTTTGCCTCCACAAATCTCACTTCTAGGATTTAACATAAAGAAAATTTCAGAGATGGTGTGAAAGGTGGAGACAACTAGATATCTAATAATAGGGAAACTGTTTAATATATTATGGAACAAATATTGCTTTTACAAAACACATTTTGGGAAGATGTGAAATGATCTCTATAATGTCAAATAAAGAAGCAGGATACAAAGCTATAGTGTAAAATTCTTAGAGATCAAACCTGGAACCCCTGCATTGGGAGTGAGGAGTCTTAACCACTGGACCAGCAGGGAATGCAAAATTCTTAATATTAAATTATATATATATACAAACATATAACATAAAATCGTGTGGGTGGGTATGTACACCTATTCACAGAAAAAAAGACTGGAAGGAAAAATACTCAGCGTATTTACAGTGATTATCATTGCCAAGTGAGAATATCATTGATTTAATTTTTCTTTAGACTTTTTATGTTTACCAAATTTTATTCCATGAACATACATATTTATAGTAATAAAAATGCTCATTTTTAATCTTTTAAAATTTAAAATCCCCATACTCTGCCATGAAATACTATAACAAACATCTTATTTTGTCTTTAAAGATAATTCATTATCTCTTCTTCAAGTTATGCAGACCACTAATATTCCAACCAAATGATTGTTCAGTAATTACTACATCTATAGATTTTTTGAAAGTTCATTGAAACCTGATATTCCTGGATTCTCATGTAAAACTTTTAGATCCATGGCTCCCACTGGATCGGAAACACTAAAGTCCCCCATTAATGTTCTCTGTAGGTATTTAGACAAATTGCCTTCCCCAGAACCATAAATCCTAAATGAACGACACCCTTATTTCAGGGGACAGGCACCAAAGCCTTTTTAAAACTCACTGATTTATGAATTTGCAGTTTTCAGAGTGTCAGGGGTCTTTCATCAATACCCCCAGGGCCTTCCCAGGTATAGGAACATATCATATCAGTTGGAAAGACATTACTGTACTCGGGTCAATAGTTTTTACCTTTATCCTTTCTGCTTGGTTTGGTTTGGGGGTTTATTTTTTTCCCTTACATTGAAATAGGATATTCGCTGAGTAAGAGAGGCAGTGCATTAAATATAACTTGATCAGAATCCCAGCCTGCCTTTGCCCTCACTGCTATGGGGGCAACATAAACGTTAATAACTGAGCGAGGCTCCCACGCACTTAACCACAGAGCAGCACCCCATCACCGAGTGACAATTAGAAACTCTCCCTGAATGCCAATGATGGGTGATCAAACAGAGCTTCACCCAAACCAGGCAGACTTCTGCATGAGCTCAGATCTCCATTCATCACAGAGCTGACAGCCTGCAGAGCTCCGTGTGGAATAGGCAGCTGTGTCTTCCTGTTTTACCCAACGGAATGATCTATACTATCAGGACTGAGAGGGAGTGGAGCAGAGAGGGGAGGAGGGGAATGAAATAGGCTCCTCTTTGGCATGTTTGGGAAACAGCTCCAAGTGTCTGTTAGAGACTTGTAAAGAAATATCACACAATGATCTTGCTTGTCCCTGCTTGCCACTTTCTGGCTGTCAGACAAGGATGGTCCTACCTGAGATAGTTCTCTTTTTGGAGGCAGCATGACAATTGGAACAAGCACATAGCCAGTGTGTGATTTTGGATGAGTCACCCTAGGTCTGTTTTCTCATCCACAGAATGAATGGGTTGGATGAGAATGGTGGTTTTCAAACTGGGTTCCTCAAGGTCTTACTGTTCCATAGTGGTGCCTCAAAACCAACAAGGGCAGGGAGGTGGGGAGGTTAGTGAGGCCAGGCACAGCTGCTTTACATGAGCTCATTGAATTTTATTTGTAGGCTGTTTTTAAATGTGCAGAGCATGGTATTACATACTAATCTCATTTGATCTTCACAATGTTGTAAGGGTGTCAAGACAGATAGTACCATCTCTTCCAGTTCCTATTGCTATGTAACAAACCACCCTGACACTGGATGGCATAAGACAACCATTTTATTATGTTTACAGATTCTCTGGGTCAGAATTTCAGACAGGCCCAGAAGGAAATGCTTTCTCAATCCTATGATGTCTGGGACTTGAGCTGGGAAGACTCAAAGGTTGGAAATGACTCAATGCCAATGGCTAGACTCCCCTGCATGGTTTCCATTCACAGGTCTGTCTGTTGACCAGGACACCTACATATAACCTTTCCCTGCGGTCTTGTCACATGAGCCAGTTTGTACTTCCTTATACAGTGACAGATGAGTTCATAGAGCTGGGTGGTCTACGAGTGAGGCAGAATTGCGTGGCTTTTTTATAATCTAGATTCAGAAGTCACACAGAGTTGCTTCTGCTATATTCTATTGGTTGAAGCAGTCCCAAAGTTTCACACATAATCAAGGGAAAGAACAAGATGGGACAAGAATCTGTATCAAGCTATAAAATGAGCATGTGGACTTATGACTAATTCAAGTTGATGTCTGGCAGAAACACAGCACAATTCTGTAAAGCAATTATCCTTCAATTAAAAAAAAAAAGCATGTGGAATGAGAGAGTGTGTTGTGGCCGTGATTGGAGAATATAGTCTGTCAAGCCCTTTTCACTTGAAAGATGAACAGAAAGAAAGAATTGGTACCCTTCTATTAAGGGCAGAGCTGGGACTAGAACCAAGTTCTTCAGATTTGAGCTCCTTCTTCTACTTTACCATGCTGCTTTTGGATCTGAGTTTATTCTTTCTGAATTAACAGGTCATTAACTTAGTGAATAGATGGATTCAAACATGAATCCTCACCATGATGGTGCATGACCAGCCAAGAAAAGTATCTTCTGGTGGATGGAACACTTTGGTCTTGTCAGTTCTCAGAAAACTGAATTGTTATTGTGGCGCTCATTCTGCAATACATAGAAATATTGACTCATTATGTTGTACACCTAAAACTAATGTTGTCGTCAATTACACCTCAAAATTAAAATTGAGGTAAAAGGCTAGTTTCCAGTCCAGCATCAGGGGCCTAATTGGTACTTGAAAGGGTTGTTTGGTTGGCTTTTAAAAATGAATCAGTATTTTATCTTAAATCCTTGCCAGAGTCAAAGCCATATAAACAATTTTTTTTAGACTGCTTTGATGCTTTGATTGTTCCCACTTGGAGTCTACTACTCTCTTCATCCATTCTCACAATACGTATGTAGAAAATTCTTTACTGATCCAGTAGCCATTGATTGGGAAGTGGCAATGCCTGGCCCTGTGTTGGACATGGGATCCAGAAACAGTTAATGACCGTCCTCGACACTGAGGGCTTCACAACCTGGAGGAGAAGATATCTAACATAGCTAATGCTAAAGACAGCTGACTGAGGTGCTGATGTGACACAGAGAAAGCAGCAGCAGGCACTGCCTGAGAGGTTGATTGACTTCACAGGGGAAATAACATTTAACCTGGATTTGGAGAGGAAAGAGCTGTCCAGGCAGAGACTGTGCTCCTGCTGCTGCTAAGTCACTGCAGTCGTGTCTGACTCTGTGCGACCCCATAGACGGCAGCCCACCAGGCTCCTCCGTCCCTGGGATTCTCCAGGCAAGAACACTGGAGTGGGCTGCCATTTCTTTCTCCAGGGCATGAAAGTGGAAAGTGAAAGTGAAGTCGCTCAGTCGTGTCCGACTCTTCGAGACCCCATGGACTGCAGCCTATCAGGCTCCTCCGTCCATGGGATTTTCCAGACAGAAGTACTGGAGTGGGTTGCCATTGCCTTCTCCAGGAAGAGACTATATGGGGTAGAAAAAAGCCCCAAGCTTGGGGAATACAGATGGGAAGCGGAGATGAAAGGATATGATGTGTCTTCAGAAAGGTAAACATCCTTCAGTACTGTAGGATAGGTGTGAAAGGTGATCAGACAGGCAGGGGAGGAGTCTGGAGCAGTAAGTTAAGGTCGTCTTGTAAAACAGTACCAGTAGCATCCCTAGATATACTCTTTTCTGTGAGCTTCCCATTCCTTATAGTCCCATTTTGCTCCCACCTCTCAGACTCTGCTCTCTGCCTCTCCACAGTTAAAATCTATTCTGGAAAGTTATATTAGTCATTTACATTATAGCATAAATGAGATTATTCATAGTCTATAAGAAGATCTTTCTTGGAGAGTTTCCTTACTATTAGAAATTTGATTTCACCTTAAATAATAAAAGACTGTGTCTCTCTTGTTTGAAAGAATGTTGTGGTGATCCTTCCTATGACCAATGCACTCTCTGCCCATAGTGAGAGACTTGCAGGAAAACATCTACCACTCTTCACTAGAGACAGAATCCTGCATTCAGCTGGCCTTTTGTCCAATTCAATGTGCCTGTGCCATCCCTGGTCATTTAGAGCTCCCCTAGTCTCTGGATGAGAGCTTAATTATCCCAAGGGCTGCTAACCACTTCTCCCGATAAAATACCGTCCAACTCCTAATGATCAACCTGCAGAACTTGTATCTTTCACACACAGCTAGCCAAACTCCTAGGCATGGGGCAGAATGTAAATGTTAACAGTCTCACAGCTCATTGCCTATAAAAACTGTTTTATAAGCGTCTCAGTAACAGGCGATTGTCCAGTGCCTGCAGGTAGAGTGGTCATTCTACCTCCTAACACTTGAGTGAGAGGAGTGTGGATTCTCTCTATGAGAACATGTGGGCCATAGTGAGTTCAGGGAAAGCCAGACCTTGCTAGCACATTGACACAGACCATTCGCCGCACTGCCAGGGAGGAAATGAGGATGCTTTCTTGTGATGATTACTTTCCTTGTTGACTGGTGTCAGGTACTTTCTGACCTCCTGGCTCATCAGTGTCCCTTCTCATCACCCACCTGTTGCCATTCTTGAAGTCTACCTGACCTGGTGTTAGAAGGCAGCTGACTGATTATTAAGCCCCATTATTGCTGTTTTCACAGAGTACTTTTTTTAACCTCTGATTCCCACCGTCTCCCACCTGCTGACCCCATAGACGGGCTCCTGATTCTTAGCTCACTTCCTGAGCCCTGGTTCTGCTCTCCCACTGCGTGATTGGCTTGCTTTCATCTACCGCCCTCTGCGGTTGCCAAGGACACTTGGTGCCCTCCTATAAGTACGAGGCGACAAGTTGCTCCCTGAGAATTATTACCCCAGAAGGCTGACATTGAGTCGGCCACGCTGCAGCTGCCACTTTTGTTCCTCTGACATGACCCTGGGCTTGGGGAGAAATTCTTACGTTGTTCTCCTGTGTCCAAGCCTCTGCCCTGTGCTGCAGTCCTGGTCACCAGGTAGGTCCAGTCTTCCCTTTGGCTGGAACCCCTGCCTTGCCTGATTGCTTCCTAAAGGCCTCACTTCCCTGCTTTGAAACGAAGGCACACCGTGCCCGCAAGGGCTCCAGCCCAGTGGGAACCCCAGTCCTTTGATCTCCCCTTGTCAGGCTCAGCTAATGTCAGGCCATGGCTTCTGATAGCACTTGGAAGACCCTGCTCTGGACTCTGTCCATTTTCCCTCTGGTTACTGCACTTCGTTCCCTTCCATGGAGTTCCTGCTGCCAGCTGTTGATGGTCCTGCCCAGAAACCTGCCATAGCTCATCTATTAGGACAACTGCTTTGACAAACAACCCCAAATGTCAGTTGTTATCATTCAGTTGCTAAGTTGTGTCTGACTCTTTGTGACCTCATGGACTGCAGCATGACAGACTCCTCTGTCCTCTTCTATCTCCTGGAGTCTGCTCAAATTCGTGTCCATTGAGTCGGTGCTGCTATCTAACCAACTCATCCTCTGTCACCCTCTTCTCTTCCTGCCCTCAATCATTCCCAGCATTAGGGTCTTTTCCAATGAGTTGGCTCTTTGCATCAGGTGGTCAAAATACTGGGGCTTCAGTCCAAATGTTAGTAGCTTAACACATCATTCCTCATTCACATCAGTTCAGGTGTATGACGGTCTACCACATAGTGATTTAGGACCCACTCCTTCCATCCAGTGGTCCCTCCATCTCCTAGGACCTTGGAATCCTTCACTGGTTCCTCAATATCCAGCCAGCCAGTTGATGAGAGAGGAGAGACAGCAAAATATATCTCAGGAGATTTTTGAGCCTGGCCAAGAAGTAGTGTTCATTGCTTCTGCCCTGATAAGTCAGCAATGAGGAGTTCATTGCCTCTCCTAGAACTAGTATCTGGCCATACCTAGAAAATGAAATCTTCCTGTGTGCTGAGAGAAGTGGAATTATTTGATGTACAAGGATCACTGTTTCTGCTACACAGTAGAGGCATCTGTTTTCTAAGGGTGATCACCTCTCAGCCCAGCCATCTCCTCCTTCCCCAACCCTCAGATTATCATTCTGCCCAAAGCCTGGGAAGGACTGGGCTCCTGAGAAAACATCTCAGAAGTGACAGAGATGTGAACTGGGGCTTTTGCTTTCCCATCACCTGAGCAGAATGTGGATCCCATTGCAGGGGCAGGGGCAGCGTGGAGTGCTCTGTAGAGAACCTCAGGCCCTACATAATCTCACAAATTGGGCTCTTCTTGACAACTGTCAGCTTTTCATTTCTTCCGAAAAATATTCTCTTTTCCCTCCTGGGCACTTTATCAGAGAAGAGATACTCAAGTGATAGGTGCTTTACAAATATCTAGATGTAGGGAAAAAAGTGGCACGAAGAATAATTTAGACAAAACAATGTAGATTGCCATGGAAACAATCTTTAGAACACACCTGGGGAGAAGGAATCATTGTTAACATGGTTCATATTTTTGCAGAGATACTCAATCACCAAACTCAATTCCAGACTATTCAATCATGCTACCTTCAAAATTCTAGGGTTGTTATAACCAATGAGCACATGCTGGTTTTCAGGGAGTCCTTTCCCTATTTATCTAATAATCTTTAATGATGATAATGCTTTAATTAAGGCAACTTACTGTTTCGCTGTTGGTTCATTTAAAATCAGTGAAAGGTCAAGTTACCATTAACACAGTGAGCTTACTGAGCTATTCCAGAAGTATTTTTATTCTGACAGCAGAGGCTTATATGGCAAACATACATATTTAATTGAAATGTACAGAAGGAAAATGGGACGTGTATCTTTTGTATTGCATGGAAAGAAAATGAGAAACCATCCTTAAGTACTCAAATGCAGTTTTTGTCAGATTTTTCTGTCCCAACTAAAGCCCATGGGTGTGGATGACTCTCGGTTAGCAATAATGATTCAATAACAAAAAACCTCTCAGGGGTGCAAATGAAGAGTTTGTTCCAGGTGCTGCTAAAGAACTGTCAGAAGAAGGGCAGTGGCTATTGGGAACTCTCAGAGACGTAGGGTCCCACGGTCTAGATGCTGGTCCTCAGCCTTGCCAGCACAGAAATGTAGTATCTGCCATGGTTTTTCTGTCCACTATTCTCACAGGCCTCCAGTCCCGGCCTGTTCCCAAGGCTCCTCCCCTTCCTGGGGAAAATTCCTATGTCTTCTTTTTCTTTGTAAATTAATTAATTTTAATTGGAGGCTAATTATTTTACAATATTGTAGTGGTTCTTGCCATACATTCACATGAATCAGCCACAGGTGTGTATGTGTCCCCATCCTGAAACCCCCTCCCACCTCCCTCCCCATCCCATCCCTCAGGGTCATCCCGGTGCACCGGCCCTGAGCACCCTGTTATGTCTTCTTCATTGGAAGACAAAGCCACTGTCTGACCTGTGGTCCCAGGAACCAACTGAATCACAAGTGCTCTAGGCACTCCCAGGACTTCTGGGAATGTACTATATTTATGTTCTCTCCTTTCCTTGTCCCTAGTCTTCCTAATACATGACATCTGTGGGCTCAGAGAGACAAGAGCCAATTTGCTTGCCCAAATTAGATGCCAGGTCTTAATATAATTATGAAATTTCTTCCTCCCTTTCTTTCATTTCTTCAAGTATTTGTTGAGCGTATACTATGTGCTAGGTATTCTCTCTGGTGTCTCCAGTGTTTTTTTCATGTATCCCTTTCCCCTCTCTGTGATTGCTTTCTGTATCAGATTTCTTCCTTTCCTCCACCTCTCTGTGACCTGCAAATCTGTTTTCAGGGCAGTTCAGCTATAAATCATTTGCATGACTCTCATAGTGCTCCCCTTCCTAGAGAAATTTGACATGTGATTGTCTATTGTTGTATCAAATATTTCATGTTCAATAAATCTTAGACATCAGTTTGCAAGCAGGAACCTTCTCCAAAACCTTAGGTCCCACCACTTGGTAACCACCCACTGGGAATATCCATGAGACTGGTCCCTTCATTGGCTCCTTTTTGAGAAAATGCGTTAACATTGCTCTTTAGACAGAGTTCAAATCCTTTTAATTGCACACAAGACCCTGCATAATCCAGCCTCCTACTTAACAGTTTAGACTCTTTCTGCTCCATTGGAAGAAAACCACATTGAAATTTTGTTGAATCTTTGATAGAAATACCATCTAACCTTAGCATGTTTCTACTTGGAGTGTTCTAGTCATCAACCCCTTTCACCACAATAACTCCCATTCCTACTTCAAGTCCCATTTTAAATGTTACTACTTCTGGGGAGCTTCCCAGACTCCTAGTGAGACTGGGATTAGGTTCCCTGATAAATGATCTCATAGCACCCAATAATTTTCAGAGCACCTGAAAATTGTTGTGTTCAGTTGTTTCATGGATGTATGAAACATCCATAGTTGTGTTCAGTTACTTGTCTCATGGACGTATACCTCATCAACTGGTCTTCACAGCTGTTATGTTTATTATTATGTACCAAGCATCTGGCAGAATGCTGGGCTCATAGTAAATATCTGTGGACTATATACATGACCAATCATAAGTACTTTGTAGGTACTAATCATGAGTACTTACTAATCCTATGTACCATGCCTCTTAAGTAAAAACTTCATCAAGAGTTTCCTTATTTATTATTTGGTAATTTAAAAACTGATTAGCCCTGCCCTGCAGAGTGGTCACCTACTGTCAAGGGCCTCTCATCTTGGGCAGATTCTATACTTGGATTCTATTTTCATTGTCTCACACTTGAGCTTTCCCAATTTCAGTCCACCCTGTTAGATCCTACTGAATTAATTCTCCCCAAACACTGATCTGACCAGGTGACTCTTTGGCTTAAAAGAGTTGGCTACAGAATAAAGCTCAGACCTCCCCTAGCCTTCAAGCCCATCTGTATTCTGATTCGGACCTAAATTTCTGTATTCATTTATTCTGTAAAGTAAATGGTTTGTTACACCATGACGTTTTTATTCACTATTTTTGTTTACCTTATTTATTCCACTCAGAAGCACCCCCTTCTCTTCTGTTACCAAACTTCGATCCATGTTAAGAGTACAGGTTATGCCCCATTTTCTCTGTATAACAATCCCTAGCCACCTGTGTTAGAATACTTTCAGCTGTAAGTGAGGAGGCTAATCTCAAATGGGTTTAAGAAAGAAAAAGAATATTGATTCATGTAATTGATAAGTCCAAGTATAGAGTTTAAATATGACTTTAGGTAAAATATTATCAGGAATCATTCTGTCTGAATTCTGCTGATTCTTTTGATCTGTTGATTTCTTTCTGAGTTAGTTTTACCAGGGAGTGGGTGACAATAAGTTTCATGGGGAGCCCCATAAACTCAAGGTTAAAATCCTACCAACTTAACCACCTTGGGAAAAATGAACTTCTCTTTGTTAAAAGTTCCAACAAAAGTCCTAAAAAAGGATCGGTTACACGCCCATCCTGAACCTATTGCTACGGTACTCTGATTAACCTGGTCTGGGTCATTCATCCATTCCTAGACAAACAGGCAGAGTAAACCTCACAGAACTGCATTAACAGACAATGGGGGTTGGGTGAGTCCCCATAGGAAAATCAGATACTGTTACCAGAAGGGGAAATGGAAACTAGGCAGGCAAAAACAACAGCTATCCATTCTACCACTCCAAATGTAAGTGGATTCTCCTGGCTCTGAATTCCTAATGCTCTTTTAGTCTACACTACTTATTTATTACTTATCACCATGGCCTTATTTCTCCATGGTCACCATAGCCTCAGAAACCACATCTTAATGCCAGTATTCCAAGCAGAAGGAAGAAGGGAGCGGATGGAGAGAGGACTTTCCTAGAAAAAGGATAGTTTCCCTAGAGACCATCCAGGAAACTTGGATCACGTGGTGAGGAGGCAGGGAAGATGAATATCTGGCAAAGGGGAATGGATGAGCTGAAACTGGATTAGCTCAAGCGAGGCTCATTCCTGGGACTGAGAACATTCTGAACAAAGGCAGGGTTCTGTTAGAAAAAAGGAGGGGGTGCGGTTCTTGCTGTTGCCTAGGTAACCAAGAGTGACTGCACAGGAGGCTTTTTCATCAACCTACCTGCTAGTGATTACTGCATGCAAGGCATGACATGTTTTGGATTCTCATCTCATTTCTATGATTTTCTTTTTTAATGGCAGGAGCTGTGGCTTATACTCTGCATCTTCACAATGCTTTGTACTTAGTAGCCATTCAGTGAATATTTGCTGACTTTAAAAATTTGATGATGAGGTATTGAGAAGAAAGATAGAATTTAGAGTGTTTCTAGGGCCTTGTTTAAAGACTTACTTTTTGCTCTTACTGCTAAAGGAAATGATAGATCCCACATCTGTGTTATGATTGTTTGAGTAATGCAGCTGCAAATAAACCTCAGGTATATCTTCTTAGCTCTAAGTTATGTTCTGGTCAACTTGTAAAGTATTTGACTCTTTGTATATATGGCCCATCTAGATGATTCTTACAGATGTAAGATTAATTTAGACAGGAAATGTATGTAATTCAGTTAACTGGTCTCCTTTTTATGTCTTTTCCTCATATTTTATTTAATAGGGAAATTGCTCTCCCACTGAATCTTAATTCACAATGTTAAGACTTTAGAAATACAGTTTTATAGTCAAGAAAGAATTTCAATCTTCTGGCTGTCAAATATACTCCACTCTCACATGGGTACTTAATGGTGTCAGTATGTCAATTTCATTTTGACAGGGCCCCTATAGGTGGAAATTTCAACTTTTTATTCTTGGTTAATATGGATGGGTAAGAGGATGTTTAAGGAGACATATACTTTTCCATAAATTTGTATGACAGCAGTATGTTTGTGAAGCATTCTCAGCTTCTGATAGTGAAAAGTTTCCTTCCTACTCAAGACCTGCTATTAACTGCCTCCAAATGACTCCATGATTATTGCAATCTCCCAATTGTCGTGATGCTCTTAATAGTCTGAAGGCCCTGGAATCTTTATTTCCACCAAGAAATGACTTCTTCCACTTATTTTTGGTGTAGTACCACTAGTGCCACTTGAATTTTAGATGCAGCCATTATGTCTACAAATCCATTGCACCTTGCTCTTCAGGTAGTGTTACCACTTGATAGGAGTTTTTAGATGTTTGTCCAGGAGTAGGATTAGACTATACTATTCTCAACAATTTTGTATTATCTATTGCTGCATAACAAATGATGCCAAAAAAAAGTGGCTTAAAACAACAGACTTATAATCTGAAACTAACACAACTTTGTAAATCAACTATATTGTTGTTCAGTAGATGAGTCGTGTCTGACTCTTTTGTGACCCCATGGACTGTAGCCTGCCAAGCTCCTCTATCCATGGGGTTTTCCAGGCAAGAATACTGGAGTGGGTTGCCTCTTCCTTCTCCAGGGGATCTTCCTGACCCAATGATCGAATCAGCTTCTCTTGCTGAGAATTCACAGGCAAATTCTTTACTACTAAGCCACCAGGGAAGTCCCCCAAATCAACAATATTTCAGTTGAAAAAGAATAGACACGTGTTCTCACACAGTTTCCGTGTGGAATCGGGGAGAGGCTTATCTGAGTGGTCCTGGCTCAGAGGTTAGCTCAAGGTGTTGGCCTTGGGCTGCAGGCGTCTGAAGGCTTAACTGAAGCTTGACTGGGCCTTCCATGATGGCTCACTCAAACATAGCTATTCGCTGGAGGCCTAAGTTTCTTGCCATGTTGGCCTCTGCTTGAATGCCCTTATGGCATCGCAGCTGGCTTCCTCCAGAGTGAGTGATCAAAGAGACAGACTAAGGAATAAGCTGCAATGCCTCTTAAGACCTAAATCTCAGAAGTCATATCCTGTCACTTCTGCTATGTTCTCTTTGCTAGAAGTGAATCACTCACTTGGTCATGCCCACACTCAAGGGGAAGAGCTCTGCCACTTGAAGGGAGATGTATCAAAAGTTTTGTGGATATACTTAAAAAGGAGATAGTGCAGGACAGGGAAGCCTGGCATGCTGCAGTTCATGGGGTTGCAAAGAGTCAGACACCACTTAGCGACTGAGCAACAGCCACCACCACTACCACCCTCTTGATTCTCCCCCTTGTAACTAAGTATTTGCAAAACAAACCAAACTCAGAGGTTTAGACTGTGGACAGCAAATTGATAGATGAATATGGCTTTCTCAGTCTTGGGGTAATTCATGTCGCATTTCAGCCTTGTAACCTTACCAGTTAGGTGCTCCTCCAAAACTTGAAAAGGGAGGAGCGGAGGCGGGGTCTGGGAGAGCCAAATTTCTTCTCCCGGATTCTCCAATGATACTGTCTTCTATGCCCCTCATGAATATACAGTGGCCAGGTGAAAGCTTTCCAGAGTGCATGCTCAGAGAGGGGGATGGCAGTAAGGATGGAAGGGACAGAAAGAGAAATAGAAGTGTTGGATTGTACTCACCTGGACTGATGGGTTGGACACAGGCAGCAGATGGTAAGACCTGAGTAAGAAGTTAGCTGGTTCTGTTCTTCTGCTGGTTGGCGAAGACCAGCCACAGATGGGGGAGCAAGAGTGAGGCTATGAGTAGACACTCGTCCTGGGATTAAGAAGTGTCAGAGCCTCCTGCTGAAATCATCCGCAGCACCACCAAGAGATATACAGGATCCGTGGGCAGAATTCAAGCCTTGGATCTTGAAAACAGAAACCGTGGTGGTTCTGGCTCCTTGGCAGATCTTCACATACAATGTGCTGCGCAGAGCACTTAGTACCAGACGGAGAGGTTGCAAGGACAGGGCATGACTGTGAGGCCACAGAGCAAAGCATCATGCCACAAAGACAGGTGGTGAGGGGGGTGCCCTGTCTGTGGTGGCTCACTGCCTTTTTGGTACTCATCCTGCCTGTGTACCCTTCACACTGGGCCTCTTCAGGAGCTTCTGTCTCCAAAGCATTGTAATTTAGAAGTCAAATGTGAGTATTCCAAGCTCCAATCTAGGCTAAGAGTGCTTCACAGCTTTTCTCTTTTCTCACATTTAGAGACATCCGGGTTTCTGATACACTGATTAATAAGGGAGTTATAGAAGAGTACACTTCATGAAACAAGGCACTAGAAAGAAGAAGCCACAAAAGGAGAGAGTGGAGTCAAGAATAGAGTTTTCTTCCCAGTCCTGCCATTAAGATACCAGTGCAAGGGCTTCCACGCAGCTCAGTGGTAAAGAATCCAATTGCCAATGCAGGAGACACGGTTTCGATCAGGGATTATGGCATGGTAGCTGACTTCCTCCAGAGGTTTCCTCTAGAGTGAGTGATCAAAGAGACAGACTAAGGAAGAAGTAGAAATGTCTCTTATGACCTAACCTCAGAAATCCCACGCTGTCAATTCTGCCATGTTCTCTTTGCTAGAAGTGAATCACTCACCTCCAGGAAGATCCCACATGCTGCAGAGCAACTAAGCCCACACGCCACAACTATTTGAGCCTGTGCTCCAGAGCCCGGGAACCACAAATACGGAGCCCACGGGCCCTAGAGTCTGTGCTCTGCAACAAGAGAGGCCACTGCAATGAGAAGCCCATGCACCACACCTAGAGAGTAGCCCCCACTCACTGCAACTAGAGAAAAGCCTGCTTGCAACAGCGAAGATCCAGCACAGCTGGATTTTAATTTTAAAATTAAAACATTTTAAAAAGATAACAGTGCAAGAGGAGGTGGGAAATAGAAAATAAACAGATTAATATTTCAAGATACAAATATACTATATATGTCACTGCCCTACTAAAGACATGCAGGGGCTCTGCTGCTATCTGCTACAACCTTAGATGTAGGTGGGAGGGGCCTCCCTTTAAGGGGCCCTGCTCTGGTCCTTCTCCAGCTGTATTCCTACACAGGAGTCCATCACACCAAAGGAATATGCCCAGCTGCAGCTGACTTCACCCCTTTGGACCTTGTTCCAAGTAACTGGAAGGCAAAATTCTCTGCCCCAATGGTCCTGAGCCTGCTTCCAAGGCTTTTGTGAGCTTCCTCCCCTAGATCTGAAGTATAAACTCCTGGACTCATGGAATGGCTAAGAGACTACAATTTTATAGAGGGAAAAGTGGGAATGGAGCTTGGACATGTAGGCTGGGGTACCCATGGGGTGGGGTTATTGCACAGCGTGCAGCTGAACTGTGGGAGGCAAAGAGGGTAAGACCACTCTTTGTGAGGGTTAGCTCTCTGTTCCAAGAAGAAGTCCCAGAATCCCAAGTTTGGACATGGTCTTCCAAGTTGTTAGCTAAGTTTGTCTAGGCAAAGGAAGATATATATATATAGGACTTCCCTGGTGGTCCAGTGGTTAAGACTCTGAAGTTCCACTACAGGGGACATGATTGTATATTGTCACCCTGCTTATTTAACTTATATACAGAGTACATCATGCAAAATGCTGGACTAGATGAAGTACAAGATGGAATCAAGATTGCTGGGAGAACTATCAATAACCTCAGATATGCAGATGACACCATCCTTATGGCAGAAAGTGAAGAAGAACTAAAGAGCCTCTTGATGAAAGTGTAAGAGGAGAGTGAAAAGGTTGGCTTAAAACTCAACATTCAGAAAACTAAGATCATGGCATCCAGTCCCATCACTTCATGGCAAATAGACAGGGAAACAGTGAGAGACTTTATTTGGACTCCAAAATCACTGCAGATGGTGACTGCAGCCATGAAATTAAAAGATGCTTGCCCTTTGGAAGAAAAGCTATGACCAACCTAGATAGCATATTAAAAAGCAGAGACATCACGTTGCCAACAAAGGCCCATGTAGTCAAAGCTACGGTTTTTCCAGTAGTCATGTACGAATGTGAGAGTTGGATCATAGGGAAAGCCGAGCACTGAAGAATTGATGCTTTTGAATTGTGGTGTTGGAGAAGACTCTTGAGAGTCCCTTGGACTGCAAGGAGATCCAAACAGTTCGTCCTAAAGGAAATCAATTCTGAATATTCATTGGAAGGACTGATGCTGTAGCTGAAACACCAATAATTTGGCCACCTGATGCGAAGAATTGACTCACTGGAAAAGACCCTGATGCTGGGAAAGACTGAAAGTGGGAGGAGAAGAGGATGACAGAGTATGAGATGGTTGGATGGCATCACTGACTTGATGGACATGAGTTTGAGTAAGCTCCAGGAGGTGGTGATGGACAGGGAAGCCTGGCGTGCTGCAGTCCATGCGGTTGCAAAGAGTCAGACACGACTGAGCGACTGAACTGAATTGATATATATACACACACACACACACACACGACACATACATATCTGGAGTAGGAAATAGCAACCCATTCCAGTATTCTTGTCTGGAAAATCCCAAGGACAAAGAAAGCTGGCAGGCTACAGTCCATGGGGTTGCAAAGTCAGACACAACTGAGCAAGTAGGCATATATATATTAAATTTATAGTTTGTTAGCTTGTTTTATAACTTTTCATACTATTTAGACATTTGATATGTGGGCCCCCTTGGGTAGACTTTTGTAAGCCCTACAACTGCTAGGGTTGGCTCTGGTATCTCATTTGATATAGAATCAAGTTGAATTAGCTTGGCCTGGTTTTTTTAAGGCCTTTTACTATTGGTTCTTCCCTAAACTTACCTTCCACTGCTTTTCTGCAGGAATCTTCCGTGGGCCAATCTGGTCCACTCATATCCAGGCTTGGCCTACAGCCTCTCCTCTGTGCTCAGGTTCACTCTATTTTCTCTGAAAAACCTTTGCTTCTGCTCTGCATTTGTATAGGCCAACTACCATTTAAACAGTCAGCCTCATAGTCATGTCTCCTCCTCTGGATTCTTCTAACAGCTTTTTTCTGAACCATTCATTGACACTCAAAGCGTGGAATCATGTGTGAAAGCCATTTTTCTTTTCATGCACAGGGTATATAGCTATAAGGAGATGCCAATATGCAACAATTTTTAAACAAGGAAAGAGGATTAAAAAGACAGACAAACAAACAGAAGAGTAGCTAAAGAATCAGGAGAAAGTAGTTAGGCAAGTAACCAAGGAGGAGATGGCTGGCATTGTCAAAAGGCTGCAGAGTGGTCATTGGGAAAGATGCCCCAAAATAGAAAGAGGAATGAGATCCTTTGTGACCACTGAAAGATCAGCCCATTGTGTGGGAGTAAACAGCAACAGCATTGTGTGGGGAAAATAAGAGATGAGAAAGTAAAGACAGCAAATATAATTTAAAGAGTTATCTTAAAAAGTGGAGGAGGTTGGGTTGTTTTGTTCTGTGCAAAGGATGGAACAAATGTGTCTGTGGGAAAAAAGAGCTAGATTAGAGGGGAACAGTGATATCAGGGAAAGGATAGCTGATTAATCAAAATCTGGGAATGGCAACCATCCAGGGCACAGGTGCAGGGATTAACCTTGATGAGGAGAAAGGACTTGTGGTAAAGGGAATGAATGCAGGTTATAGCACAGACATCCTAATCAAGAGACTGGACTTAAGGGTGAAGAAACTGGCTGTCACTGTAGAGGAAAGGCTAGGAAAGCCTGAATTTTCTTGAGCAGGTCTAAGATTTCTTACATAGTTGGTCACCATGTCTGTGGATTCAACCAATCATGATATTCAGGGAAATAATTCCAGAAAAGTTCTAAAAAGTTGCAGCAGCAACTATTTACATAGCATTTACATTGTATCAGGTATTATAAGTAATCTAGATACAATTTAAAGTATGTAGGAGATAGGTTACATACAAATACTACAGTCATTTTTACACAAAGGACTTGAGCATCCACTATTTTAGTAGCTGCAAGAATCCTGGAACACATACCTCAGGATACTGAGAGAAGCCTGTATTTAAATATCATATTCTTCAGTCTTTCTTTTTACATTTTATTCAGTGCCCTGAGTGTGCCAGACACTGGTGTCCACAGAGATACAACTTTTCATGTAATTTTGGAATTTGTTATAACGATAAATAAGTGAGATTTACTTTTTACTCTTCTAGAAGGCTTTCAGTATAAACAAACACCAGTCAGAGGGAGTCTTTTGTCAGACCAGACGACCCGAGTAGGGGTTGAGAAAACACGGGCATCTCAACAATGGCGCCCTGGTAGAGATGGGAAGGGAGGAGAGGCCCAGAGACGGGGAAAACAGGTTTAGACCTGGGTAACCCGAGGAGGGTGCGCCGTCAACCAGGAAGAAGTGTGCCCCTCAAGCACTTCAGGCCGCGCTGTACCCAAGGGTAACAGCGCTTCAGCTCACGGCAGTGTGAAAACTACCTTCTTCCCTAACCAGATGTATCTACGGAGCCTGACCGGGACTAGACACAAGTCAAGATTCTCCATCCAAGATTCCTTCCCAAGAACTTCCTCTGCCCCTGATTACTTAAATGTCACTGCTCTTGCCTCTAGTTTATTGATGCGGGGCCGGGGAGAGAAGAAGCGGTGGGAGAATCACCTTTCCTATTTTATGATTGGTAGTATTAGACTCCAAGTCCCGCCTCCCACGCTGCCGCCAACAGGCTCTCAGAGTTGTCACTTGATTCACTGCGGCCGCCCCTCGCCGTGGCCCCGCCCCTCTCTGTGGCTGGGATCTCGCGGGAAGAGCGGCGGGTACGGCTGTGGCTCTGTCTCCAGGCTGCGCGCGGAGCAGGAGGGCTCTCCTCACACAAGCGCTTCCTCGCGGAGGGGTTGGAGCTGCGGCAGACGCAGGCCTGGGCCGCCCCTTCTCTGCCGCCTCCTTCTCTTCCTCAGGGTCCCCCGGTCCGCTTGCCCTACGACGCTGCCCAGGTGAGGAAGCCCGGAGCGCGTCTCCGCTGAGGAGCGGTCGGGGAGCGGGGACACGGAGCAGCCGGGGCAGGCGGGCTCCTGACGGGGGCGGCTCCGCGGGCAGCGCGGCGCTGCCTGGTGAGCGCGAGGCTTGGCGGGGTTCGGGAGTGAGGAGGGCGAGGACGCGGTGGGGTGGGATCCGGCTGCGGACGCCCAAGGGCGGTGTAGCGGGTGCCAGGGCTTCTCCGGGTGAGGAGGCGGTTTATTGGGGGTCTGGGGTCTCTTCCGGCTTGGGGTTCGGATGGTTGGCAGCGGTTTGGGTCCCGGGTCTTTGAGGTCGAAGGAGATTTACCAGGATCCTTCGGTTCCTTGAGGTAGTATAGCGAGGTTCTGGGACAAGGGGTCCTTTTATCGCGGTCTCAAGCTCTTTTGGGGCAGAGGATTCAGTTTTAGCAAGGTCCTAGGTCTCTGAAGGGGCAGATGTATGGGATCTTGGGGGTACTTTGAGCAGGAGTGGGCTTCTTTTTTCACATTCCTGGGATAAAGAAGCAGTGTATTGGGGTTCTGTCTGTTTATCGGGGTCTCCGGGCAGGAGGGCGATGTATCTGCGTCCTGCAGGGGCCGGGACCGCCTTGGTGGGCTACTGGCGGCGGAAGGGTTTACGGCGGAGACCAGCGTCTTTATTGGGGTTTCTAGTTTGCCCAGAGGGGGGCGGTAACTTGGCATGGTCCCCAGTTTTTTCGGGGGCGACAGGGCGAGTTAGCTGGTCCCCGGGAGATCTCGAAGGGAGGGCGCGGCTCTGCAGGCGCTGGATCGACTCGTGGCGGGAAGGGAACTCTGGTGACATCTCGAGTTCACAGTCTGTGGCTGGTCAGCATCCTGGAACAGATCTCTTTCTAGATGAGATTTACTCAATGCTTAGTTGAAGGAGTGATCCGTGTTGTTGCCTAGTTGGAGAAATAGTGGGATTGTTCTGCAGTTTTCTTCTCTCTGCCCCGGAATCCCTGTGGGGGCGTGCTGGTTTCTCTGCTCTGGGAACCAGAGTGGCAGACAGCACCTTAAGTGGGCATGTAGACCTGTAGGTTCTTAAGGAGGCAAGTGTCCTCCGGGTGAGCGTGGAAGCCGCTGAGGATAGGGAAGGCTGTGCGGTTTTGGCTTCCTTTCCTAGGTTAGGGTCTGCTTTGCTGATCCTGCATTATTAGGACTGTCCTGAAGTCCTGCCCGAGTGTTAGGCAGTCAAGTAGTGCTGGAAAGTGTGTCCTGGCTTCTCTCTGTCGTTTGAAAAACATTTGTGGAGAGGAATCTGTTCAGGTTCAGCCTCCAGGTGACGCATTGGAATTCGAAGTTCCAAGGCTAGAGCTCTGCAAAACCGTGGTTTGAGACCTGTAAGGATGGCTAACAGAACTCTTTTAAAGAATCCTGCTTAACAGTTTTATTGTATACAGTTAGTCTTGACTCATATGCAGAGTCCTTGGTAACTAGCCCAGACTTAGATGGAATTCAAATAAAATGACCTGTATACATGTGTGTGTGTGTATATATATATATATATATTTTTTTTTTTTCTTCTTTAAATGTTTAAGTCAGAAAGTCTCTGCTTTTGCTTGACTGTTCCCCTGGTTAGATGACTCCTTTATCATAGAAGCCTGTAAATCAAGTCTGATGTGGCTTGTTTGATGGAACCTGTACTTAAAGTAATTCTGTAATTTGGGATAAACAGACAAATTTGAGTATGGCAAAGCAGAAAATTTTTCCTGCTTTAATCTTTTTTTTTTGAGAGACAGTTTTAAAGAGCAAGGGGGCTTCCCTGGTGGTCCAGTGGTTAAGAATCCACCTGCCAATGCAAGGAGCATAGGTTCCATCCCTGAAGACCTGCAACTAAGCCCATGCACCCCAAGTACTGTGCCCACTCTGCTAGAGCCTGTGCTGCACACAAGAGAAGCCAACACAGTGGGAGCCCTCGGACCACAGTGAAGCCCAGCCCCTGCTCACCGTGACTAGAGAAGGCACCTGTACAGCAGTGGAGACCCAGTGCAGCCGTAAATAAATACATTTAAAAACTAAAGGAAAAAATCGGGGAATTCTATATAGCAATATATAACTCTGAAAAGTTTTAAGTATTTTGGGGTTTTGTGTTAGTTTGGTTTTTGTTTTGGTTGTAAATTAAACCAAAATGCCTGTTTGACTTTTATAACTATCAAAACTGATCAGTTGAGCAGATGTTTGATTGGAATCACAGCCAAAAAAAACCCTAGGCAGACCTTTGTTTCCCCATTATTTTTGAAAGCCAAAAATATATTAAGCAGATTTCAGTAACTTTTTAAAAGGCAGCTTTCATAATTTCTAAGTAAACATACTGATCAATCAACAAATATTTGGTTATCTGCTAGGTGTCACAGCATGGAGTGTACCTCCATGTACAATGATTACGGCTCTCATGAAACCTGTATCAAGAGAAAGAGACAACAAATAAATACATAAAATAATTGAGATGCTGATAAGAGAAATAAACAGGATAGTTTTGGGATTCAGCTCACTTAAAAAACGTTAACCCCTGATAATATAACTAGTATTAGCATCCTCTGTTATATAAGCATAAAATCCGTAAGGATAAACATCAAACTTAAAAATGTTTGGGGAATTCTTTAGGAGAGGGTTGTAAAGACATGGAAAGGAGTTATTAATTATATGCGCTGTGCTGTGCTTAGTCACTCAGTCATGTCTGACTCTTTGTGACACCATGGATCATAGTCCGCCAGGCTCCTCTGTCCTTGGGATTCTCCAGGCCAGAATACTGGAGTGGGTTGCCATGCCCTCCTCCAGGGAATCTTCCCAACCCAAGTATCAAACCCAAGTCTCCTGCATTGCAGGCAGATTCTTTACTGGAATTATATGCTTTTATACTATTTCAATTTATTTCAATGAGCAGACATTACTTAGGTGTTAATTAGAGAAGTCTGAAGATTAAAACAGTTTGGTCACTGTACAAATTTGTGAAATGTTGCACAGGCGTTTTGTCAGTGTTGCCACTTCTGTGTGTACTAGTGAAGGAAAAATGTATTTCATTTATCTAACTTTATAGGAATGGGATGGGGAGGGGAACACAACAGAATAAGAAAAAAGACTGAAACCCAAATAAAATGTGAAAACATGTTAAAGATGTTGGATCTTTAATTATATGAAGATGAATTAATCTTTGACCTTTATTTTAAAATTCTTTTCTTTCTAAGAAGACTTCTTAAAAGTCTTTTTTAGACTCTCGAGAAGAATAAGTTATATTTTTGTGGTGCCCCCTCCTGCTGTGGTGGGGCAGCAGGTCCTTTATTGTGGCACAGATTTCAGGATGGGATTTTTTTTTGGTCAGACATATGGACATCTAATAGATACATTTTCTTGTGAGGGATATGAAGCATAAAAATAGTTTTATAATTCATTATTACACTGCTAAAAAAATGATAATACCAGAGTGTCTTTTGGATTATCATTCAAAATTCTGAAGTCATAGATAGGACATATTAAGCCAGTTTCTAGAAAGGAAATCATTAAGACATAAAATTCTGGTCTCAAACTGTGCTACTAACCATATGATCTTGGATAATTCCTTAGTCTTTCAGGGCCTCAGTTTCCATACACATAAAATGAAACAAAGAGCAGTCCCTGTCAGTAATCAATATAAACTCTAATGCCAGGGTTTATATTCTATGGTTTTTATGTTGCAAATCCACAGCATTATATGTACAGAAACCGATAGATGCTATGAGTCGCTAGTTCTCAGGATACAGCTAGTTTCATGTAATTTTTTTTTATCATGCCTAATTTTAGGCCTCTTTTTTAAGATATATAGGAAATATTTAATTCACAAATATACATTCATGAAGGTAAATGACTTTCTTTTGATAATGTAGCTTTATCTGTTAAAGCTAAATTTTATCTATTATTTTCTTTCTGATCCCTGGTTCTGTAATGGAGTGTCTATATGATAATGTAATGTCCTTATTTAATTCTGTGTGTAGAATGAGGTCTCTAGTGGTTGACCCCCTTTATACTACTGCCAAGGTAATTTTTCTAAAATGCAAATATGTTCAATGCTTTTTTCTTAAAACTTATACTTCTCCCTTAACTACAGTATTTAGTTCTATGGTTACAAGGCCCTTCATCATCTGGCTCATCTCCTGCATTTCTACTATCATACATCTCAAGCTCCAACTGTACTAATACCGTCAGTTTACTGAAAGAGCCATACCGTTTCCTAACTCAGAACCTTCTTATATATTCTCCCTCCTACTCAGAATGCCTTTCCTTCTTCTATCTTGCTGACAGTCTACCGATTTTTCAAGATACAACTTAAGTGCTATCTGCTTTTTTGAGTCTTCTGTGTGCTCTGGTCCTCCCTCTTCCAGCCCCACTGAGTTATTTACTCTCTCTGTTTTGTTCATTCTTTCCCTATGTTTGTTAATATGCTGTAATTATGTATGTGTCTCTCTTCCAGGACTCTAAAGCAGATGTATATTTGTCTAATTGGGGCTGCCCAGGTAGCACAGTGGTAAAGAATCCACCTGCCAAGACAGGAGACACAAGAAACGTGGGTTCGATCCCTGGGTCAGAAAGATCCCGTAGAGTAGGAAAAGGCAACTTGCTCCAGTATTCTTGCCTGGAAAATTCTATGGACAGAGGAGCCTGGTGGGCTACAGTTCCTGGGGTAACAAAGAGTTGGACACGATTGAGCATGCACGCATGCACACACACACACACACATTTGTCTTATTACTTATTGAATATCTATTGCTTATTTTACACAGTTGTCTCTCATTACAGATTTGAACTCTCAGTGCCAAGCTTAGTATCTTCCAAATGTCTGAATTAATTGCAAATCTCAATCTTGCCCTGTTTTTCTAAAATGTTGGGCTTTCTAAATTATCTTGTTCTCTTGCCCCCATGAATGCAAACTACTATTAGATCTGTAGTACTTATACTCATATTTAAGTACTCAAACACTGTAGGAGTTATGTGTTAACTGTTAAACTTGCAGAAAAATCATGCAGAATTTTGAGGCAAACACTAATCATAGTATCTAAAATTGCTAGGAGAGTTGTGAACTGGTTTCAGTATTTCAGATCTTGGACATCAGTGATTTGGTGGATATTTTACCTTTTCTGCTTTCTGTATGGGAAATGATTGTTGCTGATGTATATGAGTTTTTATATTGGTTTAATAGTTTCTTTATATACATTGGGCTTCCTGGGTATCTCAAACGGTAAACAATCTGCATGCAATGCTGGAGATCTGGGTTCAATCCCTTGAAGGAGGGCACGGCATCCCACTCCAGTATTCTTGCCTGGAGAATCCCATGGACATAAGCGTCTAGCAGGCTGCAGTCCATGGGGTTGCAAAGAGCCAGACATTACTGAGTGATTAACACTTTCACTTTCACACTTTTACTTTATATACATTACCTTTCATCCTCAAGACAAATCCTAAAAATTGAGTTAATTTTCTCAAGAAGTTAAGAAGCAGGCTATAACTGGTGCCAGGTCTGTCTAAATCCAGATTCTATGCTTCTTGGAAATACTACATTGATTCATGTTGATACTCGGCAGACAACAACAAAACTTGTGAAGCAATTGTCCTTCAAACTAAAAAAAAAAAAAAAAATACTACATTGCTTTCTGTATATGAATTCTTAGTGTATTTAAAACTATTAATAGATATTTTACTCATTTTATAAATTGAAGAAGTAGATTATAATTGTTTATCCATTCAGCTTTTTGGAAAAAAAGCTGAAGTAGAAGATTTGAGATTGATTGGAGTTTAGAGACCACTTAATCCAGCTCCTAGAGGGAACTGACATACACAATAATAGTTAAATGACTTGCTCAAGATCACACAGCTTTGTACTTGGTTAAGATTTGTTGTTATTAAGCTTGTTATGACTATTGGTATTGTAAAACTATTATTTGAAAGAAAAGCAGGTGCCTGATTCTTACCCCACCCTTCCACTCCCTGGCCAAGGAAAAAAGCCTAGAGTGACTTTCAGAAAAATGATGATGAGGATCTCAGAGTCTTAAGGACATGGCTCAGAGAAAATCCTGACTTTGGATCATGATACATGGAGATGTCTCATTGCCTCTTCACTCACATAGTTCCCTAGACTTGGTTTCTTTCCTTCTTCTTTTTTCTTTTCAAAAATATATTCACAGCTTACTGATCTGCCTGATAAGTGATTAGCAGCAGCCTAACTAATAACCAGTAACTGTTTACATGCCAATCATGTAACTAATAGGGATACAAAAAGCATAAAAATCTAGTCAATACCCTGAAGAGGCTTAGTTTATTGGGAGGGGGAGGCAGTAAGTATTTAACTGCAATGCAGTATATAAGGATGCAACTCCAGGAGCTTAGAAGAAGGTAAATGTGGACTGGGCTAGTGGTTGTAGAAGTTTCTATGTAGAAAACGTTTGGTTTAAGTTACTGTTTAAATGAAGAGTGGGAGGGAAAGACTAAGGAAAAGAATATCTGGCAGTGTGTGTGTGTGTGTGTGTGTGTGTATAATTTTTCTTTTAATCTAACCCATGTTCACGTCCCTTCAGCTGCAGTGGCCTCCTTGCTGTTTCAGAAGGGCTGGAACATATTCTTCCAGATATCTGTATGTCTCCCTCCCTTCTTTCCTTCAGGTCTGAATTAAGGTATCACCCCTTTTGTAAAAGTCTGCTTTGTTTAAAATTACAACATCCCTCCCATGCATACCCTTCTATCCCTTTTCCTTGCTTTGTATCTTTTTTTGTGCTTTTCTGCAGTCCCACATACTTTATGTTTTTGTTATCTTTCTACCCCTACTATAACATAAGATCCACGAGGGCAGGGATTTTTACCCATTTTATTTAGTGCTATATCCCCAGCACCCAGAATATTACCTGTTACAAAGTAGCTGCTCACATATTTGTTAAATGAATACAACAATCAAACTTTGAAGTAGTAAGATTATTTGATCTAACCTCTCTCTTTCTTGCTGGCTGGCATAGAGCAAGAGGAACTTTCTTTTCCATTAAAAATTTTTTTTTCTAATACTTAAGTTGTATACAGTATAGAAATCATGACATAAGAACTTGTACATATGTCACTGTGTAGTCACCAAGAACCAAGTATAGAATACTTCTATGACCTTGGCATCTTTTCTTATTCTCTCCTTGTTAGTACTTCCCAAAGGTAATCAGTATTCTGACTTCTATCACAATAGATTAGTTTTGCTTTTCTTAAACTTCATATAAATGGAACCAAATCATTTTTTAAGTTAGCAGGACTTCGTTCTTTTTCATTGCTATGTAGCATTCCATTGTATGAATATATATATATATAATATATATTTGTTGTTGTTGTTGTACTGTTTATAGACATTTGGGCTATTTCCAGGTTTTAACTTCTAGGAACAAAGCTTCTAAGAACAATTTTGTACCTAGCTTTTGGTGGGCATAAAGATTCATTTCTTGTCTAAAAAAGTTAACCTCATCTCTGTCTCTCTCTATGTGTGTGTGTGTGTGTGTGTGTGTGTGTGTGTGTGTGTGTATGTGTGTGTGTGTGTTTGTGTGTGTATATAGTGCTGTTGTTATTTAGTCATTAAGTTGTGTCCAACTCTTTGGCCTCCCATGGACTGTAGCCCACCGGTCTCTCTGTCCATGGGATTTCCCAGGCAAGAATACTGGAGTGGGTTGCTATATCCTTCTTTGGGGGATCTTCCTGACCCAGGGCTTGAGCCCACATCTCCTGTATTGGCAGACAGATTCTTTACCACTGAGTCACCAGGGAAGCCCATAAATAGAAAGATAGATACATCTGCACATAAAATTCTTAATTCCATGTGGTCCTCAGCACATGCTGAAAAGTGAAAGTGTGTTAGTTGCTCTGTTGTGTCTGACTCTTTGCGGCTCCATGGACAGTAGCCTGAAGATTCTTCTGTTCTTGGGATTCTCCAGGTAAGAATACTGGAGTGGATTGCCATTCCCTTCTCCAGGGGATCTTCCTGATCCAAGGATTGAACCTGGGTCTCCTACTTGCAGGCAGAAGCATCTAGCACATACTAGATGATCATTAAATGATTGAAGATAAATTATTGACTAATCATGTACTGTAAGATGATCTCAAACTTATTTTAAAATGTTGGAAAATAGCTTCTGGTCCATATTTTTGTTTTTACATCTGACATAAAACATGTAGCACTTAACTTTGTCCAGATTCTACACATTTCTCTTTCTTTTGGCTAACCTTTTTTAAAACCATATTGTTTATTAGTTGCTGCCCCTTTTCCAGAAGATGGGTGAAATATATCCAGAAAAGAGAAAATTCAAAATAGTTAATTTTAAGGTGTGAGTTTCAGAACTGGTTTCCTGTTTTTTTATTTTCTCAACATTAAAATTTCGTTTCTTTTCAACAGTTTGGTTCTACTATATGTATTTTATATATATGTGTGTATATATGTATTTTTTATATATATATTTATTTTTACTATCTATACAGTTTGAAATCATTTATACGAATGCATAAGTTATGTTTTGGAATATGTCAAGTAAAGGCTTTCTTTTCTTTGATTGTGTGCGTGCTTAGTCTCTCAGTCCTGTCCAATTCTTTGCGACCCAAGGACTGTAGCCTGCCAGGCTCCTCTGTCCGTGGAATTCTCCAGGCAAGAATACCAGAGTGGGCAACCATTTCCTTTCCAGGGGATCTTCTCGACCCAGGGCTAGAACCCAGGTCTCCCGCATTGCAGGCAGATTCTTTATCATCTGAGCTACCAGGGAGTAATTTTAGAAATGGCTTTGGTTGGTGAAGAATGCAAATGAGAACCCCTATGGTAATAAAAGAGATCATGAGAAATATTTTTCTAATTTTGGGGAAACTTTCAGTTCTCTTTTGAAGTGATTTCTTAGCTAAGACTTGAAAGATGAGTAGGAAACAAGGTGGATGAGATATCCAGCAGGGAATGGGGTAAAAGCATGGTAGGCGGGGAGCTGCATTTGCAGAGGGAGAGCAGGATAGATTTGGGAACCTGCAGACAATTCAGGAGGGTTCAAGCAGTGGTTTTCAAGCTGTAGTGTGAGTATGAATCTCCTGGTAGGAGTGAGCCTCAGGAATTTGAAGTTCTGTTCACAGGTAGTGGAGATGTTGTGGTCCAGGATCACACTTTGCAAACCACTGGGCCAGAGCCTGGGAAGCAAGAGAGAAGGAAGGAGTGGGGAGTGAAAGCAGGGACTGTATCATGGAGGATCTTATAACTATGAAAGTTCATAAGCAGTGGTATCCCGCTGAAGAGTGCTAAGCAGAAAGGTGACCTTATGAGATTTTTTATTTTCTTAGAGACAGTAGTAGTGGAGTGGTGGAAATAATCTTTAGAGGTAAACTCAATCTCCATTTGAAACTATACAGATTAATGTCTGAGAAATTACAGTTAACCCATCCATTAATAATTACTGTTTTTTCCCACTAGCAGATTCAGTTCTTTTAAAGGGAAAGTTTGGTTTTATTTATTAATTTAGATGTTATATGTTTAATCAGTTTTTTCTTCCAGGGATATTCTTGTTTGTAATATAAGTATCATTACAATTTAACTCATAATTACATTGTTAACCCTGTTTGAGAGAATTTGATTTTTGTTCATGTTGTACTATATAGTAATCCAGAGTCTTCTTTTTTATTGATTAAAAAATAACCTAGCTGGTAGTGCTTATTGTATAGTAGGAGTGATCTTAATGATACTTAGTAATTTGAGTTAGGTTGTCATCAGCTTTCATAAATGTTATTAATTGGAAAATTTTATTTCATCTGTTTAAATATCACATCAGTTTTGCAGTATTATAAACTTAAGAATGTGTGTGTGTATAGCTTGTTTTTTCCCACCTAACTTTATAAGTTTCTAGGGACTCATTTTCGGAGAAGGCAATGGCAACCCACTCCAGTACTCTTGCCTGGAAAGTCCCATGGACGGAGGAGGAGCCTGGTAGGCTGCAGTCCATGGGGTCACCAAGAGTTGGACACGATTGAGCGACTTCACTTTCACTTTTCAGTTTCATGCATTGGGGAAGGAAATGACAACCCACTCCAGTGTTCTTGCCTGGAGAATCCCAGGGACGGGGTAGCCTGGTGGGCTGCCATCTATGGGGTCACACAGAGTCGGACATGACTGAAGTGACCTAGCAGCAGCAGCAGCAGCAGAGACTCATTTTAAATACTTGGAGAAATGCAGAACACAAAATCTAATGCTTCAGCTCAAATATAAGCTTAACAAACATGGTACACATTCTTCCTCATTCCATGAATATATTGATTCATTTGTATACTTTTTATCCTCCTATCATGAATTTATATAATAAAAATTTTCCTACTTTGTTAAAATTAATTCAAAACTGAATTTTTAATAGCAGCATAAAATTCTGTTGAATGAATGTGTAATGATTTAACCATTCCCAATTACTGAATATTTTTTTCTTCTTCAAAGAACACTGAAGAAAATCTTTGTGCATAAATGTTTCTCCATACTTGATTATTTTCTTAGGATAAGAATAAAAATATTTAGTCAAAAGCTAAGACCTTAAAACAATTAAATATTGCCATATTACTTTCTAGAAAGGTTATCCCAGTTTACATACCAGTATCAGTGTTAGTCTTAAAAACCTTTTCTAGGGAATAACCTAGAATTCCTGGCAGTCTAGTGGTTAGGACTCCATGCTTCCACTGTAGAGGATATGGTTTCAGTCCCTGGTCAGGGAACCAAGATCCCTCATGCTGTGTAGTGTGGCCCCCAAAATAAATAAATTTAAAAAAAATTTTAATCCAATTTAATAAGCAAAAATGATCTGACTTTGTATTTCTTTGATTATAATTGAAGAGCATTGCAAAAATTTTTTAAAAAGTTACCCATTAAATGAAAAAAATTTTAAAAGAAAACCACATGCATTATTTTATAAGGTAAAATATTTTAACTAGAATTAATGTTTTATTATAGTATTATGTTAATAGATAAATTAATTTCTTGAATAGTTATTAAAAAAACTTACAAAATTCAAGGACCCAAACAGTAGCCCCAGAGACAACTACTGTTACCACTTTTTTATAGGTACTTCTAAGGTATTGTAAATCAAGTGTGTGTGTGTGCCAAAACATTAGATAAATTATGGAGAACATTCATTAAAATAGTGTCTAGTTCAGATGTGGTATTGTGTACTAAATTGTGTACTAAAAATTAGAAAGGGTCTAAAAATGATTAGTATCTGGCTACTGGCCCAGAAGGAAGAAAAGCAGGGTCTGGCAGCATCTGGCTGTAATTTTCTATAAGACAAGTGGCCTTAGCTCTTTTTATTATTGGATCAATTCTTTGACAATAGCATTTCTGTTTATAGTACCGATTCTGTAGTACTATTCCAAAAAGGAAAGCCAAGTTTTTAAAAATTAGACAGTTGATGCCTGAAAGAAACTCTTTAAAAGTACAAAAGCTGTTTTGAGATACTTAGCGGCAAGATACTTTGTCCTTAGGTATTTTAGGATTTCTTTGGCAAGTACAGTTTTAGTAGAATTTTCATAGCTTTGTTGCTTAACAGTGAAAGTTTGAGCTTGAATAGTTGTAAATGAAATTCATCATTTCCCTGAATGCTTGTTTCCTAATTTGAAAACCAATCAGCCATGATACAAAGTATTTTAAAATATAATTTTTAAAGATTTTCGTGCTAATAGTTTAAGTACTAATTTGTCTCATACAGTCAAAAATCTTTTTGAGCTTGACTTGGAGGCTGCTGCTAAATAAGTGATTTGAGCAATAAGAATCAGAAGGTTTAATTGGTTGTACAGAACTTTAGAGCTTTAGGGAAAAGATAATTGCTTTGGGGAGAGATTTTTTTTTTTTTAAGCCCTTGTTTCTAAAAATAAAATAAAAAATATCTAAAAAAAAAAAATTGTTTACTGAATACTAACTCTTTGTGGCCCAGGATAAGTTAGGGGTATTATGAGAGTTTCTATTTGCTGGAATTCATGTCTCCTATTTCAGATTAATTATAAGGCTGTAAAGGCTGCTAAAGAATTTGCACCTGTTAGTGGTTGGTAATATTTTAGTAATTTTAAGAAAACCCTTCCCTTGTGGCTCAGCTGGTAAAGAATCCGCCTGCAATGCGGGAGACCTGCGTTCGATCCCTGGGTTGGGAAGATCCCCTGGAGAAGGGAAAGGCTACCCACCCCAGTATTCTGGCCTGTAGAATTCCACAGACTCTATAGTCCATGGGGTCACAAACAGTCAGACACGACTGAGTGATTCTCACTTCACTTTAAGAAAACCAGAGGCAGGAAAAGATCTTGATCTTAAAAAAATTTACTTTTTAAATAGTTATATATCTGTATATATATATTACAGAGTATAGAGAATTGCATAGTATAAAGAATTCCTATATACCTTTCACCCAGCTTTCTCCTAATGTTAACATCTTGTGTAACCATGGCAGATTTATTGAAAATAAGGAATTAATCCTGATTTTTAAAAAGAATACAGCAAACTTTTTTTTTTAACGCCTGTTATAATAGAGTGTTTTAGCTGCTGATATACAATGTTGGAAAAAAAGTAAATGTTGCAGGTGATAATAATAAACTGATGATCTTGGTGTCATTCCTGAACAAATTCTCAGATTATTAAACATATATTTTGGTATATAACATTTTATATATTTTGGTGTATATTTAGAAAACACTAATCACTGGGAGCCAGCTTGGGGTCACAGAGGACAAGTCATGCCACACTAGCCTCACTTGTGGCGCTGGTGGTAAAGAATCTGCCTTCCAGTGCAGGAGACATAAGAGACATGGTTTCGATCCCTGGGTCAGAAGGATCCCCTGGAGGAGGACATAGCAACCCAATCCAATATTCTTGCCTGGAGAATCCCATGGACAGTGGAGCCTGGTGGGCTACAGTACATGTGGTTGCAAAGAATCAGACACGACTGAAGTGACTTAGCACACATGTAAACTGGTAGGTACATCAGGAGATGCTCTGGCCATAATATATTTAGAATTATAGCAATGTTTGTTAGATTTTAAATTTTGTTCAGGGTAGACTTAAACGCCTTTATGTAGATTGCCTCATTTAGTCCTGTTTTACAAATGAGGAAAGGACCACAAAAGTTATACGGATAGCCTTTTATCATATTTTTGTATGATGGCTCAGATTATCAGCTTCTCATAGCAAAATTCAGGCTTACAGACTAAAGAAAGTGGTGAAGACCCCTAGGCCAACCAGGTATGACTTAGATCAAATCTCCTATGAATATACAGGGATTAGATGTAGTAAACAGTGTGCCTAAAGAACTGTGGATGGAGGTCTGTAATATTGTACAGGAGGCAGCGAACAAAACCATCCCAAAGAAAAAGAAAAATAGAATGGCAAAGTGATTATCTGAGGAGGCTTTACAAATAGCTGAAGAAAGAAGAGTAGCAAAAAGCAGAGGAGAAAGGGAAAGGTACATCCAACTAAACTCAGAGATCCAAAGAAGTAGCAAAGAAAGACAAGAAGGCCTTTTTCAATGAACAGTGCGTAAAAATAGAGGAAAACAACAGAAGGGGAAAAACTAGGGATCTCTTCAGGGAAATTGGAAGCATCAAGGGAACATTTTGCCCAAAGATGGACACAGTGAAAGAGAGAAACGGGAGAGACAGTAGATGCAGAAGAGATCAAGAAGAGATGGAAAGAATACATAGAAGAACTGTACAAAAAAGATCTTAATGAGTCAGATAACTACGATGGTGTGGTCTGTCATCCAGAGCCAGACATTCTGGAGTGTGAAGTGTTGTGGGCCTTAGGAAGCACTTTTGCCAATAAAGCTAGTGGATGTAATGGAATCCCAGTAGAGCTTTTCAAAACCCTAAAGGATGATGGTATCAAAGTGTTGGCACTCAATATGTCAGCAAATCTAGAAGACCCAGCAGTGGCCATAGGACTGGAAAAGATCGGTCCTTATCCCATTTCCCAAGAAGGGTAGTATTAAAGAATGTTCAAACTGTTGGACAGTTGCACTCATCACCCTTGCTAGTAAGGTCATGCTTAAAATCTTGCATGCTAGGCTTCAGCATTACATGAACCAAGAACTTCCAGATTTCCAAGCTGGGTTTAGAAAAGGCAGAAGAACCAAAGATCAGATTGCCAACATTCGCTGGATTATAAAGAAAGCAAGGGAATTCCAGAAAAAAACATCTCCCTCTGTTTCATTGACTATGCTAAAGCCTTTGGCTGTGTGGATTGTAACAAACTGTGGGAAGCTGTTACAGAGATGAAAATGCCAGACCATCTTACCTGTCTTCTGAGAAACCTGTATGCAGGTCAAGAAGCAGCAGTTAGAACCCTGTATGGAAAAACTGATTGGTTCAGGATTGAGAAAGGATTACGGCAGGGCTGTCTGCTGTCACTATGTTTATTTAACCGGTATACTGAGCACATCATGAGAGATGCTGGGTTGGATGAGTTACAAGCTGGAATCAAGATGGGAAACCTCAATAATGTCAGATATGCAGATAGCACTCTAATGGCAGAAAGCAAGGAGGAACTAAAGAGCCTCTTGATGAGGGTGAAAAAAGAGAGTGAAAAAACTGGCTTAAAACTCAGTATTAAAAAAAACTAAGATCATGGCATCAGGTCCCATCACTTCATGGCAAATAGAAGGGGAAAAGGAGGAGGTAGTGACAGATTACTCTCTTGGGCTCTAAAATCACTGTGGATGGTGACTGCAGCCATGAAATCAGAAGACGATTGCTTCTTGCCAGGAAAACCTAGACAAGTGTATTGAAAAGCAGAGACTTTAGTTTGCCGAAAAAGGTCCATTTAGTCAAGGCTATGGTCTTCCCAGTGGTCACATACAGTTGTGAGAGCTGGACTGTAAAGAAGGCAGAGTGCCAAAGAATTGATGTCTTCAAACTGTGATGCTGGAGAAGACTCTTGAGATCCCTCAGACAGCAAGGCGATCAAACCAGTCAAACCAGTCATGGTAGCCAAACACCAAAAATCTATAATAGATACACACACACACACACACACACACACACACACACATAAAGAAAAGAGTCCAGATATAATCCAAAGAATTTATTTTTGTTCATTATAGTATTCATTATATTGCCAGAAGCCCTGAAAGTGAAAGTGACTCAGGCTGTCTAACTCTTTCCGACCCCATGGACTATACAGTTCATGTTTTCTCTAGGCCAGGATACTGGAGTGGGTAGCCGTTCCCTTCTTCAGGGGGTCTTGCCAACCCAGGGATCGAACCTAGGTCTCCTGCATTGCAGGGGGATTCTGTATCAGCTGAGTCATTCAGTTCAGTTCAGTCGCTCAGTTGTGTCCGACTCTTTGCGACCCCATGAACCACAGCACACCAGGCATCCCTGTCCATCACCAGCTCCCGGAGTTTACCTAAACTCATGTCCATTGAGTCGGTGATGCCATCTAACCATCTCATCCTTTGTCGTCCCCTTCTCCTCCTGCCTTCAGTCTTTCCCAGCATCAGGGTCTTTTCAAATGAGTCAGCTCTTTGCATCAGGTGGCCAAAATATTGGAGTTTCAGCTTCAACATCAGTCCTTCCAATGAACACCCAGGACTGATTTCCTTTAGGATGGTTGGATCTCCTTGCAGTCCAAGGGACTCTCAAGTGTCTTTTCCAACACCACAGTTCAAAAGCATCAATTCTTTGGTGCTCAGCTTTCTTTATAGTCCAACTCTCACAACCATACATGACTACTAGAAAAACCATAGCCTTGACTAGACGGACCTTTGTTGACAAAGTAATGTCTCTGCTTTTTAATATGCTGTCTAGGGAAGCCCTAAATGACTCTTAATATGGGTCTGGTTAAATAGCTAATGATACAGTTATACAATGGGATGTCATATAACCATAAGAAAGAAAAAAGAGCACTTCTAAACGAGCTTATCTCTAAGACCTGTTATTGGGTGAAAAACAGTGACAAGACAGAGCTATGTTATGCTGACATGACTACAGAAAAGATGTGTATGTGTCAGTTTAAATAAAGTGCATATTCACACACTAATAAACATTTATGTTTCTATGTGCATAGATTTTTCTGGAGAAGAGTTAGGAGATTGGAAGTCTGAGATCTTAGTAAGACTGATTTGTTTTAGTTGTGTATACTTTTATTGTTGCTATTCAGTCGCTGAGTCGTGTCCGACTTTTTGCGACCCCATGGACTGCAGCACGCCAGGTTTCCCTGTCCTTCACCATCTCCCGGAGTTTGCTCAAACTCATGTCCCTTTAGTCGGTGATGCCGTCCAGTCTTCTTGTCCTCTGTCACCCCCTTCTCCTCCTGTCTTCAGTCTTTCTCAGCATCAGGGTCTTTTCCAGTGAGTCAGCTCTTCACATCAGATGGCCAGAGTATTGGAGCTTCAACTTTGGCATCAGTCCTTCAGGTGAAGATTCGGAATTGATTTCCTTTACGATTGATTGGTTTGATCTGCTTGTAGTCCAAGGGACTGTCAAAAGTCTTCTCCAACACTATGGTTCAAAAGCATGAATTTCGGCACTCAGCTTTCTTTATAGTCCAACTCTCACTTCCGTACTACTGGAAAAACCATAGCTTTTTAATACTGCTGTCTAGGTTTGTCATAGATTTTCTTCCAAGGAGCAAGCATCTTTTAATTTCAATGCTGCAGTCAGCATCTGCAGTGATTTTGGAGCCCAAGAAAATAGTCTGTCACTGTTTACATTGCTTCCCCATCTATTTGCTATGAAGTGATGGGTCTGGATGCCCATGGTCTTTGGTTTTTGAATGTTGAGTTTTAATTTAAGCCAGCTTTTTCACTCTCCACTTTCACCTTCATCAAGAAGCTCTTTAGTTCCTCTTCGCTTTCTGCCATAAGAGTGGTGTCATCTGCATATCTGAGGTTATTGATATTTCTCCCGGCAATCTTGATTCTAGCTTGTGCTTCATCCAGCCTGTCATTTCGCATGATGTACTTTTCATCTAAGTTAAACAAGCAGGGTGACAATATACAGCCTTGATGTACTCCTTCCCCAATTTGGAACCAGTCAGTTGTTCCATGTCTGTTTCTGTTGCTTCATGACATGTACACAGGTTTCTCAGGAGGCAGGTAAGGTGGTCTGGTGCACTTTTTATGCTTATTGAATTTTTCTTTTGGTTAAGAGTGTATTGTAAAAAGTTTTTTTAATTTTTTTAAAATTTTGACGTAGTTATAGCTTCATAGGAATTTCCAAAATTAGGATAGCGAGGTCCTATGTATCTTTTATCCAGTTCCCCTCAGTGGTAACATTTTAAATAACTGTAATACAATATCAAAACCAGGAAATTGACATTAGTACAATCTACAGATCTTACTCCTGTTTGACCAGTTTTACATGTTTTCATTTGCGTATATGATTTTTTGCAGTTTTATCAAGTTGTGCATGCATTTTCAGTTGCTTCAGTTGTTCTCATGCTTTGCAACCCCGTGGACTGTAGCCCGCCAGGCTCCTCTGTCCGTGGGATTCTCCATGCAAGAATACTGGAGTGCGTGGCCATGCCCTCCTCCAGGGGATCTTCCCAACTCAGGGGTCGAACCCACATCTCCTGCAGCTCCTGCATTGCAGGTGGATTCTTACTGCTGAGCCACTGGGGAAGCCCCTTTATCAAGTGTAGCTCTGAATAATCACCATCACAATTGAGCTACAGTACTGTTCCATCACCAAAAAGATCCCCTAACCTCTGCCAACCACTTAATCTGTCTCCATTACTGTTTTGTCATTTCCAGATGTTATATGAGTGAAATCATACAGTATTTAACCTTGGAGATTGGCAATTTAAAAATTCAACATAGTTCCCTTGAAATCCATCCAAGTTGTTACATGTGGTATAATCCCTGGTCTTCTGTCTCTCTGTACTCACTTTGTACTTCTCTAGTACTGTATTCTGTTAACTCTAGCTGCCTTTGTCTTTTAGCCTTTCAGCTCCATCTAAACTCAAAGAGTGTGTTGTGCTCTGCCTCAGTTCTCCCTTCCTGCACCATGGGTTGGAAACTCTCTCAAGGCTGGAAGGGGAAGATAGGGCTAGTAATAGGGCTTATCTTTAATTGTTTCTCATTTCAGGGATCACTGCCCTACATTGCCTGAGAGCCAATGTCTTGAAACTGTTCAGTATATTTTCTTTTTCTATTTTCAGACTAGAGAGTAAATTTAGTCCTTGTTTCTCTGTTTTGGTTAGAAGTTGAAGATTTTGTGTTTTTTTTTTAATTTTTTTATGGTGTCAGTACATCTTGACAGGCCAGTGAATTTAGCCAACTTGAACTGAAAATGTTTGGCACATATATGTTATTTAGTAGTTGACTTATTGTACGTTGTCCTGGATTAAATAAAGTAGTTGTGCAAAGCTGCAGTCTTTCTAAATAATGACATATTTACAAAAAAGGTCTTGTCATCATTCAGTCGCTAAATTGTGTCTGACTCTTTGTGACCCCATGGACTGCAACACGCCAGGTTACCCTGTCCTTCGCTGTCTCCCGGTGTTTGCTCGTATTCATGTCCATTGAGTTGATGATGCTATCTAACCATTTCATCCTCTGCTGACACCTTCTCCTTTTGCCTTCAGTCCTTCTCAGCATCAGGGTCTTTTCCATCCAGTTGGCTCTTCGCATCAGGTGGCCAAAATATTGGAGCTTCAGCTTCAGTATCAGTCCTTCCAATGAATATTCAGGACTGATTTCTTTTAGGATTGACTGGTTTGATCTCCTTGTCATCCAAGGGACTCTCAGGAGTCTTCTCCAACACCACAGTTCAAAAGCATCAATTCCTCCGCACTCAGCTTTCATTATGGTCCAACTCTCACATCCATACATGACTACTGGAAAGCCATAGCATTGACTATATGGACCTTCGTTGGCAAAATGATGTCTCTGCTTTTTAATTCGCTCTCTAGATTTTTCATAGTTTTTCTTCTAAGGTCCTTGGTAGCTCAGCTAAAGAATCTGCCTGCAGTGCAGGAGACCCGAGCTCGACACCTGGGTCAAGAAGATCCCCTGGAGAAGGGATAGGCTACCCAGTCCAGTATTCTTGGTCTTCCCTGGTGGCTCAGAGGGTAAAGAATCCACCTGCAATATGGGAGACCTGGGCTCGATCCCTGGATTTGGAAGATTCCCCTGGAGAAGGGAACAGCTACCCACTCCAGTATTCTTGCCTAGAGAATTTCATGGACAGAGGACCTGGCAGGCTACAGCCCATGGGGTTGCAAAGAGTCAGACACAACTGAGTGACTTTGACACTTTCTTCTAAGGAGCAAGCATCTTTTAATTTCATGGCTGGAGTCACCGTCTGCAGTGATTTTGGAGCCCAAGAAAATAAAGTCTGTCACTGTTTCCATTGTTTCTCCATCTATTTGCCATGAAGTACTGGATGCGGTGATCTTTGTTTTTTGAATGTTGAGTTTATATCAGCTTTTTCATTCCTCTCTGACCCTCATCAAGAGGCTCTTTAGTTCCTCCTCACTTTCTGTTAGTAGAGTGGTATCTTATGTTGTTCATATTTCTCCTAACAGTCTTAATTCCAGCTTGTTCTTCATCCAGCTTGGCATTTCGCGTGATGTACTCTGCATATAAGTAAAATAGGCAAGGTGACAATAATCTGCCTTGACATACTCCTTTCCCAACCTGAACCAGTCCATTGTTCCATGTCCGGTTGTAGCTGTTGCTTCTTGACCTGCATACAGATCCTCAGGAGACAGGTAAGGTGGTCTGGTGCTCTCCTCTGTTTAATATGTATATGCTTCTCTTAAGAATGGAAATGTTATCGTTTATTAGTGATAATAGCCGAAATGTGGGCTTCCCTGGTGGCTCAGACGGTAAAGCGTCTGTCTGCAGTGCAGGAAACCTGGGTTCAATCTCTGGGTTGGGAAGATCCCCTGGAGAAGGAAATGGCAGCCCACTCTTGCCTGCAAAATCCCATGGATTACGGAGCCTGGTAGGCTACCGTCTGTGGGGTCGCAAAGAGTCAGACACGACTGAGCGACTTCACTTTTCACCAAAAAAAAGGACCAGGAAGAAAAATAAGATAGAGAAAAAAATATTCATCATTTAAGGGAAGGAACAGATTTTTTTTTCAAAATTAGTTTTCAGAATGTGGAAGTATTTGTGTGAATACTAAGTATATGATATTTAAATAACCACACAACATCTGCGTGCAATTAGAGTATTTACATTTTGCCTGCTGTAACCTCACTTGCTTTTTGCAGTGTTAATCTTATTATCAGTTTACTGGAATATATTTGTAGGACACAAAAATCAACTGTATTTCCTGCCTCCAAGACCAGCCACTGTTTACTGTTGGGTTTGTTTTCTTCTATTGTTTTTCCTATGCACTGTTTTTTTTATCTGTGCCTTTAAGCATGCAAACAAGAGGTATTATTATGCATTATACTTTTTTTATTTTGCTCTTTTACCAATATCCATGAGCATTTTCCCGTATGATAAAGCATTTTTGAAAGCAGGGTTTTTTTTTTGATGTTTGTCCAGTATTCCATTGTCTATAGTAAATAAGCCAGTTTCCCTGTTGTTGAATGAGCAACCTCATCAGTGACCGAAGACTGAAAATAAAGTATAACTGTACCTCCATGAGAGGCATTCAAGTAAAGTGAACAATTGTAACTTCTTTCTTCTCTCTTGGTGCTATATGCTGTCTGTCTTTGCTTCTTTCTGCATGCCTATCCCATTCTTTTTTCTGCATTGTAAGTCCCTCTGTATCCTCATATTATCTGTTACCTCATAACTTTGGGTTGTACATGGTTTGACTTGCCATGGCACTAACTCCAGCTCTGAATATGTTTCCTCTTACTTCCAAGGTCACTATATTTAACTTAGTCACTCTCTTTATGTCATTTTCCAAATTATAGGGAGAGAGACTATAGCTCATTTAGTTTAGGTGAACCAGGTGACTTGGCACATAGGGCTTTACCATCCAGGGGCTGGGCATGGTGGGTTCTCTAATACATGAGTATGGTCTTGGAGGCAATTAATTGGTATATTGACTGCAGTCTTTTAAAAAAGGCTGACTATGTGCTCCTTGAGGGTAGATTCAGTACCTTGTACTTAATAAAACCTCTATAAAAAGATTTAAGGGGGCATTTTTGCTTTGTATCTAGTGGTGTAGAAATTTTGCATAGTACTTTATTAATGTGGGACTTTAATTAATATGGGACTTTAAATGTGTAAGAAGTCAGTCTTCAAACTTGATTATTAAGTTTGTTTCATATAGATATCTGTGGAAGTTGTGACAGGAATATCAGTTACTGCTGTTAGGGCCATATAATTCTGCTTGCTGTTGTGACTTTTGGTGTCTGTGTCAATCAGGGTTCAATCAGAGAAGCAGAACCACTAGGAGATATGTTTAAATACATAGTAGATTAACATGTGTGTGGAGTATATGCAGTAGATATACCGGATTATGTGTGTGCGAGTGTGTGTAGTGCATACTGTATGTATTGTATATGCTTATTTTATAAGTTTTTGTGTCAGAGATATATGTACTAGGTATCATTTTATGTTATAGATACCTATGGCACTTTATATTCCTCTTACTGCATGCTGTAGACTGATTGTGTCTCCCCAAATTTTGTATGTTGAAACCTAATTCCCAATGTGAGGATATTTGGAGATGGGTGTTTGTTGGGGAAGGTAATTAGGTCATGAGGGCAGAACCCTAGTGAATGGGATTAGTGTCCTTACAGAAGAGACCCCTGAGAGATCCCTCGCCCTTTTCTGTCATGTGAGGACATGGCAAAAAATCATCAGTGAACCAGGATGAAGGTCCTCACGAGACATGGAATCTGCTGGTGCCTTAATCTTGGTCTTCCCACCCTCCTGAACTGTGAGAAATAAGCATTTTTTGTTTAAGCTACCCAATCTGTGGTAGTTTGTTACAGCAACCTGAACAGACTAAGACACTGTATTTAACATATGATTTGTATTTTAAGACATATGAAACCATTCATTCCTCTATTTAAACTTTGTTATGACAGGGACTATGAATTATTAATTTAAAAAATCCTTCCATTTCCTTAGATACATTTAGGAATTTGTTAGGCGAATATTCAAAGATTATTTTGTTGGGTTGTTAGAATCCTTTGTATTTAAATCAAAACCAACCAAACAAACAAATGCTATTTTCCCTTTGAGAAAACCTAAGGCTTATAATCTATTTTGTAAAGTTTTTTTTTTTAAAGGTAAAATGCAAACTTATGTGAACTTTCATTTTGCTTTTATTTCTACTATTAAATTGCTTTGAATGTGTTTTACTAATGATTTAGTGTTGTCAGTCCAAACCACCTTCCTGGGATCAAATCTTTTGTTAAAGAAAAATGTCAAGCCAGGGTTAGGTAATAATTATCTTTCTTTTTCTAAACAGAATTAATATCTGTGATGCAATAATACTGACATAATATCTATGTTGTTGTCTGGAAAATATGGTATTGATGTTGAACTATAATTTTAAATGATAAAATTGCATATTCTAGAATTTACTAGTTTAGAAACAAAGTAAATCAATGCACCATTCTTTTTTTTTTTTTCATTTATTTTTATTAGTTGGAGGCTAATTACTTTACATCATTGCAGTGGTTTTTGTCATACATTGAAATGAATTAGCCATGGATTTACATGTATTCCCCATCCTGGTCCCCCCCTCCCACCTCCCTCTCCACCCGATCCCTCTGGGTCTTCCCAGTGCACCAGGCCCAAGCCCTTGTCTCATGCACCCAACCTGGGTTGGTGATCTGTTTCACCCTAGATAATATACATGTTTCAATGCTGTTCTCTTGAAACATTCCCACCCTCGCCTTCTCCCAGAGTCCACAAGTCTGTTCTATACATCTGAGTCTCTTCTTCTGTTTTGCATATAGGGTTATCGTTACCATCTTTCTAAATTCCATATATATGTGTTAGTATACTGTAATGGTCTTTATCTTTCTGGCTTACTTCGCTCTGTATAATGGGCTCCAGTTTCATCCATCTCATTAGAACTGATTCAAATGAATTCTTTTTAATGGCTGAGTAATATTCCATGGCAATGCACCATTCTTAAGTGGAGTGCTGTAGTTAGCCATCTGATTAGTCATGGGATTTTGAAGAATTATAAAATTTAAATTGTAGTGAAATGTGTTCTGGAGTCATTCATTAGATTTTTTAAAAGTACTAATTCAGTCAGTACCACATTAGAAAATAATGGGAAGTGCAACTTTAAAATGGTTTCCTTAAAAAGTTTGCTTGCAACTGCTTTCTTAGTAGACTTCTTTGAGTCTATTTTAAATGTTGCAGCCCAGAAGGAAACTTTATGTATAATTTCAAGATGTTCACAGATTTCCCAAAATCCTTTACTTGAACACCAAGCTAAGCACTCACATTGTAAGTTTTAGGTATATAACTTGTTTATGAATAAAATCTGCTAAATCAGTCACTGTCACTGCTTTTCAGGCCTCAATATTGCCATAAACAAAACAGAATAGTTTGTTTCCTAGCACTTGTTTCTATTTGACTTTCATCCTTTTCTTGCCTGACTTCCATTTTCACTTCAACAAATATTTTGAGACTCTGCTGAGAATAAACTACTGTGCTAAATACTAAAGGTATTAAGATGGAGAAGATGGAGGCCTTGGATGTACATATAGGTTTATGGGTAGATCATAAAGATATACAAACAATCCTGAACAAAGAACAAAACTTGGCAAGTGCCAAAAGGGCAGAATATATTTATTGCTTTGAGAGCTCACGGTGATCAAAGATTAGAAAAGAGAGATCAGAAAAATCTTCATGGAACCAACATTAGTATAGTTATTCTTTGAACTAGCTCTAGTTCTAATCCTACATAAACCAGCTACTAACTGCTGCTGCTGCTGCTGCTAAGTCGCGTCAGTCGTGTCCAACTCTGTGCGACCCCATAGATGGCAGCCCACTAGGCTCTGCCATCCCTGGGATTCTCCAGGCAAGAACACTGGAGTGGGTTGCCGTTTCCTTCTCCAATTCATGTAAGTGAAAAGTGAAAGTGAAGTCGCTCATTCGTGTCTGACTCAGGGACCCCATGGACTGCAGCCTACCAGGCTTCTCGGTCCATGGGATTTTCCAGGCGAGAGTACTGGAGTGGGTTGCTATTGCCTTCTCTGAGCTACTAGCTACTAACTAGATGTATTTAAAATAAGAAAGTTGAGAGAGAGATTTTCATTGGCCCATTTCCATATAATCTTGATACTGTGGATAATTTGATATCATCTTTGAAGGAGGGGAATGGTTTCATTTATTTAGCAAATGTTTTATGACCACTTTATGCCAGGCATGCTGTAGGCCCTGGAAACACATCAGTGATGATAAAAAAAGGACAACATGCTACCATTACTAGCATGTTAAATGATATGTAACAAAGAGGGAAAATAAAACAGGGAAAGTGGAGTTGAGCATTGGCGTGGCTGCACTTCAAAGTATTGCTAGGAAAATTCACTGTTGAAGGTTACATGTAAATAATGACATGAAGGCAGTCTGTGAATGAGGTATGCAGACAAATATAAAGATCTAGACCCAGGAAAAAAGCAAATGCCCAGTCCTTGAGGCTAGAGCATGCTTGAGGTATTTAATTCTGAGATCCTGTTCACAGTGGAGTAAGGAGTAAATGGAGGATGAAGTCAGAGGCCGGTGGAGGTGGGCAGATGATGGTTAAATCAATCCAGGTCTTAGGTGTTATTTTAGGGACCTACACTTTTAGTCTAAGTGGTATGTGATGTAGAAGGACTTTGGATGAATTTGAACTTAATAGCGATGTGATTAGATTTTCCTTTTAAAGAACTATTCTGCCTACTATCTTGAGAACAGACTGAAGAAGGACAGGGACAAAAGTTAGTAAAACCACTTAGGAGGCTGTTGCAATAATCTAGGTGAGAGATGGTGACTTAGACCAAAGTGGTAGCAGTGGAGATGGTAAGTGATTGGTATTTTGAAGGTAGAGTCAACAAGAGTTGTTGCTAGGGGAAGAAAGAGGGAGGCAGAGTGAAGGAAGGAAGGAGTGATAAATCTCTGTCAGATGCTCCTGATAGTTCAAATAGTATGAGGAACTGAGAACTGATTGTTGTATTTGGCAACGTGGAATTTACTAGTGGTTCTGACAATAGCAGATTTGGTAGAATGGTGGGAGAAAGTCTAATTGGAATGGATTCTTGAGGAAAGGAAGTGAGAAATTGTAGACAGGCAGAAAGAATGGTTCTTTGAGGGATTTGCTAATGAACGATAAAAGAATTGTAGTAGTAACTTGAGATGTTCAGAAGAAATTTCTGTTTTTTAGATGAGAAAATTCACATGTTTGTAGGGGTCTGGGAAAGATGCAGTAGAGAGGGAAAATTTGATTAGGTAAGGAGAGCGATGATGGTGGTGGTTAGTGGAGATCTAGCACACAGGTACAAAGGTCAGGGTCAGAGATAGTCCACAATGGTAATGACAGAGAAATGAGAATATGTGAGCACAGATGCAGTTAGGTGGGTAGATATAGTTGTGAGAGGTTGTGGAAGTTCTTTTCATATTGCTTCTATTTTTTCAATGAAATAGTGAACAAGGTCATCAAATGAGTGAGAATGAGAGGGAAGGTAATGGAAGTTTAAGTAGAGAAAAGTAAATTAGTCATGTAGGAGGACAGTGGCAGAATGAATGAATCACAAAAATAAAATGAAATTGTAGGCAGCATTAATGTCTCATTTGAAGTTCCTGATCATGAATTTAAAGGGAAACCAATTATCATACATTGTGTTTGTGTGTCCTTATTACCACATTCAGCTATGTGGGTTCTAATGTGGAATATGCATAAAATTGGATTGGTACCAGTTTTAGCCAAAGAAGATTGACAAAGAGAAAGGACAAGTATTATAGGGTGTATACAAGGGAGGGGACTAATTAAATTATTGAATGTATATTGAACTCGGGTAAGAAAGGCATTGAGGACGTGGGGAGGCGCACAGAAGTGAAAAGATATAGGATTAATGGACTGCATATCTTTTGGGATTGTTGAAGTTAAGCTGTTAGGGGGAGTGAGCTGGTAGTTGGGGTATAATGCTTGAAAGTGATGCTTTATAGGGGTTGCACTCATTAATACTAAGTACGTCTAAGGTATGACCTTGGGAGTGTATTTGTTGGAGAAGAGGATGTAGAGGAATTGATGAGCAAGAATTTGGGAAGGATTGTGTGTGTGGATATTGAGATTCCTAAGCATTATGACAATAATAACTTTAGAGAGGGTGTAGTGAGCAAGTATCTAAAATTTTCAAGAAATGAAGTTTAGGGCTTGGTACATAACTGCAGTAAGGAGAGGCAGTAAATTGTTATAGTCTGATAATAAGAGATTCCAAGTTAGGTGTTTTTATAGTTTGGAGTGGGGCAGTGAGTGGGGAGGGTACCTACCTCACCTTCAAGCCCAGTCCTGTGAAGAACTGGGAGAGAAAACGTAGTCTTTGAGAAAGCTTCAAAGCAGTAGGAAGCAGTCGTGAGGGAGAGCCAAGCTGATAGTTAGAGCAAGAATGACTGTAACCAGCTGAGCTGGTGAAGAATAGTAAATAGAGGCATAGAAGGTTCTAACGTTGGAAAACAGCAGAACTTAAAGTACAGATTTGGAATTTAAGTTTTATCTCTGTTTAATGTCTTTGTAGCTGTATCCCTTTTCATAGTACTTAGGATTTACAAGCATTCTCTGTATTTTAGTGTCCAGAAAATTTCAGCCCTAAGACTGAAATCAGTAGGGCCTTGGCTTAATATTTCCTGGGACTCATATTGAACCGTTAATAACAAGTTGTAGCTCTGGGCATGCAGTTCAGAATAATGACAACTCCCTCGTGAACACTGCATCCTTCCCAAGTTTTTCAGGACTCCAAATGAGAGAAAAATTATAATTATAAAAAATAAGCATAGAGGTGATCTCTTTCTTTTCCAGATCTATAATTTGTTTTATCTATTTTATGTTATTAAATCTAAATTACCTACTTATAACAGTGTTTTTAAAATCTTTAAAAATTCAAGAGCTCATCTTAGTTCTTAGGCACCTTTTGTAGTCTATCAGTTGTTGTTGTTCAGTGTCCCAGTAATGTCCAACTCTTTGCAACCCCATAGACTGCAGCATGCCAGGCTTCCCTGTCCTTCACCATCTCCTGGAGCTTGCTCAGACACATGTCCATTTAGTCAGTGATGCCATCCAACCATCTCGTCCTCTGTCATCCCCTCCTCCTGCCTTCAGTCTTTCTCAGCATCAGGGTCTTTTCCAATGATTCAGCTTTTCATATCAGGTGGCCAGAGTATTGGAGTTTCAGCTTTAGCATCAGTCCTTCCAATGAATATTCAGGATTGATTTCCTTTAGGATAGACTGGTTTGATCTCCTTGCAGTCCAAGGGACTCTCAAGAGTCTTCTCCAACACCACAGTTCAGAAGCATCAATTCTTTGACACTCAGCCTTCTTTATGGTCCAAATCTCACCTCCGTACATGACTAATGGAAAAGCCAAAGTTTTGACTATATGGATCTTTGTTGGCAAAGTGATGCCTTTGCTTTTTAATATGCTGTCTAGGTTTGTCATACTTTTTCTTCCAAGGAGTAAGCATCTTTTAATTTCATGGCTGCAGTCAGCATCTGCAGTGATTGTGGAGCCCAAGAAAAAAAAGTCTGTCACTGTTTCTATTGTTCTCCATCTATTTGCCATGAAGTGATGGGACTGGATGCCATGATCTTAGTTTTTTAAATGTTGAGTTTTAAGCCAGTTTTCTTTCATCAAGAGGCTCTTTAGTTCCTCTTTGCTTTCTGCCAAAAGAGTGGTATCATCTGCATATCTGAGGTTGTTGATATTTCTCTGTGCAATCTTGACTGCAGCTTATGCTTCATCCAGCCCAGCATTTCGCATGATGGAGTCTGCATCTAAGTTAAATAAGCAGGGTAACAATATACAGCCTTGATGTACTCCTTTTGATTTGAAACCAGTCTGTTGTTCCATGTCTGGTTCTAACAGTTGCTCCTTGACCTGCGTACAGATTGCTCAGGAGGCAGGTCAGGTGGTCTGGTATTCCCATCTCTTGAAGAATTTTCCAGTTTGTTGTGATTCACACAGTTGAAAGACTTAGTGTAGTGGATGAAGCAGAAGTAGATGTTTTTTTAGAATTCTCTTTTTCGGTGATCCAACGGATGTTGGCAATTTGATCTCTGGTTCCTCTGCCTTTTCTCAATCCATCTTGAACATCTAGAAGTTCTCAGTTTACATACTGTTAAAGCCTAGCTTGGAGAATGTTGAGCATTACTTTGCTAGCATGTTCAAAATTACTTTGCCAGCATGTGGGCTTCCCTGGTGGCTCAGATGGTAAAGTGTCTGCCTGCAGTGCGGGAGACCCAGGTTCTATCCGTGGGTTGGGAAGATCCCCTGGAGAAGGAAATGGCAACCCACTCCATTACTCTTGCCTGGAAAATTCCATGGACGGAGGAGCCTGGTAGGCTACAGTCCATGGGGTTCCAAAGAGTCAGACACAACTAGTGACTTCATTTTGCTAGCATGTTAAATGAGTGCAATTATGATGTAGTTTACTAGAATATTCTTATCAGCTAGGTGTATTAATCTCAGTGTCTGTTTTAGTTAGGCTTCTTTCATCTCTAAGTATCAGAAAGCCCAGTTCAAATAGCCTCACCCAATAAGGAGATTTATAACGTAACTGGAGGTCCAGAAGCACAGTAGGTTTCAGAATTAGTCGGTCATTACCTTAATGAAGGCACCAAGGATTTAGATTCTTTCCATTGTTCCACTCTGCTCTCCATAATGCTGGCTTTGTACCAAACAGGATTCTCTTTGTAGTTGTCTAATGGGTTGCCAGGAAGGAACCATATGTTCTACAAATAAGAAGCAGTCTGGCTTCCTCTTATCAGAAAGGACAAACTTAACCAGAAGCTGCCATAAAACTTCTTTTCATATTTCATTGGCACAATTTCTCTTCACTTCTGAATCAGTTTCTGGCAGTGGGACAGGCCTACCTTTGAGCTGAAGTCAATTCTTCGGGTCACTGCCACTGAGAGTTGAATGGCATTGAAATAGATAGTGAAGCAGTCAGTGTCTACTTTAGTTGTGTCCTAGGGCTCTGAAGTTTTTTAATTAGTCCTTTTTCCTTTGTATTTCTATAATGAGTCAAAATATGCTTAGTCATATATACTGTTATAGTTGCCCATGTTCAGAGCTTTCTATCATATAAAGCAATACAGCAATTATTAAGCATTTCTGTCTATAAAAAAAGAAAAACAAGAGTAGTGAAAAGACTGAAGATACTTGACGAATTTGAATCTCTGTCTCATTGATACCTATAATGTTTAAACTTTTTCACCTTCAGGTAATTGACTTATTTACCATTTACATGGAGACTTTAGTGATTCAATTTGTATCTCCTTTTTTAAAAAGTTGCCTGGAACGTTGTGATAAAGTAGAAAGTGAGCTGGATTGTGATTAAGGTTCTATTTAATCCTAACTTCACTCCTTTCTAGTTTTGTGTTTATAGACAAATCACTTCATCTCTCAGACCTTCAACTGTCTCTCTATAAGCTGAGATAATAGTACCTGTCTTCTCACCAAATTGTTCTTATAGGAGTTAAGTGATGTGATTTTCAGTTCAAGAGATTGAGTACAGAGTAGCATACAGTTTTAAATTGTTTTAATTGTTACATTAACTAAAAAGAGTTAAAGGGAGGGAAACCTAAATAACAAATGCATGATCGAGATCTCTGATACTGAGTGTTCAAGATGCGTCAGTAGGTGGTAAGGGGTGTGTGCTGTGCTCCATTGTTCAGTTGTGACTGGCTCTTTTGTTTTTGTTGTTCAATCGCTCAACGTCCAACTCTTTGAGACCCCATGGGCTGCAGCACAGCAGGCTTCTGTGTCCTTCACCATCTCCTGCAGTTTACTCAAACTCATGTCCATTGAGTTGGTGATGCCATCCAATTATCTCATTTTCTGTCGTCCCCTTCTCCTGCCTTCAGTCTTTCCCAGCATCAGGGTCTTTCCCAGTGAGTTGGCTCTTCGTATCACCAGGCTCCTTTGTCCATGGAATTTTCCAGGCAAGAATACTGGAGTGGGTTGCCCTTTCCTACTCCAGGGAGTCTTCCTGACTCAGGCATCCAACCCATGTCTCTTGCGTCTCCTGCGTTGGCAGGCAGATTTTTTTACTGCTGGCCCACCTGGGAATCTCAAGGGATGGGTGTAACTGTTTTCAAATTGGATGCTTAATGGATAAAATAGGTATTATCATAGAACAGCTTTTTAAATACTTGATTCTACCTAGTGTATCCTACCACTACTTTTCAATTAAGTATTCCCCCAGAATTTTTTTACTTCAGATTTTTGCTATGGCTTTTTGGGTCAAAGATGTTTTTGAAGATACCAACTATGGAGTACAGTTGTAAACTAAAGTGCTTTATGTGGCTTGGAGGGTATGATGAATGTATTTATTTACTCCAGTTATTGACTGTTTTCTCATATGAACTTTGTTGTCTTCCTTTCTTGATAAGAACTCTGAGGTTTCACACAGAAATGTGGGTGGAATTCTGTTGTTATTACTAAAGGAGATGTCACATATCATTGCTGAGAACTTTAAAAATCAAAACTTTGTATCTGGAGTTGAATGAAGTTAAGATAATCCTAAGGGGTTTGACTTTTAAAATAACTAATATATTTATCATGTCTTAGTTAATATGCATTTTGAACTTGAATATGTTAATAAATTATAGAGTATTAAACATAGTTTATCTTTTTATTTTATTACTCTTGGTGAAACAAAGCATTTGTGCTTCTTCAACAGATATCATTCACCTTTTTGTTTTGAGGTAGTTACCTTTAAAAATAAGAAAGAAAACATACATTTATCCACAAATTTCCTCATTTAAGTGTTCTTCATTCCTTTGTATAGAGTCACATTTTTGTCTACTATCATTTTTCTTATGCAAAAATTCTTCCTCAGCATTTTTCATTGTCCATGTCTGGTGGTGACAGATTCTTTCATCTTTAATTTGTCTGAAAAAGTATTTCATCAACATTGAAGAAAGATGTTTTAGTTAGGTACCTAATTTTAGTGTCAGGAGTCTCCAGGACTGCCTTCAGTGTGTAGTTCACCAGGAGGACTCTCAGGACTGAACATATAGTTATACTTAGGATTTATTATAGTGAAAAGATATACAGCCAGATTAGCAAAGGGCAAAAGTCCACGGTTAAAGTCTGGAGAAAACAAAACATGAGCTTCCAGGGTTGTTCTCCCAGTAGAGTCACATAGAACATTTTGTTGTCTTCTGGTTTGCAGACCTTTTGAGGAAAAGTCTGTGATGATTCTTTTTTTTTTTTTTTTCTGTGATGATTCTTATCTTTATTGTGTGTGAATTCGTTGAACTTCTTGGAAATGTGTTTGTGGTTTTCACAAATTGATATTTTCTCCGCCATTATTTTTTCCAGAGCTGCCCTACCTCTTTTGTCTTCATGCTTCAGTTAAACATGTTAGATTGCTTACTGTCCCATAAGTTACTGAGACTGTTCATTTTGGGGGAAGGGATGTCTTTTTTCCCCCTTATCGACTTTTGTTGAGTAGTTTTTTCCTGTATCTTTTAGTTTGCTAATCTTTTGCGGGCTTCCCTGGTGGCTCAGATGATAAATAATCTGCCTGCGATGCAGGAATCCTAGAACGGGAAGATCCCCTGGAGGATATGGCAACACACTCCAGTATTGCTTGGAGAATTCCATGGAAAGAGGAGCCTGGTGGGCTACAGTCCATGGCTTCTCAGGTGGCGCTAGTGGTAAACAGCCAACTTTCAGGCAGAAAGCTGAAGGACTCTCTCATGTACTGCCCTTTTAGGGCAGTAGTCTGACATTGCAGCATCCCTTTGTTCAGCATCAGAAAATAATTGTTTTCAATATTTTTTATAATTTCTAGTTGTTTACACAGAAGGGTAATTTCAGATCCCTTTTTCATATCCAAAATGGAAATCTCCCTGTAAGCACTAAACTTTACGTTTTCACTATAAGCTTTTCCTTTTTCTTTTTTTCATTTATTTTTATTAGTTGGAGGCTAATTACTTTACAGTATTGTAGTGGGGTTTGTCACACATTGACATGAATCAGCCATGGAGTTACATGTATTCCCCATCCCGATCCCCCCTCCCACCTCCCTCTCCACCCGATTCCTCTGGGTCTTCCCAGTGCACCAGGCCCAAGCACTGCTTTTCCTTTATCTAAGGCAATTTTATTTCAGAATATATGCAAAAATGTCACGCCTCTCCTATTCTTTTCTTACTGTGCTCAGAAGATAACCATGATGAATGTGATCAGGATCTCAGACTTCAAATTCTGCTCAGGGTCTTGTTGTAGTTACAAAATATGCTATGCCTTTGATGATTATATGTATCTCTCATAGTGGATCAGGGCTCTAAATAGAGTGAGGCAAGTGGGGCATTTAGGGTACAAAATGTATGGAGGCACTCACACTCAGGTGCCAGCCCTACACTTGAACAGCCTTTGGAATCAGTGCCTCCTTAAATTTTGTGCCTGTATACCTTGCTTTCTTCACTTTATTTTAAGCTTTACAGGGGATATTCCAGACAAAGATCATTTTCATTACCTAGGACCTTGGTTCAAAATCACTATTAAGTCTAGATCATGTATTTCCTTTAGTGTAGGTTTCAGTTTGTTTTTTTTTAATCTTCATAATTATTTTAACTTCTCTCCAGCCACGTATTTTCTTGTAGGAACTGTAATAAAGTCTAATGTGACATGTCAGTTCCTCAGGATTGGCTGAGGAATGGGAGAAAGAAAAGAATATCTGAGGTGGCAAATACTGCTCCATAGAGCCAGCCATGTATACTGGAGGCTCACATGTTTTTCGGTTAGTCTGCCCTGGCCCTGGAGGTGGTGGCTCTCCCCACCTGGGCCAGATTCTGTTAGTTCCGTGTGGCCCATTTCCCACCAGGCTTGCAACCGTGCTCGCAGTGTGAGAGTTCCAAGTTAGCCTGTCTCGGCTTCAGAAATGAGTCTTGTTTCTAGTAGGAGAATTTTAATCAGGGTCAGAGACACAGTTACGCTCTGATGATGAGAAAAATAAAGCTTTTGATCTCACATGGAATGTACTCTTTTTGAGTTCTTTTGACTCTTGACCCATTGTTGGATTGCTTTATGGTACAGCTGAAATGTAAAAGGAATTCCTCTTTCTTCATCTTGGAATATTAGAGAAGACCAGAAAGAAGTACAGGTGAAATAAGTCATGGGGCCATTTGTTTATCTGAAACTGAGCTAAGCCTTGGAGAGAAGGCAAAAACATTAATTCTTATGTTTTTCAGTCCAGATTGCTAGGGTTAGTCAGATATTAATCTAGTGTGAGTTATAGTGATAAGATAAGTGATTTTACCTGGAATGGCCTCTGTTAAATGACTTTCTGTCTGGTGCAGTGGTTTTAGGTATCTATTTGATGGTTCAGAGGTTCTAAAACATTGAACTTGTATACACAGAATAAACAGTCGCATGTTACTACTGCTTTGGATCCTAAATTTTCTTTAATTGATTATTATTGATTTCTTGTTTTTTTTTTTTCCTTTTTTTCTCTCCAAGAATGTTAGTACATTTGTACCATCTTCAAAGCACTTTTATAATAGATTGGAATGTAAAAATCCCCAATCTTGAAGGAAGGTGCTTTTACAGTCAAGTCTTCATAGACTTATGCAGTGGTACCTTTCTTTAATTGTTGAGTGAAATAATACATCATTATGATAGAAAACAGTGGACTTAGATTTGAAAGAACTGAGTTTAGTCAAGGTTGAGCCATTTATAGCTTTGTGACCTTGAGCAAGTCAGTTAATCTCTGAGACTCAAAATTTTTTCCATCTGTAAAAAGTGTAAGTATGTGGGAGAGGTTGTGATAATATCTGTCTGCTTATTATACTTGTCAGTATGAAGATCATAAATAAAGATGTGAAAGCACTTTGGAAAATGTGTAAAACACTACAAATAAAAATGTAAAACTATATAAGATTTCTGTATCTCAGTTCAATTAAGTCCTGTTCTTTGGGAGACTATGTGAATGTAGTTTCATCTAAATAATTTATTTTATCACTGATAGTTTAGGAAAAGGAAAATGAAGAAGATATAGATTAGGAAATGGATGGAAAACATAAGATGATGTCTTAGGTAAAGGTTATAAGTTACCTATGGAACTTCCCAGGTGGCTCAGCGTTGAAGAATCCACCTGCCAATGCAGGAGGTATGGGTTTGATCCCGGGTTGGGAAGAAACCCTGGAGAATGAAATGGCAACCCACTACAGCATTCTTGCCTGGAAAATCCCAATGATAGAGGAACCTGGTGAGCTACAATCCCTGGGGTTGGAAAAGAGTTGTGCACAATTTAGTGATTAAAAAACAAGAAGTTACTGATGAGAAAATTTATAAAAATCTCCCTAAAAAAAATTTTTTTTCCACTAATACAAATTGATTGAAATTTTACTTACTCTCTTTTCTACTCCTACATTTTATAAATTCGTTTTTTTTTAATTTTTTTAAAACAAAAAGTTAAAAAAAAACCCAGCAAACCAGTTACATTCTGTGGGTTTTCCACTTTGGATTATCTATGGAAAGTTATTTTTAAAATCCATCTAATTGTTCCTTTTGTCTAGCATGATTCTGGACTACTCTTCCCTTCCTAATTAGTATGTAGTATGGGCAATTCAAACTAATTTAATATAAGCCCAGTATGACTGTAATTAGGGAGTTATATCTGTCACAATGTAATCACACTGATTGAAATATGAATGTAATATTTTGGTACCTTTGAAGTTATTCAAAATACTCCCCTGTATTAGAATGGATCAGTGGGCAAATCTCCTTGGTTGCTTTAGTCTTTCATTAAACAAATATGTATACAGTGCATACTATTGCCAGGTACTGTTCCACAGCACTCAGTTCAGTTCAGTTGCATAGTCATGTCCAAACCTTTTCGACCCTGTGCACTGCATCATGCCAGGCTTCCCTGTCCATCACCAACTCCTGGAGCCTGGAGCCTGTTCAAACTCATGTCCGTCAAGTCAGTGATGCCATCCACCCATCTCATCCTGTCGTCCCCCTTCTCTTCCTGTCTTCTATCTTTCCCAGCATCATGGTCTCCCAGTGAGTCAGTTCTTTGCATCAGGTGGCCAAAGTAGTGGAGCTTCAGCTTCAGCATCAGTCCTTCCAATGAATGTTCAGGATTGATTTCCTTTAGGATGGACTGGTTGGATCTCCTTGCAGTCCAAGGGACTCTGAGGAGTCTTCTCCAACACCACAATTCAAAAACATCAATTCTTCGGCACTCAGCTTTCTCTATGATCCAACTCTCACATCCATATAAGACTACTGGAAATCCTTAGCTTTGATTGGATGGACCTTTGTTGGCAAAGTAATATTTCTGCTTTTTAACATGCTGTCTAGGTTGGTCATAGCTTTTCTTCCAAGGAGCAAGTGTCTTTTAATTTTATGGCTGCAGTCAGCATCTGCAGTGATTTTGGAGCCCAAGAAAATAAAGTCTGTCACTGTTTCCATTGTTTCCCCATCTATTTGCCATGAAGTGATGGGACTGGATGCCATGATCTTAGTTTTTTGAATGTTGAGTTTTAAGCCAGCTTTTTCACCTTCCTCTTTCATCTTCATCTAGACTCTCTTGTAAGTTCCCCTTTACTTTCTGCCATAAGAGTGGTGTTATTTGCATATCTGAGGTTGTTGATATTTCTCTCTGCAACCTCGATTGCAGCTTGTGCTTCATCCAGCCCGGCATTTCACATGATGTACTCTGCATCTAAGTTAAATAAGCCAGGTGACAATAACAATTTAAAAAAAAAAAAAAAGCCTTGATGTACTCCTTTCCCAATTTGGAACCAGTCCATTGTTCCAGGTCTGGTTCTAACAGTTGCTTCTTGACCTGCATACAGATTTCTTAAGAGTCAGGTCAGATGGTCTGGTATTCCCATCTCTTGAAGAACTTTTCACATTTTGTTGTGATCTACACAGTCAAAGGCTTTGGCGTAGTCAGTAAAGCAAAAGTAGATATTTTTCTGGAATTCTCTTGCTTTTTTCTGTGATCCAATGGCTGTTGGCAATTTGATCTCTGGTTCCTCTGCCTTTTCTAAATCCAGTTTGAACACATGGACATTCTTAGTTCATATTACTGTTGAAGCCTGGCTTGGAGAATTTTGAACATTACTTTGCTAGCATGTGAGATGAGTGCAATTGTGCAGTAGTTTGAACATTCTTTAGCATTGCCTTCCTTTGGGATTGGAATGAAAACTGACCTTTTCCAATCCTGTGGCCACTGCTGAGTTTTCCAAATTTGCTGGCACATTGTGTGTAGCACTTTCACAGCATCATCTTTTAGGACTTGAAATAGCTCAGCTAGAATTCCATCACTTCCACTAGCTTTGTTCGTAGTGAAGCCTCCTAAGGCCCACTTGAGTTTGGACTCCAGGATGTCTGACTCTAGGTGAGTGATCACACCATAGTGGTTATCTGGGTCATTAAGATCTTTTTTGTATAGTTCTTCTATATATTCTTGCCACCTTTTCTTAATATCTTCTGCTTCTGTTAGGTTCATACCGTTTCTGTCCTTTGGTGTGCCCATCTTTGCATGAAATGTTCCTTTGGTATCTCTAATTTTCTTGACGAGATCTCTAGTCTTTCCCATTCTGTTGTTTTCCTCTGTTTCTTTTCATTGATCACCGAGGAATGCTTTCTTATATATCCTTGTTTTTCTTTGGAACTCTGCATTCAACTGGGTCTATCTTTCCTTTTCTCTTTTGCCTTTAGCTTGTCTTCTTTTCCCAGCTGTTTATTTGTAAGCCCTCTTCAGTCAACCATTTTTCCTTTTTGCATTTACTTTTCTTGGTGATGGTCTTGATCACTGCCGCCTGTACAGTGTCACAAACCTCCATCCATAGTTCTTCAGGCACTCTATCAGATCTAATCCCTTAAATCTATTTCTCACTTCCACTGTATAATCATAACAGATTTGATGTAGGTCATACCTGAGTGGTCTAGTGATTTTCCCTACTTTCCTCAGTTTAAGTCTGAATTTGTCAATAAGGAGTTCATGATCTGAGCCTTAATCAGTTCCCCGTCTTGTTTTTTCTGACTGTATAGGGCTTCTCCATCTTTGGCTGCAAAGAATATAATCAATTTGATTTCAGTATTGACCATCTGGTGATGTCAATGCCATGAGCAGTGCGTTATTTTGGCAAAACTCTGTTATCCACAACACTCTCCAGCATTAAACAAAATAGACATAACTTTGACTTCAAAACTCTGACTTCAGGACTCTGACTTCAGTGGAACTTTGTGAAGATTTTACCTTTTAATTTGAAAAGGGAAACCGTTGGAGTCTTTGAGCAGAGTGGTCACATGGCCTGTGTTATGTTTTTTAAGGATTACCATTAGGGAGCAAATTGGGGGTTAATGCAGACATAGGTCATTTAGGAGACTAAAAGTGAACTTGATAGCAGTGGAGATGGTAATACATGCTTGATTAAAAGTAAAGCCAAGAGGTTTTGCTGATAGATAAGAGAAGAAATAGAAGAAGAGAGAAACTAGGGCTTACACTTGATTTTTGGTCTGAGCTACTAGAAGCTTAGTGTTTTCATTTACTAAGATGGGAAAGACTGTGGAAGAGGAGCAGGTTTGTGAGTGGGGTTGTGGTGAGGTTAATTGGAAGTTTGGTTTTGAACATGTTAAAAAAAATGTCCAAGTGAAAAATGTTGAGTAGGTAGTTGGTTGTACTCAGTTCAGTTCAGTTCAGACGCTCAGTCATGTCCGACTCTTTGGGACCCCATGAATCGAAGCACGCCAGACCTCCCTGTCCATCACCAGCTCCCGGAGTTTACTCAAACTCATGTCCATCAAGTCGGTGATGCCATCCAGCCATCTCATCCTCTGTCATCCTCTCCTCCTTCCGCCCCCAATCCCTCCCAGCATCAGGGTCTTTTCCAGTGAGTCAGCTCTTCTCATGAGGTGGCCAAAGTATTGGAATTTCAGCTTCAGCATCAGTCCTTCCAATGAACATCCAGGACTTATCTCCTTTAGGATGGACTGGTTGGATCTCCCTGCAGGCCAAGGGACTCTCAAGAGTCTTCTCCAACACCACAGTTCAAAAGCATCAATTTTTTGGCGCTCCGCTTTCTTCACCGTACAACTCTCACATCCATACATGACCACTGGAGAAACCATAGACTTGAGTAGACGGACCTTTGTTGGCAAAGTAATGTCTCTGCTTTTTAATATGCTATCTAGGCTGGTCATTACTTTCCTTCAAAGGAGTAAGTGTCTTTTAATTTCATGGCCGCAGTCACCATCTGCAGTGATTTTGGAGCCCCCCAAAATAAAGTCTGACACTGCTTCCACTGTTTCCCCATCTATTTCCCATGAAGTGATGGGACGAGAATCCATGATCTTAGTTTTCTGAATGTTGAGCTTTAAGCCAACTTTTTCACTCTCCTCTTTCACTTTCATCAAGAGGCTTTTTAGTTCCTCTTCACTTTTTGACATAAGGGTGGTGTCATCTGCATATCTGAGGTTATTGATATCTCTCCTGGCAATCTTGATTCCCGCTTGTGCTTCTTCCAGCCCAGCGTTTCTCATGATGTACTCTGCATAGAAGTTAAATAAGCAGAGTGACAATATACAGCCTTGACCTACTCCTTTTCCTATTTGGAACCAGTCGGTTGTTCCATGTCCAATTCTCACTGTTGCTTCCTGACCTGAATACAGGTTTCTCAAGAGGAAGTTCAGGTGGTCTGGTATTCCACCTGAGGAATTTTCCACAGTTTATTGTGACCCACACAGTCAAAGGCTTTGGCATAGTCAATAAAGCAGAAATAGATGTTTTTCTGGAACTCTCTTGCTTTTTCGATGATCCAGCGGATGCTGGCAATTTGATCTCTGGTTCCTCTGCCTTTTCTCAAACCAGCTTAAACATCTGGAAGTTCACGGTTCATGTATTGCTGAAGCCTGGCTTGGAGAATTTTGAGCATTGCTTTACTAGCATGTGAGATGAGTGCAATTGTACGATAGTTTGAGCATTCTTTGGGATTGCCTTTCTTTGGGATTAGAATGAAAACTGACCTTTTCCAGTCCTGTGGCCACTGCTGAGTTTTCCAGAGGACTGTTATGGAGACAGGAACAGGCTATTTATCTATCTAGAAATAATTTTGAGAATCATCAGTTTGTCGGTGGTAATAAAGACCTCAGACTGGAGGAGCCCATGAAGGGAGTGAGTACAGATGGAAGTATTCTGCACTCAGTTTCATACTGTAGATTTTTGCCCACACCAAGCAGTTCTTGAATACCAGCTGGGGTCTTCCATTTCAGCTCAAGATTGACTATCTTGAGACAGCATCATATTCTTCAGGTTAAGAGCTTAGTTCTACAGGAGTACTCCTGTCCCCACTTCAGATGTCACAAGCCCAAGTTGTCATCTGTGTTTCTGACCCACCAGCTATAGATTAGGGTTTCCAACACCCTCATGTTTGAGTTTGGTTAATTTCCTAGACTGGCTCATAGAATTAAGTAAAGTAAGAACTTTACTTACTAGATTTCTGGTTTATTACAAAAAGACAGAACTCAGAAACAGCCAGATGGAAGCAATACACAGGGCAAGTACGGGAAAAGGGCACAGTGTATCCATGTCCCTTCAGAGTATGCCACTTTCCCCAAATCTCCACGTATTCACCCACCTGGAAGGTCTCTGAAATCCTCCTGTTGGATTTTTATGGCAACTTCATTACATGGACACAGTTGATGAAATTATTGACAGTTGGAGACCTGATTCAATGCCCAGTCCCTCTACCCTCCCTGAAAATTCCAGCCCTCTAATCACATAGTTCCAACTAGCCCCCATCTATAGATGTTTTCCTAGTCACCTTACTTCATTAACATAACAAAAAATATCTTATATAGCTGTCATCTCTTAGGAAATTCCAAGAGTTTTAGAAAATCTTTGTCAGAAACAGGGACCAACACTAAGTAAATATATATATATATATATATAATTTCTTATTCTAAGTCACAGTATCAGAAGGGACAGGAGGTTCAAGGACAGAGATCTAGAACATTTCTATATTTAGAGGGTAGAGAAATGAGGAATCAGCAAGAGAGTAAATGAGAATGTGGTGTTCTGGAGCCATGTATTTTAAGGAAGAAGTTGTTTGTTTTAGCTGCTGGTCATAGGTAAAGTAAGAGGAAGACTGAGAATTGGTCATTGTTTTTAGCAATATGGAAGTCATTGGTGACTTTCATAAGGACAAGTTTGGCACATCCACATAAATTGATGTGGATACAAGAGAAAATGAGATACGGTGATGATGAGTATTGATAACACTTTTTAGTTTTATTATAAATGGGGAGCTGTATGCACATGGCATGTAGAGTTAAGGAAGGGGCTTTTTTGTTTTAAAATGTGGAATGGGAATGATCCAGGTTCAGTTCAGTTCAGTCAGTCGCTCAGTTGTGTCCAACTCTTTGCAACCCCATGTACTGCAGCAAGCCAGGCCTCCCTGTCCATCACCAACTCCCAGAGTCAACCCAAACCCGTGTCCATTGAGTCAGTGATGCCATCCAACCATCTCATCCTCTTTCGTCCCCTTCTCCTCCTGCCCTCAATCTTTCTCAGCATCAGGGTCTTTTCCAGTGAGTTAGCTCTTTGCATCAGGTAGTCAAAGTACTGGAGTTTCAGCTGCAACGTCAGTCCTTGCAATGAACACCCAGGACTCATCTCCTTTAGGATGGACTGATTGAATCTCTTTGCAGTCCAAGAGAGAGAATATTTGACAATGCAGTAGAGATAAGAGAGAATTACTAAGCAATTTCCTTGAGAGAAAATTGGAGTCTAATGGGAGAAAATTAGGATCTAGTGGGAGAGAATTGGTATCTAGTATACAGTAGAAGGGTTGGCCACATCTTGTCTTGGAACATGGACCAGTTTATTCATAATTAGTGATAGAATTCCATAATAAAATGATGATATGTAGTCTAGTGTAGCTTGAGTCTACTGCACTAATATAACTAAAATTATACTGTATGCAATGCTAGAGATCTCTTTCACTCTTATGCTACCTGTAAATGTTTGTACATTTTTGAAGTTGGGAGATGAATAATCATCTCTTTCCTCTATGTTCCAGTCTTACTGGATGACCTATAGTTTCCTAAACTGGCCATTATATTAGTATTTCCTACTTTTATGCTTATAACTCACACTTCTCCTTTTTAAAGAACTTTAATGCCTGTTTACTTCTGACACAAAACCTTTTTTGTGTCTGTACCATACCCTCCATATGTGCAGTTCTGTCAAAGAGCCTAAAATACTTCATTGCATTTATTTACATGTCTCTCAGCCATTACTAGATTGTTAATACCTTGAACCTATACATTATGCAACTCTTGGTTTCTTCAGTGTAATGTTTTTATTCATTGCTACATAACCTATCTTAGTTACCTATTGCTGCATAATAAATTACATCAAAACTGAACACAAAATGACATTTATTATCTCACAGTGGGCCAGGAATGCAAAAATGGCTTAGGTGAGTCTCTTGTGCATGCTGTCTGTCTGACTCTTTGCAACCCTACGAACTGTAGCCCACCAGGCTTCTCTGTCCCTGCAATTTTCCAGGCAAGAATACTGGAGTAGGTTGCCATTCTCCAGGGGATCTTCCCAACCTAGAGATCAAACTCAAGTCTCCTGTGTTAGCAGGCAGGTTCTTTACCACTGAGCTTCCCAGGTGGGTCTCTCATAAGACAGAAATCAATGTGTTGACTCGGTTTGCATTACTCTAAAAGCCTGTCATGGAAGGATCCACTTCTAGCTCACTCACATGGTTGTTGGCAGAATTCGTTTCCCCATTGGGCTGCTGGCCAGAGGCTTCCTGTGGTTCCTTACCACATGGACCTCTCCTTAGAGCATCTCCCTTCAAGCAAGCACATGAGAGGGCAAAAAAGAGTGCCAGTAAAGAAGAATACTAGCAAGAAGGACATCACAATTTTATAATGCAGTCACAGACAGATGACATCCCATTACTTTTGCCATATTTTATTCTTTAGAAGGAAATCTCAAAACCCATCCCACACTCAAAGGAGTAGGGGGTTACACAAGCATGTGAATACCAGGAAGCAGGGATCATTGGAGGTGCATCTAGGAAGTCTTGTCACCCAGTCCTCAGACCCTGGTACTGTAGAGTGCTTCTCGTGTTGAGTGAATTAACCTTTTCCCGATCATACATAATAGGTAGCATACATTTGTATGAGGGCTGGCCAATGCTGAGAATTCAGTTTGAGACTATCAAATGGTAACTTGCTACAAAGGGATTCTTTTATCCCATGTTCCTAGTGTCATTAATGATGTGCTTTTATGAAGTAACTTAATATTTAGTGAAAAGGTAAAATCATTTTATATTTATGAAACCAGGAATGCTATTTAAGAAAATCAGAATATGTGTAGTATATAATTTGATGAGAATTCCAGAAATAGTCTAATAGCAAGCTATATTTTGAGGTAATTCAAGCTTTCCAGTCATTGCCAACACATATGTCATTTTATGACCTGGATAGATATAGCAGTATATCAAACTCTGTGGAATTAAAGTATAGCTAAAATTGAAACTTACTGTAAAATAATCTTTCCTTACAAAAATGAGCCCGTAATAGTTGGACTAAATATCAAATCATGGATTCAGATTTTTTTTTTTTTGCATAGTTTCAATGTCAAGGCAATTTAATTTTTAGAAGAGAACTGAGGAATCTCATCCTAAATTTGTAGTATACCAGATATTAGGAATGATCTTTCCAACCATAACTTTTCTACAGATGAGGAAATGGCTATCCAGTAATGTGTCCGAGCTTGCTGGTAACAAAGCCAGTGCCAGATCCCAGGCTTACTGATTCCATTATGTGCATTGCACCATGCCACATTGCCAGTAATAAACCATACTGGAACCATTTAGGGGATCTTTAAAAATACTTATGCCTGTCCCATCCTCAGACATTTTGAGTTAATTGCTATCCAGTGGAACTTGATCATTGGGATTTTTAAAAGCACCGAGTTTGGGAACTGTTCCATAAGGAATTAGTGTGCTTAAGGACTTGGAACCAGAGTGAAATCAATAGTATAGACTTCTGTCCATTCTGATTCCTTAATCATGTGTTTGGCTAGGTTTTATCTGGGCAGTAAGAGACATCTTTACATTGAGAAATAGCCAAGAGTTCTGCTGAACAAAGGGTTTCATTAAAGTTGTTTTCTTCACTCACTAGTGTATATTTTGTAAATGAGATAGCCTGTGACAAAATTCTTCTTAATCATGAAATAGGAGAACAGTTTTTTGACACTGATCAGACAAGGAGAAAGTCTTTTGCCATCTGTGTTGTAGCATACTCTGCTGTTGTTTTAACTAGATAAAATTCTAATTACTGTTAAACAGATTGTTTATGATGTTGTTTTTAATACTTTTAGGATAAGTGTATAAATATCAGGAGGCAAAGAAATGGTTCCAGATTTAAAACCAAAAGACTTTTCTTTTGAAAGTTAGAATTTGTCATGCTTGTTGGTTTAATAGCACATTTCTGTGTATATCCTTCATACTGCATGTTGTAAGGAATGTGAAAGTTGCAGTTTGGTTATCATCATTCTGTGGTGCTGTCATGTACTTTTCGGTAAAATGCTGACGAAGCATTGTAACTGGAAAACACTAATTCATGCTGGGTAAGTAACATTTGTTTCAAGATATCCCTTTTTTTAAAGAAAAATAAGAGCTTTCCTTCATAATGACAGGTATGAAACTGGAGTAGAAGAGTCAAGAATAGGAGATTGTGATCGGATTGAAACTTCTAAGAATTTTAGATCTTTTATTGAAGTTGTGTCAGGGTGATAGCGAGAGGTTGTATTTGAGTTGCTAGAGTAGAGGTTAAAGGGGATGTTAGTTTTCTATTCCTACTGTAGCAAATCACTACAGATTTAGTGGTTTAAGCAACAGAAATGTGTTATCTGACAGTTCTGTAGGTCAGTGGGATAATATCAGGATCCCACTAGACGAAAATCAAGTTTTCATCAGGATAGTATTCCTTTCTAGAGGCTATAGGGCAGGTATCTTTTCCTTGCAGTTGGGGGATTTACATCCCAGTTGCCATGCTGGTGTCAGATGAGAGCCCTTCCCAGCTCCTAGAGACCACTCTCATTCCTTGCCTTATGGCCTTCCCCTGCTTTCAACGCCAACAACAACAGGTCAGGTCTCTTTCATGGTTCCCCTATCTCCTCTTTATCTCCTCAGTCATATCTGTCTGACCCACTGTCTGTCTTTCTCTTCAGCTTCAAAGGACTCGTGTGATTAGATTAGACCTAGTTGAATAATCCTAGATAATCCCCCCATCTTGGTGTCCTTAACCTTAATTAAAACAGGAAGTCTTTTTTGCCAAGTAAAGAAAGCTTGGCTGGGGGTAGGAGGGGGAAAGGACAGAGACACCTTTGTAGGGCCATTATTCTGCTTATCAGAAGGGGCCAGGTCACTGAAGGAAGCCAAGTTACAGTATTGACATAGCTGTTGAAGGTCTTCATTTAGCCAGAAAATAATTTTTGAATTATTTGTGCTAAGCGTTGCAGTAAGCAATAAGCAACTGGGCTTATTGTGGTAAACAGACAAGACATGACCCAGTTCCTACCCTTGTATATAGCCGTATACCTACAAAAACAAGCAGTGCTTTATAAAGGATTCTTCACATATTTCGTAGTTACATGAATTCTCTGAAAACAGGAGTTTTGAGTTCAGCAATCCAGATTCAGATGATAATGTAAGATTTAATCAGACACCTACTGAAAACTTTTTAAAAAGGCATTAAGAATTATTGTATTCCATTTTTCTTTTCTCAGTAAAAACACTGAAGTGCTAAAGGCACAAATGTTATCTTTAAGTGGCAAACTTTTGATTTCTTCTCCCTGGATTCAATAGCCAGAAAGTAATTATTTACCCAATTAAAAAAGAAATCGGCAGTTGCTTTAAATCAGTATTCATCAATAGACAGTGAAGAATTGACAACCAAGAAGCACATTAAAGTAAACTTTCAATATAGTTTTTATGTGGCTGGGTGGACGTTTAAAATAACAAAAAGATGTTCTCTTTGTAAACACTGCTCTTGGAGCTATCTTCCTCATATACAGTTCGTATTGTGTTCCCACTGTGTGCTGGGTATCAGCTTACTCTTTATGGAAAACCACAGGATTCTTTTTTTTTTTTTCCAATCAAAATTTATTGAGCATCAACTAGGTGCCCAACACTGGAAATACAACAGTGAACAAGATGGACACTCTGTCTGCCCTCATGAGCTTACAATCTAGCAGCCAGCCAGCCAATTACATCCATAATTTAAACATTACTATTGTAATAAGTGCTCTTAAATAGGCCTGGTGCTAAGAGATTTAACAGAAAGTCTTGACCTACGTCGAGAAATCAGACAAGGTCTCCATGAGGAAGAAACACTTAGGAATGGCAAGGTGGGAAATGGAAGAATGTTGCAGAGAGAATAGCCTGTGTGCTGGCTCTGAGGCAGGAAAACATTTAGTGAACAGAAAACCAGCCAAAATGACTGGAACATTGGGAATGATGGGGGTTGATGCCAAGCAGAGGCTGATTTATGCAAGGTCTTTGGTTTTAAGACTTTATTCCAAAGGCAACTGGAAACCACTGAAGAATCTGCAGGAGGAAAGTTAGATGCTTAAGTTTGTTTTTCAGAGCTCACTCTGCTGTGTGTGGAGGTTGTTGTTTAGTCACTAAGTTGTGTCCAACTCTTTATAAAGACCCCATGGACTCTAGCCTACTAGGCTCCTTTGTCCATGGGATTTTCCTGGTAAGAATACTGGAGTGGGTTGTCATTTACTTCTCCAAAACCACAGGATTCTTATCAGTTGTTTAAAGACTTGTAAAGACAGTTATTTTTAATTTTTTCAGTGATGGTCAGGGTTACAATTGTATATTCTGTAGTTTCCAGAAGCAGCAGAGGGGGAACTTTAATAATAATGGGTTGGAGTAAGTGTAGGTATGTAAGATTTATAGATAATATTGTTGTTGTTGTTAGTCTAGAAGTTGTGTCCAACTCTCTTGTGACCTCATGGGCTGTAGCCCTCCAGGTTCCTCTGTCCTTGGGATTTGCCATTTCTTCCTCCAGGGGATCTTCCTGATGCACATGTCAAACCCTCCTCTCCCGCATCGGCAGGCGGATTCTCTACCACTGAGCCACCAGGGAGGCTCCATAGGTAATATATGATCAGTCTCTCAGACAACATACCCAGGCATTAATTTCAGAGGTGACCATCACAGAAGTTTTTTATCAGAACTGTTGGTGAGGGGCTATAAACATACTTGTTACATAAGTTTGAGCTACAAAGTGTAAATATCACATGAAGTCTTAGGATACCTTCTTAATTGCAATAAATACCAAGCTCTATATCCAGAATTCCTTCATGATTCTTTGGCAGTTTAACATTATTTATGGATAATGTCCTATCAGCATGACTCTCTAAATAGCCTAAATATATTTATACAAGATTTCATTTCTGATCAAATTTTGTAGTGGATGGAAAATTTATTTGATTGGCCTGTATAAAGGGGATTTTGTCATATTGTGTTTGGGTGATATTAACTTGAGTGAAGGAAGATGATAGCTAATTTTGTTTTATTGAGGTGGTTTAATGTACTGTAACCGTTAAAAGTTTAAGGCATCAGGAAGATCTCCTGGAGAAGCTCATGGCAACTCACTCCAGTATTGTTGCCTAGAGAATCCCATGGACAGGGGAACCTGGAGGGCTACTGTCCATGGTTGCAAAGAGTAGGACACAACTGAAGTGACTGAGCACACATACACAATGTTTGGAAGTTTAATGTACTAGATAATGTTGATTTCTGCAGACTTTTTTGTTTTTTTGATGCTTCATTGTCTTAGGAAGATCTGTGCTATTGAATTTAGTACATATGCAAAGATTCTTATTAAATGGAAACGTTTGAAGAAAGCTGGAAGTATAACAGTGAATCCTTCAATAATAAAAATGACTGAGGTTCTCTTGTTTCTTTTACAAAGAGAGGGGGAAAAAATCCTCCATGGTTTTTGACATTAAAATATCAGAATAACTTAAATGTATGCAATGACGTGGGAGACAGATGAAATTTACTAACTTAACTGAAAGCTTTTGACAGGTCCATTGCATCTTTAGAAGTCAGATTTGAATTATTAAAGTAGGCTTTGTTTAGTACATTGAACATCTACTGAGAAGATTACATGGAGGAATAAACATACAGATTTATAGTAGGCAGTGTTTTAATGGATTATCAAAATTTAACTGGCCTTACTGAACCATCACAGTAACTGCACACAAATGGCTTCAGTTAGAAAGGGTATGGTTCCATGTGTAAGTCATATATTTTTCCAAATGATTTTCTGGGGAAAATAAAGCTGAATTCTTAAAACAAGCCATTTTACTTCTAGTTGAATGTAGTATTAGAAAAACAAAGGCCTTTAGGCAAAAACTGTTTCTCATAGAGGTTTTTGTTTTCCATTTGAAATTAGTGTGATTTCAGACTGGCTTTAAAAAAAATATCTGATTCTTTTCAATAAAATACAACAATGCGAAATTGTTGCTTACTGGCACAACTGAGAACAATTATATCCTTAAAAATAACTAATCATTGTTTTATTTAAATATAAGTAGTGACTAAAGATGATTTTTAAAAAATAAAACCTAAGATGAACTTAGAAATCATATAGATTAAATGATATGATAAAGATGTTCAAGAAGGGTAGTACCTTTGCACTTAGATTTTTAAAATTCCTATAGTTGTAGATTTGAATGTTTTATGCTGTGTATGCATAATATAATGGAAGCTTATAATACTACTATGTTAGTTGATATAAGACAAACTCTTCAGAAGAGTAGAATTAATTCTGAAATGTTATCTGGTTTACATTCTTGTTTTACTCTGTCCTAATTATTCAAATAAAACAATTTTTTCCCTGATAATAAGGGTGGAGACAAATGATTGACCTTTTCATTTTTAGAATGCTCTCTATGCAGTTGAGGAAGAACTAATTACATTTTTTCACTCCCTGGAATTCTTTGACTATACATCAGTATTTTTAAAGAAGAAAAACTTTAATGAAAGTTTTTTTATGATGCCATTAAGTAGATGCCAGGATTTACCCTTCAGTTAGGTGGGGTTATGTTTGTTAGCAGATTAGACTCTTCTGCCGGTGATGCACTGCCTGAAGTAACTGATGATAAGGCTATTGCTCCTCCAGTGATTCTACATGTCAGGACTAAGCTGAGACAGTTGTCACTTGTTATCTTAAAAGTCAGCAGAATAAACAAGAGGGTTTTTACAGCCTATAAAAATCCAAGCTAAACCTCCTGGGAAAACTTTGATGACTTTTTATTTAAGTATCAGAATTTAAAAAAATAAAACATGCAGTAAAATTGACCATTTCTGTGTACAATTGATGAATTTTAACATGTGTATAGGTTCATGTAACCATCATGAATACACAGTCACTGTCCAGACACTTCCATATAAACTGCTTTGTGCTACTACTTTGTAGTTGCACCATCCCACCCCACCCAATACCCTTGGCACACCCTGCTATTTTAGTTTTGTCTTATGAAAAATGGCCACTGAGTGGAATCATATAGAATGTAGCCATTTGAGACTATTATGCATGCATACACTCAGCATAATGCCTTAAGATTTTTCTGCATTGTTTTGTGTATCAGTATTTCTTTCTTTTTTATTGGTGAGTGGTATTCAGTTGGGTTGAATGTACCACAGTTTGTTTATCTGTTCATTTGTTAAAGGACTTTGAATTGTTTTAAGTTTTCAGCTATTTTGAGTAGAGATGTAATAAACATTGGTGTAAGGCTTCTGTGTGAATGTGAGTTTTCATTCTCTTTTGTAAATACATAGTAGTGGGACTGCTGGATCATATGGTAAGAATATAATTTAAGTTTATAAGAAATTGACAAACTGTTTTCTAAGGTGGCTTTCAGTCAGTCTGCTCAGTCACTCAGTAGTGTCTGACTCTTTGTGACCCCATGGACTTCAGCACACCTTCCTTGTCCATTACCAGCTCCCGGGGCTTGTTCAAATTCACATCCATCATGTTGGTGATGCCATTCAACCATCTCATCCTCTGCTGTCCCCTTCTCATCCTGCCTTCAATCTTTCCCAGCATCAGGGTCTTTTCCATTGAGTCAGTTCTTTGCATCAGGTGGCCAAAGTATTAGAGCTTCAGCATCAGTCCTTCCAGTGAATATTCAGGAATGATTTCCTTTAGGATTGACTGGTTGGATCTCCTTACAGTCAAGGGACTCTTAAGAGTCTTCTCCAATACCACAATTCAGAAGCATCGATTCTTCGGTGCTCAGCTTTCTTTAAGGTCCAACTCTCACACCCACACAAGACTACTGGAAAAACCACAGCTTTGACTAAATGGACCTTTGTTAGCAAAGTAACGTCTCTGCTTTTTAATACACTCTCTAGGTTGGTCATAGCTTTTCTTCCAAGGAGCAAGTGTCTTTTAATTTCACAGCTGCAGTCAACATCTGCAGTGATTTTGGAACCCGAGAAAATAAAGTCTGTCACTGTTTCCATTGTTTCCCCATTTATTTGCCATCAAGTGATGGGACCAGATGCCATGATCTTAGTTTTTTGAATGTTGAATTTTAAGCTAGTGTTTTCACTCTGCTCTTTCACTGTCATCAAGAGGCTCTTTAGTTCTTTGCTTTCTGCCATAAAGGTGGTGTCATTTGTGTATCTGAGGTTATTGATATTTCTCTCTGCAGTCTTGATTTCAGCTTGTGCTTCATCCAGCCCAGCATTTCTCATGAGGTACTCTGCATCTAAGTTAAATAAGCAGAGTGACAATATACAGCCTTGATGTCTCCTTTCCCAATTTGGAACCAGTCCGTTGTTCTATGTCTGGTTCTAACAGTTGCTTCTTGACCTGCATACTGGTATTCTCATCTCTTGAAGAATTTTCCACCGTTTGTTGTGATCCACACAGTCGAAGGCTTTGGTGTAATCAGTAAAACAGAAGTAGATGTTTTTCTGGAATTCTCTTGCTTTTTCTATGATCCAGCAGCTGTTGGAAATTTGATCTCTGGTTCTTCTGCCTTTTCTAAATCCAGCTTGAATGCCTAGAACTTCTTGGTTCACATACTGTTGAAGCCTGGCTTGGAGAATTTTGAACATTACTTTGCTAGTGTGTGAGATGAGTGCAGTTGAGCATTCTTTGGCGTTGCCTTTCTTTGGGATTGGAATGAAAACTGACCTTTTCCAGTCCTGTGGCCACTGCAGAGTTTTCAAATCTGCTGGCATATTGAGTGCAGCACTTTCACAGCATCATCTTTTAGGACTTGAAACAGCTCCATTGGAACTCCATCACCTCCACTAGCATTGTTCGTAGTGATGCTTCCTAAGGCCTGGTTGAGTTTGGTCTCCAGGATGTCTGGCTCTAGGTGAGTGATCACACCATTGTGGTTATCTGGGTCATTAAGATCTTTTTTGTACAGTTCTTCTGTGTATTCTTGCCACCTTTTCTTATTCTCACAGTGCCTAGCTCTTTTCCAAAGTTAGTTAAGTCAGGTCTTTTCTTCCATATCGCCTTCTGTCTGCTATGTCATTCTTTTGTAATGCAGTTAGATTCATTTGTCACAGTTTACATTCCATCTTTGGTTCTCTGACCCCCTGGTTTGGTTTTTTTTTTAATGTATATCCAGTAAAGTTTACTCTTTGTTATGCAGTTTTCTGAGTTTTGAGAAATGTATAGATCATGTATCTACCAACAACAGTTAATCACTCCACAAATCCCTTTGTTGTCAACTTTTTTTCCCATTCCAAACCCTGGCAACCTCTAATGTGTTTCCTGTGCCTTCAGTTAGCCTTTTCTAGAATTTCATATAAATGGAATGACATAAAATAGTTTCTTAGGACTGGCTTTTTTTCCCCCACTTAAAATGCATTTAATATTTATCCATCTGTTGCATAAATCATTGGTTTCTTCTTTTTTTATTGCCAAGTAGCATTCTTTTGTATTGCCACAGTTTGTTTATCCATTTACCTTTTGAGGGACATATGGGTTGGTTTCAGCTTTGGGCACAGTTATGAATAAAAGTACTATTTTATATTTATGTATTTACATTTACATAAAAATTTTTGTGTCTATAATTTTTTTTTCACTTATGTAAATACCTTGGAATGGGTTTATGGACCTCATTATTTTAAATATGTTTTTAACTTTATAAGAAACAGCCATCTTTTCTTCAGGTGGTTATACAGTTTTGCAGGCTTCCCTGGTACCAACTGACCAGTGCACGGAAGCTCCTACTCCTCTGCATCCTTGTCATCACTTCAGTATTGCCAGTTTGTCTTTGTCTGTTCTGATATACATTGTGGCATCTTGTGGTTTTAATTTGCATTTCCCCAGTGACTAATGATGTTGCTATACCATCCGTTATGTTTGTGGATGGGCAGCTGGTCTCTCTTCATTTCTCTTGATTTTCTCCTTTTATGATCAACTGGGTGAATAGCATCTTTTTCAGTATATTTTTTATTGTACTAGTTGCCATCACCTCTGAATATTTGGCTCTATTTCATCTGCGGCTATAAAGACTTGAAGGGCAAGGTAAAATAAACTCTGCTAATGCTAATGGTTGACTTTGGATTAACAAATGTCATTTTAGAGAAAGAAATGTTAGAGTCTTAGGTGAGATCTTTTCCCCCTTGACTATCAAATCATCTAACAAACCTGATATCTCCTTGAAATGTCTGTCAATATATGAAACTTTTGGTATATTCTCAAAACTAATCAGTTAGTGTTAGGTGAAAGAGATTAGAAATGTATGTTTTTAAACTTGGCCCACTTTATATAAACATTTACATTGCCTGACCACTTAAAAATTCATTTATATATATTGCTTCATTGAGCTGAATTAATAAAAAGGTATGAAATGCTTATTACCTACTTTCTGTCATTTCAAAGACTACTGCTAAAAAACCTGTAATTCAGTAACTGAGTTCCTAGCTTACATTAGCCTTTATCAGAATGAAATAAAGTCATATAAAGTTTCAGTTTTTAAACTTGAGTGACTTTTTTAGCTTTAGTGAGTGATTTTTACCCTATTTGAGCTTTGTATTTATTCTTTCGGTTTTGTAAAGACCTATATTCTTAATCTATTAGAGTATATGCACGGACATCATGTTATTCAAATAGATTTTTCTGTTTTTTTGCTGTTAAAACTCCTCTAAAGAACTTAATATGTTGCATAAAATACATGCTTAAATTGGGAAAATGCTGTATGCCTTAAAGGATAGCATTTCTGATGCATTGTTTGGGTAATTATGATTGATTTTCTTGAAACATATTCTGGTTAACTAAGTTACCCCTTATTTCAGTAGGAGAAAGCCAGCCTAAGCAATATTTTACTTATTACATAGTCAGATTCTGAAAATGATGTTTGGGTTAGAAATTTTACAAATGAGAGGATGGCTTTCTTATCTTCTTTAGAATAAGCACATCTCTTTAAGTATCATATTTGGTAGTATGATTACATCACTGATATATCTTGTGGCTAAATCCTGGGTGGTCATTATGATGGTGACAGTCTGATTTTAAACCTGCAAGTTTTAAATTGAAAAATTCAGATCTTTCTATAGTGGCTGCTTTGATCACTGTACGTATCTTACATTGTTGTACCCTCGCAGGCTGTCTTTGTAAATAAGATATAAATAAGACAAATTGTTTTCCTAGCCTTGTGAAAGAGGAGAAAAGGTACTATTGTGATTTATAGGAAAAATTTCTCACCAGTTTCTAATTCACAGCTCCCAAAGCCCTTGGAATTTCCTGAGCAGTAAGAGCAATGGGATAATATTTGGTCTCTTGTCCTTAGTTCCTGAAAAATGCTTCAGGGAAGGTGACTTTTGTTCCCTACTCAAGGATGGAGACTTGTTGCCAGTAGAACCAACCGTGTAATTAGAGGGTTGGAACTTTAATCTCACACCTGACATTCTGGGAGAGGGGCTTGGGGTTAAATCAGTCACCAGTGGCCAATGATTTAATCAGGCATGCCTATGTAGTGAAGCCTCCATAAAAACCCAAAAGGAGAGAGTTCAGAGAGCTTCCATGTTGGTGTATATGTGGAGATTTGGAGGGAATGGCGAGCTCAGAGAGCATGAAATCTCTACTTCCTTTCTGCCACACCTTGTCCTATACATCCTTTCCATCCGAATGTTATCTGTATCTTTCATCATATCCTTTTATAATAAACTGGCAATCCAGTAAGTAAAGTGTTTCTTTGAGGCAGTAAACCATTCTAGCAAATAAATGAAACTTGAGGAAGGGTTGTGGAAACCTCTGATTTATAGCCAGTTAGTCAGAAGTACAGGTAACAACCATACTTGTGATTGGCCTCTGAAGTAGATGGCCATTTTGTGGGGCTGAGCCCACCTATGGGATCTGATTCTGTCTCCAGGTAGATGATCAGAATTGAGTTGAATTCTAGGATGCCCTGCTGGTGTCCTGGGACTTGCCTGGTTGTATGTAGGGCAACCCCCTCCCCCACATATACACACAGGCACTGGAATTGGTCTCAGAGCACCAGAAGAGGTTATAAATATATATGTATATATAATTTTTTAATTTCCTTCTTCCATTTTCCAGAATAAAAAAAAAAAGAGGAGAGTGTAGGATTTTGTTTTTTAAGGTCTTAATGGCAGCCTACTTCCTTATTTATAGAAGGTTAGGAAGGTGGACTTTGTGACCAGTTGAGTATACTTTAGCGTCTGAGACTATTAAGTAGCAGTGCTTATGTGTTAGTTGACAATACCATTTTTGCCTTTCAGTGTTGAAGTCATTATTCCGAAATTGGGGGGTTGAGGAAGGATGGAGTTTAACTTCTTTTGAGCAGCTATTCTTTTGGTTGACTCCAAGTCAGGCACTTTCTTTTCTATATTATTTTATCCTCACAGTTAGCCTACATAGTATGTCCACATTTCACAAATAGAGAAAATCTATCCAAGATGATACAACTAGTAGTGGCACAGTTAGAATTTGGACTTTTATTTTCTGGCCTGAAAGTCTACATGCTTGTCCACTATGCATACTGCTTCTTCTAAGATTAGAAAAGTATTGTGAATTATTAGAAAGTCTATCTAAACTTTTAAGCTGCTAGGAGGGAAAATAATAATTATATAAGACTGAGACTATCTCAACCTTCTCTAGTGTTTACTTCAACCTTAAGGGGCTTCACTTTTGGAAAATCTATTTTACGTCTTATATTCTAGTCATATGACTGAATCTCCAGTTGATGTCTCAGGAAGGATTCTCTAATATTAATGATAATAGCTTTCTTGAAAGTAAAAATCATTATGAATCAGAAGTAATACATGCCTGCATTGGTGTTAGCAGTAAAAATATTCATCTCAAAAAGTCAAGACATTTGCAGTAACTTCTTAATATTCTAATTAAACTCTTAGAAAAAAGATTCTTAGTATAACATTTGCAAAGTGTTGTATCACTGCAAATAAAGCTTGCAACTATTATGTCAATAAGCTCATTTTATGGTGGAACAATAAATCCCATTTGCACAATGATTAAGCCATCTTTATCTTAATGGTATTTTACCCTGTAGTGTACCCTATAGTATACCCTGTATAACCCTAGCAGTGTTATACTGTTACAGTGTCAAAATTAATGACCACATATAGAATTGTTGTAAGAGTTTTTCTTAGCACTTTTGTTGTTATGTTATGTTAATGGTCTTATTGTATACTTAACATAAATTTGTATATAGGCCAGTTGCTAGTTATTTAGTATTCATTTCTAGCATATTAAAATCTCAATAGATATAGAAAATATATTAAATATGATAAAATCATATGTAAAATTGTTTCAATACCTATAAGCAATCAAACCATAGACTTTTTGTTTTGAAAGTGCTAAATATTAGTTGGTGTTTGGTAAGGAAAAAGTCCAGAATTCAGTATTTCTTTTGTTCCACTTCTAGGGCAAAGTATCTTACAATATTACATTAGTTCAGCTCAGCTGCTCAGTCGTGTCCGACTCTTTATGACCCCATGACTGCAGCACTCCTGGCTTACCTGTCTATCACCAGCTCCTGGAGCTTGCTCAAACTCATGTCCATTGAGTCAGTGATGCCTTTCAACCATCTCATCCTCTGTCATCCCCTTCTCCTCCTGTTTTCGATCCTTTCTAGCATCAGGGTCTTTTCCAGTGAGTCAGTTCTTTGCATCAGGTGGCCCAAGTATCGAAGCTTCATATCAGCATCAGTGTTTCCAATGAATGTTCAGGACTGATTTCCCTTAGGATTGACTGGTTTGATCTCCTTGCAGCCCAAGGGACTCTCAAGAGTCTTCTCCAACACCACAGTTCAAAAGTATGTTACATAGGATGATATAAAGGCATAATCTGCATCTCTCTGTTTATTTCAGTGTTGCAGGTAGATCAATAAAAGCAGTAAGTTGAAATGGAAAGCCATAGAAATCAGAAGAGTTGAGTTCTAATGTTGGTGTAGTCAATACTAATCGTGTGACTTCATAGTTCTACAGATTTTTTTTCCCCTCTTCAGTCTGTAAATAGAGTAACTGGTCTGTGGTTTCTAAGACTATTCTCAGCTCTCTGATTCTTGTATCAGAAATCATGTCAGTACTAAGCCTAATTTGGGCTTCCCCAGTGGCTCAGTGGTAAAGAGACATAAGAGATGTGGGTTCAGTCCCTGGGTTGGGAAGATCCCGTGGAGTGGAGCATGGCAGTCCATTCCGGTATTCTTGCCTGGAGAATCCCATGGACTGAGAACCCTGGTGGGCTACAGCCCATAGGGTCACAAAGAGTCAGACACAACTGGAGCAACTGAGCATGCATGCAAACCTAACGTAAAAGGTGTAGTAGTCTGCTTTTCTTTTCTGGTTCTTAACTAATAAGTAGTGGTTTTCATTTTGTCTTTTTTCTTTAGAATGGGCGGCCCAATAGAACCATGCTGGGGAAATTTTGTGCTTAAAGTACTGCATATACCTGTAGTAGCACACCACATGTAAAAAGTGTGGTGGTGGTTTAGTCACCAACGTGTGTCCGACTTTTGCGGCCCCATGGTCTGGAGCCCGCCAGGCTTCTCTGTCCATGGGGCTCTCCAGGCACGAAGACTGGAGTGAGTTCCATTTCCTCCTCCAGGGGATCTTCCTGACCCAGGGATTGAACCTGGGTCTCCTGTACTGCAGGCAGTTTCTTTACCAACCAAGCTACCAGGAAAGCCCCAACAGACTACAACATTAGCCAAATATTTTTTAAAGTTTTTTAAAATTTATTTTTAAACTTTATTTTGCTATTGTTCTTTTTTGTATGATGGTAGGGAAAGGTTAGATTATTTGGTCCTTTCTAGGAATTTTCATGGGCTTCCCTGGTGGCTTCGTGGTAAAGAATCCTCCTGCCATTACAGGAGATATGGATTCCTAGACATCCTTGCATCAGTTCTCATGGAATTCCCTGTCTTCTTAGTCAGGATTTATGTTCTTTACCACAAAGTTTAGAACTTAATTAAATATGGTCTTATATTCTAAACAATTTGTTTGTTAATACTGATTATAAGGTTTTAAGGGGCAATTGTTATGTCTCTTGTTTTTACATCCCAGTGCCTAATAAGTATTCAATAAATATTTATTGATTGGGTCATCATATAAAGCATAATATTATGTTGTGAAGTAGTGAAGGTTTTCAAACTTGGATAGAATTAGGTTGAAAGTGTGTATAGCTTCCTGTGAACCATGTATAAATTTTAAATTTTGAACTTTGATTTACTTTTAATTATTAAAGACTGTCTCACTTTTTAAAAATTTAATGTGATTATTTTCTATGTGCCTGGCATTGATTTAAACACTAAATACATTAACTCATTTAATCCTACTCTATGAACAAGAGTAGGTCTTTACACCCATATGGTATATGAGGAAACAGATATAAGCAAGTTAAAAACTTTCGTAGAGACACAGAGTTATTAATAAGTGATAGAGCCAAGAATCAAACCCAGAAGCAACAGTTAAAAGCCTGCATTCTTTACTGTGCTATATAGCTTCTTGCTCTTACACATGTGGAGTTTGCATACTTACAGACAGTTATTTCAATTCTTTGTTATTAGATGTAGTAATCGGGCTTCCCAGTTAGCACTAGTGGTAAAGAACCCGCCTGCCAATGCAGGAGACATAAGAGATGTGGGTTCCATCCTTGGATTGGGAAGATCCTGTGGAGAAGGGCATGGCAACCCCCTCCACTATTCTTGCCTGGAGAATTCCATGGACAGAGGAGCCTGGCTGGCTATGGTCCACAGGGTTACAAAGAGTCGGACATGACTGAAGTGATGTAATGTGCACACACGCATGCACGCGCGCGTGCGCACGCACACACACACACACACACACAGATATAGTAATTAGACTATCTTGTGATCATGGCATTTTCTATCACTAAAGTGCTTATCTTTAGGTGAGTTGGATAAGAATAGGTCTTTGACACAATATCATTTTTGTTCCAAACTATTGACATTTTAGAAGAGTTCTGTAAGTAATAAATAAGATTTTCGCAAAGTTCCAAACACTGCTGTTGTTGGAAGTGTCATGATAGATGGAATTCTGAGTACTATATTAAGGTAGACATTGCAAATAGAGTAGTTTTGTAAGTATCTCATAAACTCCTGGTCTGTATAAGCCTTGTCTGTCTCAATCATACAGATGCAGAAGACAGGAAAATCTGCGACAATAATATAGTCAATCCATCACCTTAAAAATTTTTTTTAAAGTGTTTATGTATTTATTTGGGTTGTTCTAGGTCTTCCTCGCTGCACATGGGCTTTCTCTAGTTGTGGCGAGTCGGGACTCCTCCTTGTCACGGTGCCCGGGCTTCTCGCTGTAGGGGAACACAGGCTCTAGGTGCGCAGTCTTTAGCAGTAGTGTGCAGGCTTAGTAGTGTGGCATGCAGGCTCAGAATTTGTGGTGCACAGGGTTAGTTGCTCCAAGGCATGTGGAATCTTCCAGGACCAAGGAGCCAACCTGTGTCCCCTGCAGTGGTAGGCAAATTCTTATCCACTGTACCACTGGGGAAGTCCCTCAGTCACCTTTTAAATGAGCATTTTTACTCATTTAAGATGAGGTAAGCTTGGTGGCTCAGAGGGTAAAGCGTCTGCCTACAATGTGGGAGACCTGGGTTCAATCCCTGGGTTGGGAAGATCTCCTGGAGAAGGCAATGGCAACCCACTCCAGTATTCTTGCCTGGAAAATCCCAAGGATGGAGGAGCCTGGTAGGCTACAGTCCATGGGGTCACAAAGAGTCGGACATGACTGAGCGACTTCACTTTCACTTTCAAGAGGATGTTAAAAATAACTTTATGCCAAAGGAGTTAAAAATTTAGATGAAATGGACAAATTCCTAGGAAAAAAGTTTGCAAAAATTTATAGGAAATTAATAACTTGGGTAGTTCCATATTTATTAGTGAAATTGAGTCTGTAATTTGAAACTTTTCCACAAAGAAATCTTTAGGCCCAGGTGGTGTCACAAATAAATTCTTCCAAGGAATTTTCAGAAGAACTAACATCAATATTACTAAAATACTTTCAGAGAATAAAAGAAGATATTTCCCAGTCTGTTTTCTGAGGCTTGCATAACCTTAATACCAAACCCTGATAAAGATATCATAAGAAAGGAGACTTTCAAATTCATTGCTCTTGTGAACATGGGTGAACACATTCTAAAAATATTAGCAAATCAAATCTAGATAGATCAATAAAGAAATAGATGTCATGGCCAAGTTGAATTTACTATAGCAGCATAAGTTTGTTATAACATTCAGAACTCAGTGAATGTAAATGACTAAAATGAACAGAAAAAGAGATAGAATTACATCATCTCAATTGGTTTATCAAATAGTATTTGATAAAATTTACATACTTATGATTTTTTTAAATGCTTGTAGCAAACTACTCCTTCTTTAATCTGATAGGGTGTGTTATTTGCTTCCCCTGCAAATCTAAAGCAAGTATCACATATAGTGGCAAAATACTGGAGACATTTATTTATCTTTTGATCAGAGTTAAAACAAGATCCCTGCTATAACGTTTTGTATCACCATTATATTGAAGATCCTAGATCTGAGCTGTCCAGTACCATATTTGGCAATTTAAATTCTAATTAGTTAAAATTATAGATTATCGGTCACACTGGCCACATGGCAGGTACTCAAAAGGCACATGTGACTAGTGGCTACTATATACCACAAATATAGAACACTTCCATTATCACAGAAAGTTCTATTGACAGGGTTGGCTTAGACGTGCAGTAAGTAAGGATGCATAATGATTAGAAAGAGAGAAATTAAACTGCATTTATTTATAGATGACCTGATTGTTACAGAGAAGTTTTGGAAGAATCTATAAACTGATAGAATTAAAAAGTTAATTTTAATATTGCAAGGTTGCCAGAACACTGTTGGTAAACAAAATCAATCTTAGGCCCATATACTAGCAACAAACAAACAAAAAGTAAAACTTTTAAAATAATGCCATGTTAGTATATCAAAAACATCAAATACACAAAGTTAATCAAAAAAAGACCTCTTCACTAAAACATTTAAGGCATTATTAGGAAAAATTAGGCCAAAAAATAAAAGGTATCAGTTATGGATTAAAGGAGTCAGTGGTGTGTGATTTCAGTTCTTCTCACAGGGTAGTCTCACGCAATATCCCTGGAGATTTGTTTGTTAGGTTTTGAAATTGACAAGCTGATTCTCAAATTATAAAAATGCAAAGGACCAAGAATATCTAAGATAGTCTTGAATAACAAAATTGGAGGATTTTTACTATAGGATATCAAGACTTATTATAAAGCAACAGTAGTAAAGACAACACGATTCTGACACAAGAGAAGACAAATAAGCAAATGAAACAAAATGAGCCAACAGATGCACACATATATATTGACCCTTGATTTATATCGAAGATAACATTGCAGTGCAGAGAGGAAGGAGCATTCTTTTCAATAAATTGTACTAGGTCAATTAGATCAATACCCATGTAGGGGGAAAGAAGATGAAGCTTGACTTCAAATCATATAAAGAAATCAAAAGACAAATTATAGATATGAAAAGTAAAACAATAAAGCTTCTGGAAGAAAACATTATCTTTGTGAATGACCCTGGAAGAGGCAAAGATTCTTAAATTGAATACATGTGGCATTAACAATAAAAAGAAAAAATGATACATTGTACTACATTAAAATTAAGAAAATCTGTTCATTAAAAAACACCGTTAAGAATGAAAAGGCAAACCACAGAGTGGAAAAGGGCATTTGCAATTTGTGTTACATATACCTTATTAAAAGACTGAGAATACCAGTTGTTTGTGAGATTACATTGTATCTGCAACATATTTTCTACACTTCATGGGAATATAAATTGCTTTAAGCACTCTGGTTACTACCTTTAAACATTTTTTCTTACTAAAGCTTAACTTACTCATACTCACATCACATGACCTTACAGTTTCACTCTTGGTTATATACTCACCAGAAATTCTAGAAGGCAGGAGGAGAAGGGGACAACAGAGGATGAGATGGTTGGATGACATCACTGATTTGATGGACATGAGTTTGAGCAAGCTCTGGGAGTTGGTGATAGACAGGGACTTGATGGACATGAGTTTGAGCAAGCTCCGGGAGTTGGTGATGGACAGGGAAGCCTGACGTGCTGCAGTCCATGGGGTCGCAGAGTCAAACACAACTAAGTGAGTGAACTGAACTGAAAACACATGTGTAACAATGTTCATAGAGGAATATTCACATAGCCAAAAACTGTAAACAATCTAAATGTTCAGCAACAAACTGGGTAACTAAATAGTGGTGTATTTGTACAATGGAATACTGTACAACAAGAAGAAATGAAATATTGCAGTACACAACTATGTGGATGAATCTTAGGAACATAATGTTCAAGGGGAAAAGTCAGCCACAAAAGAGTATACATTTTATATCATTCCAGCTATATGAAGTTTAAAAATAGAAGAAAAAAAACAGTGTATTGTGTTAGAAGACAGGAGAGTTGTTACTTTGGGGAGAAGGGTTTTGACAAGGAAATAGTAAAAGATGATCTTCTGTGTAGCCGGTTAAGGAAGTTCTGTTCTAGTATGCTATAAGCATTTAATAAAATCATGACTGGGTAAATCTTATTAAATACTATTTGATAAAATCTGTTGAGGTGATATGGTTTTTCTCCCCACCCACCCCCTCCCCCCGCCCCACTGTTTTGAGTGCTGAGTGTTAAACCAAATTTGTGTTCTTGTGGTATATATCTGGAGAAGGCAATGGCACCCCACTCCAGTACTCTTGTCTGGAAAATCCCATGGATGGAGGAGCCTGGTAGGCTGCAGTCCATGGGGTCGCTAAGAGTCGGACACGACTGAGTGACTTCACTTCCACTTTTCCTTTCATTCGTTGGAGAAGGAAATGGCAACCCACTCCAGTGTTCTTACCTGGAGAATCCCAGGGACGGGGGAGCCTGGTGGGCTGCCGTCTATGGGGTCACACAGAGTCGGACATGACTGAAGTGACTTAGCAGCAGCAGTAGTCTATATCTTGGCCTGGGTATGGTTACATGGGTGCATTCACTTTATGATAATTAATCAAGCTGTACACTATGTGTACTATATTGTGATTATAAGTTTACTTTAAAAGTTTAATATTTTATTTTTTATATTATAGTGGTCATAAAAGTTTAATATTTTAAAAAATAAAGATATTTGGAGTGATAGCCAAAGTTTACATCTTTATGGCACAAGAAGAGACGAAAGAATTTATATTTATGTGTAAGATTATTCTTTTCAGTCATGCTTGAGTTAGAATATACTCTATAGAAGAACAATATTTCATGAGGTGGTTTTGTAATTAATGCTTGCCCCTGTTGTAATCAACACTTGCCCCTGTGAAGTCAGCTACAAATGAAGTAAAGCTTTTTAAGTGGCAGCAAGACAATGGCATAGTAATTAAATGAAACATACTGGTGTTAAGGGGTTTCCCTTGTCGCTTAGTTCGTAAAGAAAGTGAAACTAAAAGTCAGTCATGTCCCGCGCTTTGCAACCCCATGGATTATACAGTCCATGGAATTCTCCAGGCCAGAATACTGTAGTGGGAAGCCCTTTCCTCCTCCAGGAGATCTTCCCAGTCCAGGGATCTAACCCAGGTCTCCCACATTGCAGGTGGATTCTTTACCAACTGAGCTATCAGAGAAGCCCAGTACAGGAGACCCAGTTCGATTCCTGGGTCAGGAAGATCCCTGGAGAAGGAAATGGCAACTCACTCCAGTATTTTTGCTTGGAGAATCCCATGGACAGAGATGCATGGAGGGCTATCATCAGAGTGGAAAGACTTCCTGATAGACAGGCATTGGGTAAAGTCTTAGGGTATTGCCCTAGACTAGAATCTATTCTGGCCCCACTTAACAAAGATTAAAACTAAGCCTTGAAATGATCAAACCATTTCCAAGTTATTTAACTACAGACAGGACAAAACTCAAAAACACTAAATGTGAAAAAAAAAAGAAAAGAAAAATCCATACCATGAGATGCAGCAATCCCATTTCTAGGTATTTATCCAAAATCATTGAAATCAGGATCTTGAAGAATTATTTGCACTTATATGTTAATTGAAGCATTATTCAATAACCAAGAGGTGAAAGCAACCCAAATGTCCGTCAGTAGATGAATGAATAAAGAAAATGGTGGTATATATGTATATATACTGCTACTGCTAAGTCACTTCAGTCGAGTCCGACTCTGTGCGACCCCATAGACGGCAGCCCACCAGGCTCCCCCGTCCCTGGGATTCTCCAGGCAAGAATACTGGAGTGGGTTGCCATTTCCTTCTCCAATGCCTGAAAGTGAAAAATGAAAGTGAAGTTGCTCAGTCGTTTCCGACTCTTAGCGACCCCATGGACTGCAGCCTACCAGGCTCCTCCATCCATGGGATTTTCCAGGCAAGAGTACTGGAGTGGGGTGCCATTGTCTTCTCCATGTATATATACAGTGGGACATTATTCAGCCTTCAAGTGGTGGAATTCTGTCATGCAACAACATGAGTGAACCTTTGAGTATGTTATGCTAAGTGAAATAAGTAATTCACAGAAAGATAAATACTGCATGATTCTACTTATATGTGATATCTAAAGTAGTCAAACTCATAGAAGCAGAAAGTAGAATAGTGATTGCCAGGGACAGGAGGGAAGAGGAAATGGGGAGTTATTGTTAAATGAGTATAAATTTCATTATGAGAGATGAAAAAGTTCTAGAGATCACCTGTACCACATTGAGGTTATAGTTAACAATACTGTATACTTAAAAATGTATTGAGGGTAGTCACTTCCCTGGCAGTCTGGTGGTTAAGATTCTGCCTTCCAGTGAAGGGGGCACCCAGTGAAGGGGACACAGGTTCAATCCTAGTTCAGGGAACCAAGGTCCCACATGCCACAGTGTGCACCCAAAAAATTAAAAAAAAAAAAAAAGTTGTTGAGGGTGAATAAATAATTAAATAAATTGCACAGATTCATTTGTTCATTGATTCATGTTATGAAGACCATTTTTTGCTTTTTAAAAATGTGCTATATATCCATACAATGAAGCAAAAAATAAATATATCCAAAACAAATCTGAAATAAAAATCCAGTACCAAACAAAATAATGTCTTGTGTCCTAAAAAAAATTACCAGACATGCAAAGAAGCAGGAAAGTATGACCCATAACTGGGACAAAATCAACCAATAAGAGGAGAGAAAGAAATGACACATACGATTGAATTAGCAGACGAGGATGTTAAAGCAGCAATTGTAAGTATACTCCATATGTTCAGGAAGGTAGAGGGAAACATGAACATGCCAAGAAGAGACATGGAAGTTATTTTTAAAAAGAAAAACCCAAATAGAACTTCTAGAGATGAAAAACACAATATCTGAAATGAAAAATACAGCAGATTGCAGGAGAAAAGAATTAGTTAAAATCTGAAAACATAGCAGTAGCAGTTATCTAAAATGAAACACCAAGAGCAAAAAAGAGCTTGGGAGAGAAAGTAAGTAAGCAAGCTATGGGGCAATATCAAACAGTTTAACATAAGTATAACAAGTTTCAGAAGGAGATGGGGAGACAGAAAGACTATTTCAAGAAATAATGGACAAACATTTACCAAGTTTGATTAAAAACACTGTAAAGCTAATGACTGCAAGAGTTTACAAATCTCTAAACAGAAGAACCAGGCACAAAAATTGCTGAAACCAATGACAAAAATCTTGAAAATATTCTTAAAAACAGCAATGGTGGGGTAGGGGATGGGAATCATCTTAAATGACAGACAAGCAAATATATAAAACTTATTGCAGACTGCTTGTTAGAAACTAAACATGCCAGAAGTGGCATCTTAAAGTACTGGAATTAAAATTTTTATTTTTTTATTTTATTTTTTTGTTTGTTTGCAGGGTCTGGCAGAGTCTGGCAATGCTTTATTTTTTACCATAGCTTTTATACTCTAAGTTAGTACATTTCCAAGGGGAAGATAGTTTAACATTACGTCAGCTTGTCCTTCACAAAACCAGGGTGTTTTCTGCATACTTCTTTGTTTATGAGGGTCTTGTACATTATCTTCTGGCCTTGGGGCCCATTAACATTTTATGTAGGTCAGGTGAATGTAAACCTATTTTCTGTTTCTCTGGTGACCTTAACTGAAAGGTAGCAGTCTCATAGGGCAACAGTACAGAGTAGAAGTATAACCTTGTTAACACAAAAATTAATCCTTCTGCAGAAGTTGTCAGTTGCGTTTATCTAAGACGTTTACCCCACGCAGACTCTGCGACTTTGGTGAGGCAGCTTCTGCCTAGCACTCCTGGCTGACAATTAACAACCATCTCATTGTTACCACACTAGGGCTAAGTCCTTATTTCTCTAGATCTTTAGCTATATTAACAATGGTTTCTATAACACAACCTTAGCACATTAAAAGCAAAAACACAGCAAGCAAAACACAGCAAGCAAATCTCAACCCAATAACCACCTATAGAATAATTTTTCTTATGTTTTCTAATAGGACTCCTTTACCCCTTAAAAAGGCTCTATGTCTATTAGGGCTTTTATATAATCAGGTTCTTTATGTTATTTTATGATTAGGATATTATAAGCAATCATGCATATTAGTACCAAGGGTATAAATGCATTTGGCTAACAAACTGCCAGCAAAGGAGTTTAAATTAAAACACTCCTATCACCCTGGATAATCTCATAAAATACCACCACCTGGGAAACTTACTGATTAAAGTTCTAAATTGACTGTTATTTGGGAAGAGATCAGGAAAGGCCTTCCTGCCTGTGTCAGAGAAATTAGGGAGTAGTCCACTGAGGCAGGCATCAGAAAGACAGATACCATCTTTAAGGTGAGCGCCGGGGGTAGCTTTTCGAAATCCCTGAAAACCTGATCTGCCTTGCCTGTCAGGCTTTCTCCTCGTGACCTTGTCATGGGTGGGATCTCGTGAGCTGGCCTTTTCGAAACCCCTGAAAACCTGATCCGCGTTGCCCGTCAGGTTTTCTCCCTTATGGCCTTGTCGTGGGTAGGGTCTCGTGTGTTGGCTCCCGGCAAACGTCAATACAATTTGGATATTTTGGTGGAGCATTAAGGAACAAGGATTTATAGGGGTCAAGGACCCTGGGCATATGGGCCTGTAATATCCAAACCAGCTGATCTCCTGTTTTGTCTGAAAATTTTGATGCTGGAGAATCTGTCAGAATTGCTTTCTTGGAGGCTCCAACACACCCCTCCTTAGAGGGAGTGATGAGATCACTTGTATGACTATGGGGGAAGTTAAAGCAAAGGGGAAGGCCATCCGTTAATCCCCTAAAAGCATAGTTAAAATTGAAGGGATAATGATCTTTATCATAAGAAGTATAGGATCCTCCCAAGAGATGAGGCTGGTCTGTGTTGACCCGTATAGGGTCGCTGTTCCAAGTAACTACTTGGAAGGTCAGGGGATCAGGGAAATATGCCCAGTATTTTTCTGATGTAGAAGAGGTAGCACTTGCCTGGCAAGACAGTAAAGCAAGCATAGCAATAAAAACCCTTTCAGGAGAGGCTGAGGATCCCTGTAGAGAAGCTATTCCCTGTGCTAGATGGCAAAGTGACTTAATTTGCCTCCATGCGGGTATGGAGGCGTGTTGAGTTGCCCGCACAGGACGTCCTGGTGGTTTCCATTTGTTCTTCCGGGATCTCCATTGCCGGTTGTTTCAGAGTCTGCTGGACCTTCTAGGTGGGCAGCGGAGGCAGGGCAGAGGAGTGTCCTTCTTCTTTTGTGGTCGAAGCAATGGGGGAACCGGATGTCTTGGGACTGCGACATGGTGAATCAGTCTGTCCGGGATCCAAATTGGCTACTCAGCACCCGGTCGGGGCACTCTGGGCAGTTGTCCGTGTCAGGAGGAGACCAGGGACAAAAGGGTCCCAGTTGCGGCCACTGGGTCTGGTCCATTGGCAGGCAAGCTGGCCTCTGAGTAGCCCGAGTGGTCAGGATGTCAGTCTCAGCGAAGAAGAGTCCCCACCAGTTGTAGGAAGGGGGACCCCTTCCAGGGCCTGTAACTGGGCTTTTATAAATGAACTGTCCGAGGAGACACATGTGCTGACCTGGAATTAAAAATTTTAAAAACAAACAAAAAACTGCCCCACTCAATCTGGAAATCTGTCCCTGGCAAAAAAGATCTGAAAATGAAGGCAGAATAAAGACTTTTTGGGGTAAACAAAGCTTAGAGAATTTGTCACTAACATACCTGCAATGTCAGAAATGTTAAAAATAGTTCTTTAGGTAGAAAGAAAATGATATCAGATAGAAATTTACAACTTTGAAAAAAAATGAGCAGCACTATGAAAAGTAAACATATAAGTGGATATAAAAGCCTTTCTCCCTCATTTAAGAATTTTTTTCCTGAAGATAATTGTTTAAATCAAGAATAATAATATATTGTGGTATTTTCAACATAAGTGGAAGAAAAAAGAGGTACAGCTGATAAGTCAGTGGTAGAGGAAATAGAATCATAAAAAAAGTGCTCAGAAAATGGCAAGTCAAAAAGAAAAAGAGAAGAAAGAAAAGGTTAGACAAATAAAAAATATCAAGATAGAGATTTAAATCCAACCATATAATCACATTAAATGTAAATGGTCTGAACATTCCAATTAAAAGTGATAATATATTTAGAACAAAGAAGACTCAATTACATACTGCCTACAAGAAACCCAGTTTGAATATAAAAATACAAGTTAAAAGTAAACAGATGAGAAAATATACACTGTATATACACCAATCAAAAGAAAACTGCATAGCACCAAGCAAAATGGCAGAGTAAGAAGACCCCAAGCTCACCTCCTCTCACTGACACATCAAAACTTCAACTATTTACAGAGCAACTACTGATAAAGAAAGACTGAAATCTGCTAGAAAAAATCTTCTACAACTAAAGGTGAGAAGAAACTACAGTGAGACAGACAGGAAGTGTGAAATTGCAGTACAGTTAAAACTCATACTCCCAGTTGGGTGACTGAGAAATAGAATAATTGCAATTGAAGAAGTTATCCCCAAGGAAAGAGTGATCTGAGCCCCATGTTGGACTCCCCAGGCCTACGGTCCTAGGCCAGGAAGATAAACTCACAAAACATTTGACTTTGAAGGCCAGTGGGGCTTACTTTCAGGAGACCTAGAGGGCTGTGGAAAATAGGGACTCCACTCTTAAACATGTACGCAAAAATTTCACACTCTCCCAGGCCCAGGGCAGAAATAATTCGAAAGAAACTTGAGTCAGACCTGCATGCTGATCTTAGAGTGCTTCCCACAGAGGCTGGAGGCAGCTGGAGCTCACCGTGGGGACACAGACACTGGTGACTGCCATTTTTGGAAGCTTGTTCTACCACAGGGACACAGGTATGCTAGTGATCACCATTTTGGAATCCTCTCTTTAGCTTATTAGGCCCAGGACCTAGCCCTATCTCTGCTCACCAGCCTGTAGGTACCAGTATGGAAATGCCTCCTAGGGAAAGGGCCAGAGAACATATTTAAAGACATAATAACTGCAAGGAGATCCAACCAGTCCATCCTAAAGGAGATCAGTTCTGAGTGTTCATTGGAAGGACCGATGTTGAAGCTGAAACTCCAATACTTTGGCCACCTGATGCAAAGAGATGACTCATTTGAAAAGACCCTGATGCTGGGAAAGATTGAGGGCAGGAGGATAAGGGGACGACAGAGGATGAGATGGTTGGATGCCATCACCAACTCAATGGACGTGGGTTTGGGTGGACTCCGGAAGTTGGTGATGGACAGGGAGGCCTGGCATGCTGCAGTTCATGGGGTCGCAGAGTCAGACACGACTGAGTGACTGAACTGAACTGAAAATTTCTCTAACCTGGGGAAGAAACAGACATCCAGATCTAGGAAGCACAGAACTGATCCAAAGAGGATCATGCCAAGACATAATTTAAATGAATAAAAATTAAAGAGAATATTGAAAGCAGCAATGAAAAAGCAAGTTACATACAAGGGAACTCCTATAAGGCTATCAGCTGATTTTTCTGCAGAAACTCTGCAGACTAGGAGTGACATGATGTGTTTGAAGTGATGAAAGGAAAAAACTCTACAGTCAAGAATACTCTACCCAGAAAGACTTGCATTCAGATTTGACAAAGAACTCAGAAGTTTTACAGACAAAGCAAAAACTAAAGGAGTCTAGCACAGCCAGACCAGCTTCACAAGAACTATTAAAGAGGTTTCTCTAAGCAAAAAAAGAAAAGGCCACAACTAGAAAGTTGAAAGGAAAAAGCTCATCAGTAAAGGCAAATACATGGTGAAGATAGTAAATCAACCACATAGAAAGCTAGTAGGAACATTAAAAGGCAAAAGTTGTAAATGTATCTATATAATTGTAGGGGGAGGGGAGTAAAAATGCAGAGTTGTCTAGACGCATTTGATTTTAAGAGGTCAGGAACTTAAAATAATCACATCAGTTCAGTTCAGTTCAGTCGCTCAGTCGTGTCCGACTCTTTGCGACCCCATGAATCACAGCACGCCAGGCCTCCCTGTCCATCACCAACTCCCGGAGTTTACTCAAACTCATGCCCATCAAGTCGGTGATGCCATCCAGCCATCTCATCCTCTGTCATCCCCTTCTCTTCCTGCCCCCAATCCCTCCAAGCATCAGGGTCTTTTCCAGTGAGTCAACTCTTCGCATGAGGTGGCCAAAGTATTGGAATTTCAACTTCAGCATCAGTCCTTCCAATGAACACCCAGGACTGATCTCCTTTAGGATGGACTGGTTGGATCTCCTTGCAGTCCAAGGGACTCTCAAGAGTCTTCTCCAACACCACAGTTCAAAAGCATCAAGATAGCTATAAATAAAGAGCCTCTTGATGAAGGTGAAAGAGGAGAGTGAAAAAGCTGGCTTAAAACTCAACATTCAAGAAACAAACATAATGGCATCCAGTCCCATCACTTCATGGCAAATCAGTGGAAACAGTGACAGATTTTCTTGGGCTCCAAAATCACTGCAGTTGTGACCGAAGCCATGAAATTAAAAGACACTTGCTCTTTGGAAGAGAAGCTATGACAAACCTAGACAGTGTATTAAAAAGCAGAGACATCACTTTGCCAACAAATTCTGGCTAGTCAAGGCTATGGTTTTATCAGTAGTCATGTACAGATGTGAGAATTTGACCGTAAAGAAGACTGAGCACCAAAGAATTGATGCTTTTGAACTGTGGTGTTGGGGAACTCTTGAGAGTCCAATCAAAAGACATAGATTGGCTGAATGCACTCAAAAACAAGGTCCAACTATATGCTGCCTCTAGGAGACTCATCTCAGCTCTAAATACAAACATAGGTTCACAGGGATGGAAGATATTACTCTAAATGGTAGGTAAAAGAAAGTGAACATAGGCATGGTCATATCAGACACAATAGACTTCAGGCCCTAAAAGGTAACAGGAGACAAAGATGGGCATAATATAATGATAAAGAGAACAATCCATCAAGAAGACATCTAACATAAGAGCACCAAATTATGTAAAGCAATTATTAACAGACTCAAAGGGAAAAATTGACAGTAACACATTAGTAGGGGACTTTTAACACCCCACTTAGATCAATAGATAAATCATCCAGACAGAACATCAATAAGGAAATACTGGCCTAAATGACACATTAACAAAATAGAGGACAAAAATCATATGATTATTTCATAGATGCAGAGAAAAGCATTTGACAGGATTCAATACCCTTTTTGATATGTTTCTTTATATATGCTTGTTAGCGTTACCTATTTAGGATATATATGTTTCATTTTTTCATATGAATCTTTGGATGGAGTAAAACAGGTTATTGTCTGAGTGATCAGAGTTTTATTTGCTGTAAAATAGCATTTCTAATTATTTAAGCTAGAGGAAAGCTCTTTATGTAGATAGTATGTTGATGAAAGTGAAAGTATTAGTTGCTCAGTTGTGTCCAACTCTGTGATCCCATGGACTGTAGCCCATCAAGCTCCTCTGTCCATGGAATTCTCCAGGCAAGAATACTGGAGTGGTTGCCATTTCCTTCTCCAGGGGATCTTCCCAACCCGGGGATGAACCTGGGTCTCCTGCATTGCAGGCAGATTCTTTACTGTCTGAGCCACCAGGGGAGCCCAGGATGTTTACTGGTCAAGACAATAGTATCAGTCAGAGAGAATGTGGCTGAATATAGTCGTTAGCAGCTACAGACTAATCCAGATGTAATATTATAGCCTGAATAACCAGTGTGATACTTCTAGGCAACAGCACCTTGAATGAAATACATGATATTGTGTTATGTTTTCCCAGGAAAACAAATCTTGACTTGTCACTTGGTATAATGGAGTTTGTGTAACTACGTGAATCCTCTGTGTATGTGCGTGCATGTGTATATGTGTACACTCATGTGCCCATTTTCCTTCCTCCTAGGTTTATTTGTAGTGAAAACAGAAATTTCTGATCATCTAATTCTGCCAGTTGTCTTAAAGATGTCAGATACTTTTTTTAAAAAGATGGAATCATTGCTGTCTAAATGTTTTTCATTGTTGCAGAGCTTGGGATCCTTTACACTTCCCAAACTAGCTACTTCTCACAGGGAAAAAAAATAACTCCATGTTTAGGCTAGCAAAGTAGAATTTGAGGTGGAAATTATGTTCATAGAAATTTATTCAAGTGTATTCCAAGAATAGTTAGACTGTTATATGGAAAGAAAAAAAAAGTGGCAATATTGTACTAGGCACTCTGGAAGGGGAAAAAATCCATTCACATATGGTTTCTCTCCTTAAGGAGTTATTTTCTGATATAAATGCAACAGTGAGGGCATGTAAGAAATTCATCCTGAGAGAGTTACACACTTTAGATTAGTCTAAAATCATAGACTATTTGAGAGAGTTTCTGTTTGAGTGGAGGATGTACTAATACTATTTGGGGAGGAGTAGCAGAAGTAAGGCAGTGGCACCCCACTCCCGTACTCTTGCCTGGAAAGTCCCATGGACGGAGGAGCCTGGTGGGCTGCGGTCCATGGGGTCACCAAGAGTCGGACACGACTGAGCGACTTCACTTTCACTTTTCACTTTCACACATTGGAGAAGGAAATGGCAACCCACTCCAGTGTTCTTGCCTGGAGAATCCCAGGGACGGGGGAGCCTGGTGGGCTGCTGTCTACGGGATCACACAGAGTCGGACACGACTGAAGTGACTTAGCAGCAGCAGAAGTAAGGGATGAGGCAGAGAATATACAAATGAGTAACAATTTCCTAATGTAAAGAAATCATTAATTTGGCATTATTAAAGATTGTAGAATACCATATTTAGGTATTTTAGGGTAATTTTCCTTCTAAGGCTGAAGGAAGGTATACTGACTTAGAATTTGATGAGTGATCTTAAGGAGTTACTTAAAAATGTTCAAGTTGGGCATATTTAACTTTAGGGTGCTCTATATCCTCTAGGAGTTTTAGTTTCTAAAATACATGAAAAACATGTTAAAAAAAAAAAACTCATTATGACCCCTCAAAATCTTGAAATGAACACATTACTATGACCTCTTTAGTTACTTCTTGTGATAAAGTACAGAATGAGAAATGATAGTTTCATGGACTTTATTTTTAGCTTATAAATAAAGTCTCTGATTTTCGCATTCAAGCTGTAAATTTACACCAAGAAAGTGCTAGATTTTAGTTTCCAGTCAAGAAATAGCCATCAGTAATTTGCTTGAGTCCCCTTCCCCTTCACCAGGCAGTTTTTTTTTCATTTATTTTTATTAGTTGGAGGCTAATTACTTTACAATATTGTAGTGGGTTTTGTCATACATTGACATGAATCAGCCATGGATTTACATGTATTCCCCATCCCGATCCCCCCTCCCACCTCCCTCTCTACCCGATCCCTCTGGGTCACCAGGCAATTTTAAAGAGGTGGAAAACATTGGTGCCATGTCTTCAAATTTAGTGTGTAATATTAAGCTTCTTTTAAATTCACTCCACTTCCTAGAGACAGAGTTTAGCACTAGCAAAAAAGAATGATGTCTATTATTATTACAAATGTGCATCATAGAGAAAAGCTCATTTTATAATACAGATTCCTGTTGGATCATTTGGAGGCCATAGCTGCTTTGTTTTTGACTTTAGAGAAAAGAGAAAATTTGTATATCATCTTAATTTCTTATTCTCTAGTCAATATTTGCTGCATTTTTGAAACCTGAAGTTTATAAGATGTGGAATAATACTTTAAATTCTGTTTTGAATGAGCAGTTTTTTAAAAACGTGTGTATGGGCATATGATGGGGCTTGTTGCAGGGACAAAGTATGTATGTATATATGTGTGTGTGTGTGTATATATATATATATATATATATATATATATATGAAATATACATGATACACACATATGTGCAGGGCAAGATTGTGATTTGGGAAGAAAAACAAGATATATGTTTGCCAAATGTTTGTTTGAATTCAAGTTTCAAGTAAATAATTCCAGTGCTGAGACTGTTTATTTAAATGTCACTGAAAACTTCATTTCAACTCTTAGAAAATATACAGAAATGTATTTCTATACATTAAGAAATACTATTTTGGGATACATTTTATTTCTACTTCAGTCACCTTATTTATTTAGGTAAATGGAATTTCTGTGTAATTTACATTCATCTCAAACTTCAAACCCATGAAATATCTATACCCTTTGCTTAGCATGCAGAAAGGTCTTAAGTATGAGTTAAATGAAAGTTCCTACAGTGTTGAAATTAATTTAATTTGATAACCTTCCTATTTGTTTAGAAAATTGTACATCTTGGAAATCTTAGCTTAAATCTTATTTAATTCACATTTATTGCTGATAAAATTTATGCTCCTTACCAGAGTATCATTCTGTGGAAAAGCAGATTGTATTTTTTTCTTGATTGCTGTTCTTATCAACTTTTCTGAGATAATAAAAATTGCAGAAGCTTAGAAAAATGTGTTCTTTTCAAGGGACTTATGTGCTTCTCAGTTTTGAGATTGCTTATTTGGGAAAATGTTAATATAGCATATAATAGATATTTAACTAATATGTGTTGACTGAATGACTGATACAGAGAGATGAAAGTTACTTTTTATTGACTTTAAAAAAGAGGCACCACTTCACACATAGACATTTTGTTTGCCTACTCTGTGGTGGGAACCAAATTGTTAGATTAATCTTACAACTACTTTATAGAATAGAAGGTATTGTTTCAGCTTTACAGATGAGAAAATTGAGATTTGGAAAGCTTACCTAACTTGTCCAACATTACCTATTTTTCCAGTATTCAAATTTAAGTCTGTGAGACTCAAAATCTCAGAATTTTTCCAAAATAAACTATCTCTTTTTGCTTATTTGACCTATTTTATTAGTTTCTTTGGTATTTTTGTAACATTTATTGCCCAAAAAAACCAGTGGCAATGCATTTATTCTTGATTAATTTTTTTTCATTTATTTTTATTAGTTGGAGGCTAATTACTTTACAATATTGTAGTGGTTTTTGCCATTCTTGATTAATTTTATATGTTGTTTGAAGTCAGATTTATTGAGGTATAATTTACATACAGTAAAATGCACCCCTTTTAAAGTGTACAGTTAGATGAGTTTTGACAAATGTCAGTTCAGTTACTCAGTCGTGCCTGACTCTTTGTGACCCCATGGACTGCAGCACACCAGGCTTCCCTGTCCATCACCAGCTCCTGTACCTTGCTCAAACTCATGTTGATCGAGTTGGTGATGCCATCCAACCCTCTCATCCTCTGTCATCCCCTTCTCCTCCTGCCTTCAATCTTTCCAAACATCACCTTTGTTGGCAAAGTGATGTCTGCTTTTAAATACACTGTCTAGGTTTGTCATACTTTTCCTTCCAAGGAGCAAGTGTCTTAATTTCATGGCGGCAGTCACCATACACAGTGATTTTGGAGTCCAACAAAAGAAAATCTGTCACTGCTTCCACTGTTTCCCCAGATGCCATGATACTCATTTTCTGAATGCTGAGTTCTTTTTACTCTTCTCTTTCACCTTTATCAGGAGGCTCTTTAGTTCCTTTTCACTTTCTGCCATTAAAGTGGTGTCATGTATGTATCTGAGGTTATGGATATTTCTCTTGACAATCTTGATTCCAGCTTGTGCTTCATCCAGCCTGGCATTTCACATGATGTACTCTGCATAGAGGCTAAATAAACAAGGTGATAATATGCAGCCTTGACATACTGCTTTCCCAATTTGGAACCAATCCATTGTTCCGTGTCCAGTTCTCACTGTTGCTTCTTGACCTGCATACAGATTTCTCAGGAGGCAGGTAAGGTGGTCTGGTATTCTCAGTCTCTTGAAGAATTTTCCAGTTAGTCATGATCCACACAGTCAGAGGCTTTAGCGTAATCAATGAAGCAGAAGTAAAAGTGTTTTTCTGGAATTTCCTTGCTTTCTCTATCATCCAACGAATGTTGGCAATTTGATCTCTGGTTCTTCTGCCTTTTCTAAATCCAGTTTGTACATCTGAAGTTCTCAGTTCACCTACTGCTGAAGCCTAGCGTGAAAGATTTTTAGCATAACCTTACTAGCGTGCAAAATGAGCCTAATTGTATGATAAGTTGAACATTCTTTGATATTGCCTTTGGGACTGGAATGAAAACTGACTTTTTTCAGTCCTGTGGCCACTGCTGAGTTTTCCAAATTTGCTGACATATTGAGTGCAGCACTTTAACGGCATCATCTTTTAGGATTTGAAATAGCTCAACTGGAATTCCATCACCCCTTCTAGCTTTGTTTGTAGTAGTGCTTCCTAAGGCCCACTTGACTTCACATTCCAGGATGTCTGACTCTAGGTGAGTGACCACACCATCGTGATAATCCAGGTTATTGTGATCTTTCTTACATAGTTTTTCTATGTATTCTTGTTACCTTTTAATCTCTTCTACTTCTGTTAGGTTGCTGCTGTTTCTTTTCTTTATCATGCCCATCCTTGCATGAAATGTTCTCTTGATATCTCCAATTTTTTTGAAGAGATCTTTAGTCTTTCCCATTCTGTTGTTTTCCTCTATTTCTTTGCATTGTTCATTAAAATGGCCTTATCTCTCCTTGGACTTCCTTGGTAGCTCAGCTGGTAATGAATTCACCTGCAGTGTGGGAGACTTGGGTTCAGTGACTCAGTTGGGAAGATCCCCTGGAGAAGGGAATGGCTACCCACTCCAGTATTCTGGCCTGGAGAATTCCATGAACTGTATAGTCCACGGGGTCATAAAGAATCAGACACGACTGAGCAACTTTCACTTTTCATCTCTCCTTGCTATTCTCTAGAACTTTGCATTCAGCTGGGTATATCTTTCCCTTTCTCCCTTGCTTTTTGCTTGCCTTCTGTGTGTAAAGCCTCCTCAGGCAACCACTTTGCCTTCCTGGATCACAGCCTTGTTGTGGTGAAGGGGCTTGCATTACTTGATATTATACACATTTAGATTATAAACCCTCTCCAATCCACTATAATGTAAATTCCACAAGTGTTGAGATTTAGTTTCTCTTGATCATTGCTAAATCCCCAATGCCTCGAAATGTGCCTGGTTCAAGCAGGCATTCAATAAATAATGAATACTGTTAAGCATATAATTTTAAAAATAACAGACATCTGAAATAGACAGTTTTACTTTTTTTTTCCCTCCATTTTTGGGTATTCTGAAATCATAATCCAAATAAAAATGAACATAACTGATACAACAGAATATGGATTGTGATGCTGAATATTGGCCAACTCTGTTTAAAAACGGATTTATAATTTAATTACTGCTGTTAGTAATGTTCCATCTGTTTACTGCTTGAGAGACCAAGATTTAAATTACATAGACAAATGTTTTAGTATTCTGTGATGGCTCTAATTCAAAGGAGAACTGCTTAATACTTCTGATAGACAGGACTCTTCCAATAATGCAAACACACAGTATTCCCTGGCAACTACTCAAAATAAAGGACAACTTGAAATGGTAATTCTGCTAGTCCATTAAAAAATAACAACAAAGTTAAAATAATCTTTGATGCAAGTGGCTCACAATGCTTCAAGTAAGATTATATTCCAAGACAAACATCTCAAAGAAATTGAGCAGGGAGTTTATACTATTTTATACTATTCACATTTTACAGATGAAGAGACTAAGGTATATTAGCTCATAAGAGATTCACTAAAGTGCTCGCTTTGGCAGCACACATACTAAAATTGGAACGATACAGAGAAGATTAGCATGGCCCCTGCGCAAGGATGACACGCAAATTCGTGAAGCATTCCATATTTTGGGGGAATACATGTATATCCATGGCTGATTCATGTCAATGTATGACCAAAACCACTACAATATTGTAAAGTAATTAGCCTCCAACTAATAAAAAATTAAAAAAAAAATAATGCATTAAAAAAAAAGAGAGATTCACTAAAACAGAGGAGAGGGACAAAGCCAACATAAGATGAGAATTTTAAGATGAAAAATTGTATTTCTAATTTCAGTTCAGTTCAGTTGCTCAGTCGTGCCCGACTCTTTGTGACCCCGTGGACCACAGCATGCCAGGCCTCCCTGTCCATCACCAACTCCTGGAGTTTACCCAGACTCAGTGTCCATTGAGTTGGTGATGCCATCCAGCCATCTCACCCTCTGTCATGCCCTTCTTCTTCTGCCCTCAGTCTTTCCAAGCATCAGGGTCTTTTCCAATGAGTCAGCTCTTCGCATCAGGTGGCCAAAGTATTGGAGTTTCAGCTTCAGCATCAGTCTTTCCAATGAACACCCAGGACTGATCTCCTTCAGGGTGGACTAGTTGGATCTCCTTGCAGTCCAAGGGACTCTCAAGAGTCTTTTCAACATCACAGTTCAAAAGCATCAATTCTTCGGCGCTCAGCTTTCTTTATAGTCCAACTCTCACATCCATTCATGACCACTGGAAAAACCAAAGCTTTAATTAGACGGACCTTTGTTGGCAAAGTAATGTCTCTGCTTTTTAATATGCTGTCTAGATTGGTCATAACTTTCCCTCCAAGGAGTAAGCATCTTTTAATTTCATGGATGCAGTCACCATCTGTACTGATTTTGGAGCCCAGAAAAATAAAGTCTGACACTGTTTCCACTGTTTCCCCATCTATTTGCCATGAAGTGATGGGACCAGATGCCAAGATCTTAATTTTCTGAGTGTTGAGCTTTAAGCCAACCGTTTCATTCTCCTCTTTCACTTTCATCAAGAGGCTCTTTAGTTCTTCACTTTAGCCATAAGGGTGGTGTCATCTGCATATCTGAGGTTATTGATATTTCTCCTGGCAATCTTGATTCCAGCTTGTGCTTCATCCAGCCCAGCGTTTCTCATGATGTACTCTACATATAAGTTAAACAAGCAGGGTGACAATATACAGCCTTGACGTACTCCTTTTCCTATTTGGAACCAGTCGGTTGTCCCATGTCCAATTCTAACTGTTGCTTCCTGACCTACATACGGATTTCTCAAGAGGCAGGTCAGGTGGTCTGGTATTCCCATCTCTTGAGGAATTTCAACAATTAGTTGTGATCTACACAGTCAAAGGCTTTGGCATAGTCAGTAAAGCAGAAATAGTTGCTTTTCTGGAACTCTCTTGCTTTTTCGATGATCCAGCAGATGCTGGCAATTTGATCTCTGGTTCCTCTGCCTTTTCTAAAACCAGCTTGAACATCTGGAAGTCCTCGGTTCACGTATTGCTGAAGCCTGGCTTGGAGAATTTTGAGCATTACTTTACTAGCATGTGAGATGAGTGCAATTGTGTGGTAGTTTGAGCATTCTTTGGCATTGCCTTTCTTTGGGATTGGAATGAAAACTGACCTTTTCCAGTCCTGTGGCCACTGCTGAGTTTTCCAAATTTGCTGGCATATTGAGTGCAGCACTTTCACAGCATCATCTTTCAGGATTTGAAATAGCTCAACTGGAATTCCATCACCTCCACTAGCTTTGTTTGTAGTGATGCTTCCTAAGACCCACTTGACTTCACATTCCAGGATGTCTGGCTCTAGGTGAGTGTGAGTGATCACACCATCATGATTATCTGGGTCGTGAAGATCTTTTTTGTACAGTTCTTCGTGTATTCTTGCCACCTCTTCTTAATATCTTCTGCTTCTGTTAGGTCCGTACCATTTCTGTCCTTTATTGAGCCCATCTTTGCATGAAATGTTCCCTTGGTGTCTCTAATTTTCTTGAAGAGATCTCTAGTTTTTCCCATTCTATTGTTTACCTCTATTTCTTTGCATTGATCGGTGAGGAATGCTTTCTTATCTCTCCTTGCTATTCTTTGCAACTCTGCATTCAAATGGGTATACCTTTCCTTTTCTCCTTTGCTTTTCACTTCTCTTCTTTTCACAGCTATCTGTAAGGCCTCCTCGGACAGCCATTTTGCTTTTTTGCATTTCTTTTTCTTGGGGATGGTCTTGATCCCTGTCTCCTGTACAATGTCACGAACCTCCATCCATAGTTCACCAGGCAGTCTGTCTGTCAGATCTAGTCCTTTAAATCTATTTCTCACTTCCACTGTATAGTCATAAGGGATTTGATTTAGGTCATACCTGAATGGTCTAGTGGTTTTCCCCACTTTCTTCAATTTAAGTCTGAGTTTGGCAATAAGGAGTTCATGATCTGAGCCACAGTCAGCTCCTGGTCTTGTTTTTGCTGACTGTATAGAGCTTCTCCATCTTTGGCTGTAAAGAATATAATCAATCTGATTTTGGTGTTGGCCATCTGGTGATGTCCATGTGTAGAGTCTTCTCTTGTGTTGTTGGAAGAGGGTGTTTGCTATGACCAGTCCGTTCTCTTGGCAAAACTCTACTAGCCTTTGCCCTGCTTCATTCTGTACTCCAAGGCCAAATTTGCCTGTTACCCCAGGTGTTTCTTGGCTTCCTACTTTTACATTTCAGTCTCTTATAATGAAAATGGATATCTTTTTTGGGTGTTAGTTCTAAAAAGTCTTGTAGGTCTTCATACATATGATAGGTCTTTACATATGATAAAACTGAGGCCTTATGATATTAAGTCATTCACCTAGGTCATGTGATTATCTTATGGTTCACTTGAGATCTGAACTCCAAACTGTGCTCTGATATTCACAGGGGATCTTTGAGTAGACATATATTTTATTTCAGAAACTGAAGAGTACCCTTTCCTGGCAGATATTCTGATTTATAACAGGTTACCAGATTGTGAATTGAGCTTAGACATTAACAGATCTTATTCTAAATAAAGCTGAATTATCCCTGAATCAATAGCTAACATAGGTAAAGTACAATTTTAGGAAAAGTTACCCAGTTATTTTAAAAATATATTAGCATTTCTGAATGAAGTTACTTGTAACTTTTGAATTTTCTTCAAATCCAGCAGTATAAACATGCCATGTTACTATTAGAAAAGAATAGAAAGTCATAATTATGAATATTTATGTAGGCTTCCCAGGTGGCGCCAGTGGTAAAGAATCACCTGCTGATGCAGGAGACTCAAGAGACATGGGTTCCATCCTTGGATCTGGAGGATCCCCTGGAGTAGGAAATAGCATCCCACTGCAGTATTCTTGCCTGTAAAATTCAATAGACAACTATAGTCTATGAGGTTGCAAAGAGTCAGACATGACTGACCAACTGAGCACACATGTACACGTATACTACATACAGGTAACACAGTAAAGCTACCTGGTCTGCAGGTGGACTAGGACAATTAAGCTCTTGAAAATAGGATTCCCATTGGCCCTACAAATCTATCAACATCTTACAAATCCATTACAATGCTTCATTTCTGCTAATAATTATTATGATATTCTGAGATAGCTTGTTGAAACAATACCTTTCTCCAGAGATAAAAATGGAGCTTAACAACAGTTTCATCATAATTTGAGGCATTGAAAAATAATGTACTGGTGTCCTAAAAATTCCACAGCAACAGTATTTGTAAGAAGAATAATTAGCACTAGTATAAGGAGTTCAGGAATAAAAAATTAGAAGTCTTCAGATAAAAAATTTTTATTCCACAATTGGAGGAAAGAAGGGGAGGGAGGTTGGTAAGAAAAGAGAAACAAAGAAAAACCCAGAAAAGAAAAAAAAAGACTTTTTTTATACTTAGTTTAATTTCTGGTAAGAACATATAATCTTGGACATAGATCACTCTTGGAATGAAAATTACCCATAACATCAAAGCTCAAATTTATCTGCTCAGTTGGTTACTCAACACAAATCTGTTTTGAAGCAATGTAAACTAATACTTCTGCTTTCTAGTCTCTTAAAAGCATTTCCATTATCATGAAAGGTAAAAATAAAACAAAAATGAAAAACTTCAAACTATAGAGATAAAGGAGAACCACGTATACAACAGAAATTAACACAACATAAACCAATACTTCAATAAAAATTCTTTTTAAAAAGGACAGCCATCTAATGAAGAATGTGTTAACTGTATGAAAACTCAAAATAGAACTCAAAAGTTGGGGGAAGGTTTAATTTGTACTGAGCTCAGTTTGCAAGGAGATCTGAGACTACCTAGTATCTTCTATTAGCCAAGAGTGTCAAACTGCACATTTTTTTTCCATTTTTTTTTCTTTGGGAGGTAAAATGTAAATAATAAAAAATTCACTATCTTAACTATTTTTAAGTGTACAGTTAAGTGGTATTAAATATATCCACAATGTTAGGCTACCATCACTACCGTTCATGAACATTACTATTTTCATCTTGTAAAACTGAAACCCATACCTATTGAACAATAAATTCCTATTCCTCTCTCCTCACGAGCCTCTGGCAATCACACTTTCTGTGTCTATGATTTTGACTACTCTAAGTATTTCATGTAAGTGGACTAATATAGTATTTGTCTTTTGGTGACTGGCCTACTTCACTTAGCATAATGAACCCACATTTCATACATGTAACATATGTTAGTCTTCCCTACGTTTGAAGGCCCTGCGCTTTGCTGGAGCAGCCATGAAGAGATACCCCATGTCCAAGGTAAGAGACACCTAAGTAAGATGGTAGGCGCTGAGAGAGGGCAGACACACTAAAACCATAATCACAAAAAACCAGCCAATCTGATCACAGGACCGCAGCCTGTCTAACTCAATGAAACTAAGCCATGCCGTGTGGGGCCACCCAAGACGGTCGGGTCATGGTGGAGAGGTCTGACAGAATGTGGTCCACTGGAGAAGGAAATGGCAAACCGCTTCAGTATTCTTAGCTTGAGAACCCCATGAACAATATGAAAAGGCAAAAAGATAGGACACTGAAAGATGAACTCCCCAGGTCAGAGGGTGCCCAATATGCTATTGGAGATCAGTGGAGAAATAACTCCAGAAAGAATGAAGAGACGGAGTCAGAGCAAAAACAACACCCAGTTGTGGATGTGACTGGTGATAGAAGCAAGGTCTGATGCTGTAAAGAGCAATATTGCATAGGAACCTGGAGTGTTAGGTCCATGAATCAAGGCAAATTGGAAGTGGTCAAACAGAAGATGGCAAGAGTGAACATTGACATTGTAGGAATCAGCGAACTAAAAATGGACTAGAATGGGTGAATTTAACTCAGATGACCATTATATCAACTACTGTGGGCAAGAATCACTTAGAAGAAATGGAGTAGCCATCATAGTCAACAAGAGAGTCCAAAATGCAGTACTTAGATGCAATCTCAAAAACAACAGAATGATCTCTGTTCCTTTCCAAGGTAAACCATTCAATATCACGGTAATCCAAGTCTATGCCCCACCAGTAATGCTGAAGAAGCTGAAGTTGAATGGTTCTATGAAGACCTACAAGGCCTTTTAGAACTAACACCCAAAAAAGATGTCCTTTTCATTACAGGGGACTGGAATGCAAAAGTAGGAAGTCAAGAAACACCTGGCTGCTGCTGCTACTGCTGCTAAGTTGCTTCAGTCGTGTCTTACTCTGTGCGACCCCATAGACAGCAGCCCACCAGGCTCCCCCATCCCTGGGATTCTCCAGGCAAGAACACTGGAGTAGGTGTAACAGGCAAATTTGGCCTTGGAGTACAGAATGAAGCAGGGCAAAGGCTAGTAGAGTTTTGCCAAGAGAACGGACTGGTCATAGCAAACACCCTCTTCCAACAACACAAGAGAAGACTCTACACATGGACATCACCAGATGGCCAACACCAAAATCAGATTGATTATATTCTTTACAGCCAAAGATGGAGAAGCTCTATACAGTCAGCAAAAACAAGACCAGGAGCTGACTGTGGCTCAGATCATGAACTCCTTATTGCCAAACTCAGACTTAAATTGAAGAAAGTGGGGAAAACCACTAGACCATTCAGGTATGACCTAAATCAAATCCCTTATGACTATACAGTGGAAGTGAGAAATAGATTTAAAGGACTAGATCTGACAGACAGACTGCCTGGTGAACTATGGATGGAGGTTCGTGACATTGTACAGGAGACAGGGATCAAGACCATCCCCAAGAAAAAGAAATGCAAAAAAGCAAAATGGCTGTCCGAGGAGGCCTTACAGATAGCTGTGAAAAGAAGAGAAGTGAAAAGCAAAGGAGAAAAGGAAAGGTATACCCATTTGAATGCAGAGTTGCAAAGAATAGCAAGGAGAGATAAGAAAGCATTCCTCACCGATCAATGCAAAGAAATAGAGGTAAACAATAGAATGGGAAAAACTAGAGATCTCTTCAAGAAAATTAGAGACACCAAGGGAACATTTCATGCAAAGATGGGCTCAATAAAGGACAGAAATGGTACGGACCTAACAGAAGCAGAAGATATTAAGAAGAGGTGGCAAGAATACACGAAGAACTGTACAAAAAAGATCTTCACGACCCAGATAATCATGATGGTGTGATCACTCACACTCACCTAGAGCCAGACATCCTGGAATGTGAAGTCAAGTGGGTCTTAGGAAGCATCACTACAAACAAAGCTAGTGGAGGTGATGGAATTCCAGTTGAGCTATTTCAAATCCTGAAAGATGATGCTGTGAAAGTGCTGCACTCAATATGCCAGCAAATTTGGAAAACTCAGCAGTGGCCACAGGACTGGAAAAGGTCAGTTTTCATTCCAATCCCAAAGAAAGGCAATGCCAAAGAATGCTCAAACTACCACACAATTGCACTCATCTCACATGCTAGTAAAGTAATGCTCAAAATTCTCCAAGCCAGGCTTCAGCAATACGTGAACCGAGGACTTCCAGATGTTCAAGCTGGTTTTAGAAAAGGCAGAGGAACCAGAGATCAAATTGCCAGCATCTGCTGGATCATCGAAAAAGCAAGAGAGTTCCAGAAAAGCAACTATTTCTGCTTTACTGACTATGCCAAAGCCTTTGACTGTGTAGATCACAACTAATTGTTGAAATTCCTCAAGAGATGGGAATACCAGACCACCTGACCTGCCTCTTGAGAAATCCGTATGTAGGTCAGGAAGCAACAGTTAGAATTGGACATGGGACAACCGACTGGTTCCAAATAGGAAAAGGAGTACGTCAAGGCTGTATATTGTCACCCTGCTTGTTTAACTTATATGTAGAGTACATCATGAGAAACGCTGGGCTGGATGAAGCACAAGCTGGAATCAAGATTGCCAGGAGAAATATCAATAACCTCAGATATGCAGATGACACCACCCTTATGGCTAAAGTGAAGAACTAAAGAGCCTCTTGATGAAAGTGACCCTGATGCTGGGAAAGATTGAGGACAGGAGGAGAAGGGAACGACAGAGGATGAGATGGTTGGATGGCATCACCGACTCAATGGACCTGAGTTTGGGGAAACTCCGGGAATTGCTGATGGACAGGGAGGCCTAGCCCTTTGGTTGCTATTGTGAATAATGCTGCTATGAACATGGGTGTACAAATATTTTTTTGAGACCCTATTTTCATTTATTTGGATATAAATCAAGAAATAGATCTGCTGGATCATATGGAAAGTCCATTTTTAAGTTTTTCGAGAACTTCCATTTTGTTTTCCACAGAAGTTATAACATATTAACATTCTCACCCAAAGTGCACAGGGTTCCAGTTTCTTCACACTCTCCCTGATGCTTATTATTTTTTTTAAAATAAGCTATCCTAATGTGTGCAACTATCTCTCTATTTGCATTTCCCTCATGATTACTGATGTCGGGTATCTTTTCATTTGTTTACATTATATCTTTAAAGAAATGCTTATTCAAGTCCTTTGTCCATTATTTGTTTTTTTTTTTTTAATTGTTGAGTTTTAGGAGCTCCCTATATATTTTGGATTTTAATCCCTTATCAGATATATGATTTGCAAATATTTTCTCCTATTCACTCATTTGAAAAGACCCTGATGCTGGGAAAGATTGAGGGCAGAAGGAGAAGGGGACGACAGAAGATGAGATGTTGGATGGCATCACCGACTCAATCGACAGGGTAAACTCCGGGAGTTGGTGGTGGACAGGGAGGCCTGGCCTGCTACGGTTCATGGGATCACAAAGAGTCAGACACAATTGAGCGACTGAACTGATTCATTTCAATGTACTGTCTTGTGAACTCATTTTCTATGTGTTAATGCAAAGACAATTTTTAACATTTGTAAGCATAAAAAATGTTTTCTAAAACTTCCTTGTTATTGAAGGAACCTGTAATGTCAAGAAAATGGTTTTGTTTTGTGCTGAGTCCTAGCTTCTTCTCTTTTAGTGGTTGCAGAGTACTAACTCAGATTCCATCCCCGGGCATTTCCTATAAACCAGTAGCTGATTCTGCAGCTTGACAAAAATAGGGTTTGATTTTTCAGCAAGAATACTTTGGTAAAGGTGTGAACTTTCATCAGGAAATGTCTGATAGTCTCTTTTTTTTTTCCTGTAAGGTTAATCTGTGTGTTCAGCTGTTGTCACCCTGACCCAGTTATCATAAAGTTCTGCATTAGCAATCCATCAAATAGCTTTAGTAAGTGCTGAAAGTAATTCTTTTATTAGGGACTGGAAAATGGTGGTATTCTATTAGCCCTTCCTAGCATAGTACCTGAAATATTTCTGTTAAAGAAAATCTTGTCCTTCCCAACAACTTGGTTATCCCTATAGAGTTCATACAGGAGAGGCAGAACTAATGCTTGAATCTCTCCTTTTATTTACCAATCTTCAAAATAATGAATTGAGCTCCAAAAATAAACTGAGTTTTTTTTAAGTATCATCTGAATTCATTAATTTTAAACTATTCAATGTGCTTCAGTTCACCACAGGGACTACTGTTTGATGCTCAAAATACCCCATCTTTGTTGCTGTTGTTTAGTTGCTCAGTTGTGTGTGACTCTTTTGTGACCTTATGGACTGTAGCCTACCAGGCTGCGATGTTCGTGGGATTTCCCAGGCAAGAATGCTGGAGTGGGTTGCTATTTCCATCTCCAGGGGATCTTCCTGACCCAGGGATCAATCCCATGTCTCTGGCAGTAGCAGGCAGATTCTTTACTGTTGCGCCACCCGGGAAGCCCATCCCATCTTTAGCCAGTGCAGATCTCTTCCGGTTGACTCCAAAGTCCTTTTGACACAACCCAAGTAGTTTCTGTTTTCATTACAATCCCAAAGAAGGGCAGTGCCAAAGAATGTTCAAACTACTGCACAGCTGCGCTCATTTCACATGCTGCCAAGGTAATGCTCAAAATCCTTCAGGCTAGGTTGCAACAGTATGTGAACTGAAAACTGCCAGATGTAGAAGCTAGATTTAGAAAAGGCAGAGGAACCAGAGATCAAACTGCCAACATCCTTTGGACCATGGAAAAAGCAAGAGAATCCCAGAAACATCTACTTCTGCTTCATTGAATATGCTAAAGTCTTTGACTGTGTGGATTACAACTAATTGTGGAAAATTCTTCAAGAGATGAGAATACCAGACCACCTAACCTGCCTCCTGAGAAACCTGCATGCAGGTCAAGAAGCAACAATGAGAACCAGACATGGAAGAACAGACTATTTCAGAATTGGGAAAAGAATACATCAAGGCTGTATTTTGTCACCCTCCTTATTTAACTTATATGCAGAGTACATCATGTGAAATGCCAGGCTGGATGAATCACAAAATGGAATCAAGATTGCCAGGAGAAATATCAATAATCTCAGATATGCAGATGGCACCACTCTAACAGCAGGAAGTAAAAAGGAACTAAAGAGCCTTTGATGAAGGTGAAAGAGGAGAGTGCTAAAGCTGGCTTAAAAGTTAACATTCAAAAAATTAGTATCATGGCATCCATCCTATCACTTGATGGCAAACAGATGGGGAAACAGTGACAGACTATTTTCTTGGGCTCCAAAATCACTGTGGATGGTGACTGCAGCCATGAAATTAAAACACCTGCTCCTGCACTGTTTATAATAGCCAGGACATGGAAGCAACCTAGATGCCCATCAGCAGATGAATGGATAAGGAAGCTGTGGTACATATACACCATGGAATATTACTCAGCCATTAAAAAGAATTCATTTGAATCAGTTCTAATGAGATGGATGAAACTGGAGCCCATTATACAGAGTGAAGTAAGCCAGAAAGATAAAGACCAATACAGTATATTAATGCATATATATGGAATTTAGAAAGATGGTAATAATAACCCTATATGCAAAACAGAAAAAGAGACACAGATGTATAGAACAGACTTTTGGACTCTGTGGGAGAAGGTGACGGTGGGATGTTTTGAGAGAACAGCATCGAAACATGTATATTATCTAGGGTGAAGCAGATCACCAGCCCAGGTTGGATGCATGAGACAAGTGCTCGGGGCTGGTGCACTGGGAAGACGCAGAGGGATGGGGTGGGGAGGGAGGCAGGAGGGGGGATTGGGATGGGGAATACATGTAAATCCATGGCTGATTCATGTCAATGTATGGCAGAAACCACTACAATATTATAAAGTAATTAGCCTCCAACTAATAAAAATAAATGGAAAAAATATATAAAGTGATGGAAAACAAAAACACCTGCTCCTTGCAACAAAAACTATGACAAATCTAGACAGCATATTAAAAAGCAGAGACATCACTTTGCCAACAAAGGCACATATAGTCAAAGCCATGATTTTGCCAGTAGTCTTGTACAGATGTGAGATTTGGAACATAAAGAAGGTTGAATGGTAAAAAATTGATGCTTTCAAATTGTGCTACTGGAGAAGAAATCTTGAGAGTCCCTTGGACAGCAGGGAGATCAAACTAGTCAATCCTAAAGGAAATCAATTTGTTGGAAGGACTGATGCTGAAGCTCTAACACTTTGGCCTCCTGATGTGAAAAGCTAACTCATTGGAAAAAGACCCTGATGCTAGGAAAGAGTGAGGCAAGAGGAGAAGGGGGCGACAGTATGGATGCTTGGATGGCATCACTGACTCAATGGACATGAGTTTGAGCAAACTCAGAGAAACAGTGAAGGACAGGAAAGTCTGGCATGCTGTAGTCTGTAGGATCACAAAGAGTTGGACATGGCTAAGTGACTGACAACAAAATAGTTTTTGAGAGCTTTCTTGCTTTCTTCTATGACAAGGTATCCCAGGATCATCATGTACACTTCCTACCAAAGATCCCAAACAACCGTTCTTCAAAGAGTTCTAGTTGCCTTCAATGGGGATATCTAGGTTATGTCTAATAGAAATTTCCTGACATTTCTGTATCTCAGGTATATGAATGTGCCTTTTCCATATTTAAATGCTGGTGTACTATTTTAAGGTATTTCAGTGGTGACCTGAGGTGGGGTTTGAGGAAGTCACATGCCTGTATCCAGACTGATATCTGAATCAGTATGGATTAGGTTTTGCTGCTAGTAACAGACACCAGAAATAAACCCTTATATGTTCCGCCTCTTGGTATTTTCCGCTCATGTAAAAGAGAACCATAATTAGGCAGTCTAGAGCTAATATACAGCTACATGATCAAGGGCCCAGGTACTTTATATCTTTCTGTATCATACTGTAGCCCAAGAGGGTTGCTCAGGCTTCAGCCATCATGTCTGTGTTGTAGTCCAGAAAGAAGGAAAAATGACAGAAGGGCAAATGAACACGTCTCAGTAGGACGTCTTATCCATATTCACTGTAGTAGGTACTTAAAAAATATAAAATATTAAAATGGAATGTGCCTTAATCAGTCCACTGAAGGTCTGTATCTGGTCACAGTGTTTATGGTCACATACATTTTCAAACTAATCTTATGGCAATCTAGTCTTCCCATAGTCCAGAGTTTGTGCTGAAAATGATTATCAGCACTATTGAGGAGATCAACCGTGCTACGTTCATCTATCTCAAACCTTCAGGAGACATATTTAGATTAACAGCAACAAATCACATTTAAATGATAAAGGAAGTTATTCTATTTTGAGGGTATAGGGGAGAGATTACAGGGAAAGGAAATATTTAAAGAGTAGATTTACCTAGTGGCTCAGATGGTAGAGTCTGCCTGCAATGTGGGAGACCTGGGTTCGATCCCTGGGTTGGGAAGATCCCCTGGATGAAGAAATGGCAACCCGCTCCCGTATTCTTGTCTGGAGAATCCCCCTCTGTCTGGAGAATCTCCATGAATAGAGGGGCCTGGTGGGCTACAATCCATGGGGTTGCAAAGAACCGGACACAACTGAGCGACTAAGCACATACAGGTACTGTACATACTTTCAGTTACTGAAATCAAACTCTATAAAGAAGTTCTTGTTATCACTAGCATATACTTGAGGAAGCAGGAGTTTTTAACTCTGCAGGAGAAAAATTGTCAGCAAGCACATAATGGGATTTAAACCTAGATTTACCTGGCTTCTAAGCATAGGTTCTTTATATCAGACCACAACAGTATACTGCTGCTGCTGCTGCTAAGTCACTTCAGTCGTGTCCAACTCTGTGCAGCCCCATAGTTGGCAGCCCACCAGGCTCCCTGGTCCCTGGGGTTCTCCAGGCAAGAACATAGGAATGGGTTGCCATTTCCTTCTCCAATGCATGAAAGGAAAAGTGAAAGTGAAGTCGCTCAGCCATGTCTGACTCCTAGCGACCCCATGGACTGCAGCCCACCAGGTCCCTCTGTCTGTGGGATTTTCCAGGCAAGAGTACTGGCATGGGGTGCCATTGCCTTCTCCAACACCAGTATATTATCTGACTCCAAATCACTATTTATTTTCTCACCAACTAGATAAGAGCAGAATTAGTTGCCCTTGGTTTGTGCAGACGTTTTAAACTACTGGCTCTAATAGGCAGCAGCTTCTGAAATTAAAATTTGTTTCTGAAAAGAGCTTCTAAATGTATTCAGCTTAATTCTCTCTAGCAGTAATATAAAGAATTCTGAAAGCAGTAATTTAAAGAACTAGGATAGGAATGTTTTTTAAAGAGCAAAGAGCAACTTTGTATCCAGAAAAGCTGAACCGATATAGTGTAGCTATAATGTCCTTTGAAGTACTGTACAGTCCTTAACTAAAAAAGTTCTCTGCATCTTTTAAGCAAGTGTCAAATGAAGCATATGCTATGTAAATAAATCTGTTCAGAAAGGAATACCAGGCCTTTCCAGCTGTATAAGATTTCTATCCTCATTAGGAAAGCCAAGAGAAAGAAAACCTAATGATGTGCTTACTCTGCATGGTTCATGCATAGGAGGACTTTACAGGACAAATTGGTAGAACTATCCTAAGAAGTTCTACAGAATAGAGTCACTGATAATAAGTTTTTATCAAGTTTGGTGGCATCCTGCAAAACAGGAATGACAGAAGGGGAAAGATTCATCAACTTGATTACTTACAGTAATTTTAAACAACCATAAGGCAGAAAGATAGAGTCTTGGCCATGAAGAAGAAGCTTTATATGGAAGAAATTAGCAACCAAGCTGATTTTTAAATGTGAGTAATTATTGGGCTGACTGTGACACAGAAGTAGTAGAATGCGTTTTGAGCTACTGCACAAAGCAATGCAGTAAGAATCACATTGGAAAAAATGGTTGAGAGAATGTGCTAACAGGAATCATGTGAGAACTGTCTGTCAGGTTGTGAGACTATACTGTGAAATTCAATCAAATATTTGCTAGTCAGCTTAGTGTTTTTCTAATGTTTATGATAAAAAGAAAAATTAATGTTCCATCCCTTTGCCAGTGTATAATCTTTCGCAATTAAAAAATAAACATGGTAAGGTTAGCCCCCATGTTTTAGATTTCTCTTAAGAGATAGCAGAATAGGTGGACAGGAGACAGGAAAGAGGGACCTTTACAAAAAGGGAAGGAGAACATACACAAATAACAAAGCCCTGCTATATAGCACAGGACTTCCCTGGTCGCTTAGTGGTAAAGAATTTGCCTGCCAGTGCAGGAGGTTTGGGTTCAATCCCTGGGTTGGGAAGATCCCCTAGAGAAGAAATGGCAACCCACTCTAGTATTCTTGCCCGGGAAATTCCATGGACAGAGGAGCCTGGTGGGCTGCAGCCCATGGGACTGCAAAAGAGTCAGACACAACTTAGCAACTAAACAGCAGCTGTGCGGCACAGGTAACTATATTCAGTATCCTTAATAAACCACAAAGAAAAATAGTATACACATACATACAACTGAGTCACCATGCTGTGCACCAGAAACGCAACGATGTAGACCAACTATACTTCAATTTAAAAAGGCGGGGGACAGGGAGCAAGAGACAAGCAGTTTTGGGTCTTATTAATGGAATCACATTTAAGAGTGTTATCTCAATTTTCCAGAAGAAACTGATATGGAGTCAGTTGTTGGCTCAACCATTGCCCATTGCTTCATTTCTGTGAGTCTTGTTCAAAGTCACAATGTGTCTGAAGTCTAATAAAAGACAGAGTTAGAAATTGAAACCAGATTAAATAACTGGAACTCAATTTCTAAAGTCTTAGTCCAGTGTTTGCCATTATACTACATTTTCTATATACTCTACTATATATCATTTATCTTTTTACTACTACAGCATGCTAAATTAAATAAAAACAAAAAGTATGTCCTAAATGTCATATAGTAAGTACCCTCCAAATTGTCATTGCAAACAGTCAACGAGTTTCTTCATCTCTAATTTCTAATAGAGGGTTCATATTTTAGATTATTTAAGACTAAGGAATCCGTGAATTAGTCACTCAACAGAATGCCAGGGACTCAAGATAATGTCATATTAACCCAAATAATCTAAAACTAAACAGGTTATGAACATGAATGATTATAGCAGTTTATTCATAAAAATCCCAAACTGGAAATAAACTAAATGCTTATCAACTGGTGACTGGGTAAATAACTGTGGTTCATCTATACAATGGAATACACTCGGCAATAAACTGATGCCTGATATCACCAACAACGTGGATGAACCTTAAAAAGCATTTTGCTAAGAAGCAAGAAGCCAGACACAAAAGGCTACTTAATAGGATTTCATTTATATGACATACTGGAAAAAGAAAAATTATAGGGATAAAAGATCATTAGTGGCAGAAAGGGAATGACTATAAAGCAGCATGAGGGACTTTGGGGGGTGGTAAAGGAAGTGTTTTAAATTCTGATTATTATATATACATGAAGATTACTGGGAAGAATATCAGTAACCTCAGATATGCAGATGACACCACCCTTATGACAGAAAGTGAAGAGGAACTAAAAAACCTCTGGATGAAAGTAAAAGAGGGGAGTGAAAAAGCTGGATTAAAACTCAACATTCAAAAACCTAAGATCATGGCATCCAGTCCCTCACTTCATGGCAAATAGATGGGGAAACAGTTTCCCATGGAAACTGAGAGACTTTATTTTCTTGGGCTCCAAAGTCACTGCAGATGGTGATTGTAGCCTTGAAATTAAAAAAATGCTTGCACCTTGGAAGAAAAGTTATGATAAACCTAGATAGCATATTAAAAAGCAGAGATGTTACTTTGTCAACAAAGGTATGTCTAGTCAAAGCTATGATTTTTCCAGTAGTCATGTATGATGTGAGAGTTGGACCATAAAGAAAGCTGAGTGCAAAGAATTGATGCTTTTGAACTGTGGAGAAGATTCTGAGAGTCCCTTGAACTTCAAGGAGATCAATCCAGTCAATCCTAAAGAAAATCCACCCTCAATATTCATTGAAAGGATTGATGCTGAAGCTGACACTCTAATACTTTGGCCACCTGATGCAAAGATTCGACTCATTGAAAAGACCCTGATGCTGGCAAAGATTGAGGGCAGGAAGAGAAGGGGGTGACAGGATCGATGGTTGGATAGCATCACCAGCTCAGTGGATATGAATCTGAACAACTCTGGGACATAGTGAAGGGCAGGGGAGCCTGACATGGTGCAATCTATGGGGTTATGAAAGTCGGACATGACTTAGTGACTGAACAACAGCAACAAAAATATCAAGTAATGATAAATTCTATGAAGAAAAATCAAGAACCTAGAGAAGATGGGGTGAGAACTCCTACTTAGGATAAGGTGGTCAGAGTCTCTCTAATAAAGTAACTCTTAAGCAGTGACCTGAAGAAGTAAGGGAGCAAGCCAGGTGGATATCAGGGGAAACAAGTTTCCAAGCAGAGGAGATGGCAAATGGAAACACCTGATTCCAAGCATGCTTGACTGTCAGTGTACTCACTTTGCTTCATACTTAAAATGTTACAGTGTTTCATAGCACATTCTATATAACTTTTCTTTTTTATAGTTGGTGTGTTGTTGCATTATTGTGTTTATGCCTGTGTTTCCCACCAACCTGGCCTTTAGGGACAGGAATTGTGCCTTATCTGCCACATGTTAGCTGCTGAATAGGTACTGATTGAACCAGTTTGATTCTCTATTGAGCAACTACTATTCCTTCTGTTTACTTGGTACCAAAGGATTAAAAGTGTTGAAAGTGTTAGTCACTCCGTTGTGTCCGACTCTCTTGTGACCCCATGGACCGCAGCCCGCCAGGCTCATCTGTGTATAGAATTCTCCAGGCAAGAATACTGGAGTGGGTTGCCATTTCCTTCTGCAGGGAATCTTCCTGACCCAGGGATCGAACCCGAGTCTCCTGCACTGCAGGCAGGTTCTTCACTGTCTGAGCCACCAGGGGAAGCCCCAAGGATGACAAGAATCTCAGCTGTCAGACGTGTAGACAAATCAGAGAGAGTGATGGGCAGGCGGGCTTTGGTCTGCACTGTTCAGAGGAAGGAAAAGCCAATAATTTCTGTCACTGAACTCCTTTACAAATTCTTTTAAAGGTGGTTATTAACTGAAATATGACCTTCGCAGTTTAAAAACTCATGGTGATGTCCAGTTTTCATGTGTACTAAATTACTCTAATGGTTACTTGAAATATTCAATTAGGAAAATGAGTTTGAAAAGTAAAGTATCAGGAAAATTTCTTTGAGTTTCACATCATTTTGGAAGAGAACTGTTTGCTCTCCCAAAGGGAAACTAAGTTATATTTTTGCTTTCTTTAATTTTTAAGGGTTTCAGCAAATAAGTTACTACATTTTCTTTTTGATGTTTACTGAATGTTATTTCCTATTTTAGATCTCTAAAGTTACTAAACTAAATTTTGTTGTATTATGTCTCTGATGAAATAAATATTTAAGATCAGCAGTACATAAGCTTTCATGGTTTTTGAATTTATTTATTTTTTTACTTTTTTCCCCTTTAACTTGAAAGGTTAATCTAATTCATGGATGTAGCAAAGGCTTTAAAATGAGTAGGAAGCTTATCACTATTCAGCAGAAAACCCTGGTTTTAGCTTTTAAAGTTACTATCACTTATACTTAGCAAAATGTCAATGCAGTCTGCTTTTCGAAATGTAGAAGTTTTCTATAATCTGAGAAACATAATAAAATTATTGCACTTACCTTTAGATAAGCCTATTTGGTAGTTAGTACTGCATGTCAATACTCAGAGTTTTCTTTCTCTCCATCCTCTCCTCCAAAAAAATGTCACCATCTGTTTTTGAAAACTAAATATTTTAACTCAAAATTTACATTTACTATTTTAACAAAAGTGACTTTGACCTTCTTAATTTTCTATTGTATGGCTTTAAAAAACAGTAAATATATTCATGGAAAATTAGAAAATCATACTATATGTGATTTTGTAACCTCATTTTTTCAGTGTTAACCTCCATATGTCCTTCCATCTTTTCTTCTTACCAAGTCCGTAGTCAAATTTCCCAGCTTCAGACCAAGTTTCACATCTGGTTGTTATAGTCCTTAAGTCTCTTTTTTAAAAAATCTAACCCAATTCCCATTTTCTTTTTGTACCATTAATTTATCAAGGGAATGGAGCCAACTCTCCTGCAGGATGTTTCATTTTCTAGATGTGTTGGTTGCATCTGCATTTTGCTTGTTCCTCTCTCCCTTGTATTTTCTGTTAACGCAAAGTTAAATCATAGGGCCTAAGAGATCCAAGTTAAACATTTTTGTCTGGGATATGCAGTAGGCTATGTATTTTTTATTTTAACTTATCAAGAGGCACAATATCTGGATGGGTCATCATTAATGAGATTGAATTTAACTACTGACTTAGGGTGACGACTGATCCCTTCATTGTAGAGTTTCAGCTTTTTCTCCTTGTGACTGGGAAATACTGTACTTGGTGTTACTTTGCACACAGTATGAATCATGAAGTCCCTATCAAACATATGCCTGGGTATAATACTTGCCTAAATTAATAATTTCATGAGGAATCACATATGTTACTTTTCTGGTTTTAATTTTTTTCTTCCACATTATTAGCCACACGTTTTCTATAAAATAGAATTTTTTATCATCTGGGACTATTGGTTTGTTCTCCTGCAAAGACTAGATAAATAAATTCTTTAACTTAGTTACATATTTTTATCAAAAAATGACATAAGTATCTTTTCTGGCTTTCTCCTTTTCTGAATGTTATTATAGACTCATGGATTTTTATTGATTCACCATTTCAGTCAATGTCAGTGATAATTCTCACAACTTTGACTTAATGGGGAAGGGGGACCTTTCAGAATCATTTCTCTGAGAAGCCTTGATTGTTTTTATTTCTTTTCCTGATTGCTTAAAAATCTGGATGTAAAGGTTATTGAAAGTTTTTAATTTTGGTTTTTCTTTATTTTTCCATCATGTTCCTCATCATAATTGTAGTCTGCTAGTTCCATAAGCAGGTCTTTTGGGTAACTGAGGAAGAGTGCATCTCAAAGAAGGATAAAAGCTTTACATTTCTGTTTAAACTGGTCTAAATGTTAGGTATATCTGACAGATAATTCGAAAGTTGCCACATAAATATTTTTAATGAAGGGCTTTTTTTTTTTTTATGAAACATCACTTATTATTATCAGTTTGCCCATGCTGCTATATAAGGAAATCCTAAATTTATAAATACATGACTTATGAAGATTTGCTTGTTCCACACTTTTTTCTTTTTTGTTTGCATTCAACATGTTTTCTCATAGTAAATGCAGATGATAAAATGTATTATTGGATTCCGGCTCTTACAATCTGTGTATGATTTCCAAGTTGGATCAAGCCCATATCTTTGCCTCCCTTCCCTCCTGTTGCCCCACTGAAATAAAATATATAGAATTAAGAAATGAAATCAATAACAAGAAATGGGAAGATTACCACAGAATGATAACTGGACATATTTCTGGATTTCTTTTTGAGTACTAGAAGGCACAGCTCTACCCTCCTTCTCCCTACCTCTCTCATCCCTGCACTTGAACTGCAGATAGCTGGCATGTATGCATGCTAAGTTGCTTCAGTCATGTCCTACTTTTTGTGACCCTGTGGACCGTAGCCCACAAGACTCCTCTGTCCATGAGAATTCTCCAGGCAAGAATACTGGAATGCATTGCCATACCCTACCCTGGGAGATCTTCCCAATCCAGGGATTGAACCCACATCTTGCCAGACTTTCTTTAGAGAAATTGGGAAAAGCTAATTACAAGTTATGTCCCCAGAACAAAAGAAAAAGTCATCTTCATTCTGGCATTGAGAGGGCCTGCTGGGTCCCCACCCACACACCCTAAAGGAACAGTACCACTCAGCCTGTACCTAGCCCACACAGAGCTCCTCTCTGGAGAGAAGTCTAGCTAGAAATCAGACCATCTTCACAATAACAGAGGAAATCTGTGTTGGCTAATGAGTCATTCAAGCCTAAAGATGAGTGAGTAACCAAAGATCACAAGCGTGTCAGGAAAGCTAATAGTGTGAAAGAGACTAAAATAACCAGGAAAATTACCACTAAAGAAAATAGAGATATCAGAGAGAAACTTACAAGAACAGAACCCTAACATACTCAGAGCTCCAAAAGGATACTACATCTGTTGAATAAGAATAAGAGAACACAAGGTTTCAGATTGAAAGAGTACACCACGTGCTGAAATAGTGAATTAAATATCATACTGTAACACATTCTTGTAAAACTGCAGAATTCCTAGGGTAAACACAAGATCCAGAGGGAAGTTATGCACAAAATGACAAGTATCAGACTGAAATCAGACCTCTCATCAGTAGCTGGTAATGCTTTAAGAAAGTAAAATACTGCCTTCAGCATTTAGAAAGAAAATGATATGCAGCCCAAGGATTCTGTATCCTGCCAAACTATTAATCAAAGGTGAGAGCAGAATAAAGTTGCTTTCAGCCATGCAAGGGCTCAGGGTTTACCTCCTCTTGGAATTAAAAGAAATGAGTGAGTTACACATTCATCATCAGCTTTCCTGAAAAACAGAAAATCATTATGTAGTTTTTCATTAAACCTTTTCTTTTAACAGTTTGATTTTTTTAAAAAAATCTCATTGCTGCCAGAAGGGTTTATTGAGAGGAAAAGGGGAAAGAAGGATTACAACCATAAAATGAGTAGTTGTGGATTTACACCATGAAATAAATTAGAGCTACTATAGCAAACAGCAATAAGCCTACTCTCTTTACTTTCAGTGTGCTGAGATATTCCATATGTTGCACATATAACTAACCTATAGTTTTATATTTCCCAATGACCCCAGCTACAAGCAAGCCAGGACTACCTTTATTCAGTCATAACTGGTTGGTATACCACAAGACCGATAGGGGCGACAGCATCATCTTCTCCCATCATGACTGGAGTGACATGATCTGGCTTATATTTAAATGCATCGTTCTGAGTGCGATCTTGAGAGTAGACTTTGGGGTAGAATAGTAGATCAAGTTAAAGAGCAGGGAGAGCAGCTTAGACATCATTACAGTGTGCTCAGTCACTCAGCTGTCCCAACTCTTTGTGACCCCATGGACTGTAGTTTGCCAGGCTCTGCTGTCCATGGAGTTTTCCAGGCAAGAATACTGGGCTGGGTTGCCATTTCTTACTCCAGGGGATCTTCCTGACCCAGGGATCGAACCCATGTCTCCTGCATTGGCAGGTAGATTCTTTACTACTGCTGAGAAGCCCCCATCATTGCAGCTTTCTAAGTGAAAGATGGCAGTGGCTCTACTATGGTGTTAACAGTGGAGCTGGTGAAAAATAATTAGAATCTGGATATGATTTAAAGGTAGGGCCAACAAGATTTCCTGACTGGTTGGATTGGGGTGAACAAGAAAGGACTCAGTATTTCTGGTCTGACCAGTAAAACAACAGGTTGAGGGGAAAGCTTAGGGAATAAATTTTGAATGTTATGTTTCAGAAATCCATTTGACCTCCAAATAAAGATGTCAGTTACTTGGATTGGCACATACACATGTATGCCTGCAGTTCTGAAGAAAGATCTGGCCTGGAGATAGAATTTGGGGGAAAGTCAACATATAAATTGTATTTAACGCCATGTGATTCATGGGTGAGATCACCTGGGAATGAATAGAGATAAAGAAGAGGTCTGAGGACTTGGACCCTAAGACATTTCAACATTAAGATTCAGGGAGATGAGAAGGAATGATCGAAGATGACTAGGAGGAGCATCTAGTGGGGTATAAGGAGAACCAAGAAAGAGTGGTGCCCTGGAAGTCAGGAAAGAAAGTGTTTCAGAAAGGAAAGAGCCATTTACTATTTTATGCTCCTGAGAGGTAACACAGAATGAGCATTTTTGGATTTGGCACCATGTTATATTTTTTCAAACAGCTACTCAGTTGTTAGGACAAAAGCATGTATTAAGTTGTTGGAGCCCACTTACTTCATAAATGGAAGGAATAGGTATTTCTTTTGACTTAGGCGCTTTGTGAAAAAATTATTAAGAATCCAAGGGAGACACAAACAGGGAAGTTTGGGGATCTTGCTTTAGAGGATCGTGCCAACTGAGCATTTTAAGAGGGGGAAGCACCTCTTGCCTTTTCTTTGTCTATGCTGAAAAGTTTGAGTTAGTAATTTTAGCTGTGATCAGATTACATGCAGTTAATAAAACTGCCCTAGTGTGGTGGTTCAGTATAAAAAAAAGTAAACCTTATCCTGTGAAATGTCAGTAGTACATCTTTGTGTGAATTTTTCTTCTTGCCTCCATAGGTATGGTCTGAATATGCGTTGCTTGGCAGCTCGGGTCAACTATAAGACTTTGATTATCATCTGTGCGCTCTTCACTTTGGTCACAGTACTTTTGTGGAATAAGTGTTCCAGTGACAAAGCGATCCAGGTTCCACGACACTTGAGTAGTGGCTTCAGAGTGGATGCCTTAGAAAAAAGAGCGGCAGCGTCTGAGAGCAACAACTATGTGAACCACATGGCCAAGCAGTCTGAGGAGGCCTTCCCTCAGGAACAGCAGAAAGCTCCCCCTGTTGTTGGGGGCTTCAGTAACAATGGGGGAAGCAAGGTGTTAGGGCTCAAGTACGAAGAAATTGACTGCCTCATAAATGATGAACACACAATTAAAGGGAGACGAGAGGGGAATGAAGTCTTTCTTCCATTCACCTGGGTAGAGAAATATTTTGACGTTTACGGAAAGGTGGTTCAGTATGATGGCTATGATCGGTTTGAATTCTCTCATAGCTATTCCAAAGTCTATGCACAGAGAGCCCCTTATCACCCTGATGGTGTGTTTATGTCCTTTGAAGGCTACAATGTGGAAGTCCGAGACAGAGTCAAGTGCATAAGTGGGGTTGAAGGTTGGTATCCGTCTACTCCACTGCATTTTTCTATCCAGATTGTGTTGAGGAATAAGTGACTGTAACTGTTAATTACATAGCAAGTATTACACAGCTTATTATCAAGAGACCTATCACCGCTCTGACTTAGCAGGGAGGAACAGGTTAAACCCGAACCTTGGACAGCTTTCTAGATGGTGATTCAAGGGCTCCAATAAGATCATACCTAATTAAATAGGATTATGCCATTAACCTGCCCCGGGAACTAAAGTTATCAGTAAAGTCAAGGCACAGCATCTTCAGAAATTTTACATTAAAATATACAGTTATTATCCTATGAGAGGAGATGGGAAAGGGAGACAGACCATCCATCGAACCCATCAATGTACCAGTGCCGTCTTGTTATCAGATTAGCTAGGTATCATCTCTGGTTGAAGGGTTAAAGTTCTCAGAACAAGAAAACACATAGTACCATTTTCTCTGAACCTATATTGGAACTCCTATAGTCTACTGTATATATTGTCTTTCCTTGTCTTTAAAATTTGGAGCACTGAGGGTTCCTTATGGATGTTTTGGAATTTATATTTCAAACCTAGAATTGATCAGAAAGTCAAACTGAATTTGACTTTAAAGTATATAATTTAATCAAAGAAAAGAACAATGTGTTTTAAGATTTCTTGGTTTGAGTTTTATTTCATTTTTCTCATTTTGTTATAAAAAGTAATTTTCACATCTTAATATTTTAATTTTTGTAATATTGTTACAGAATCTTTAGTAGAAGGAAGGGAACGCATTCATATAGATTCTTACCATTCAAGATAATGATTGCCATTTTTGTATATTCTCAGAAGGTCTTTATACCTAGGTGTATGTTTTAACATAGTTGTAATGATATTTATTGTGCAGTGTTCAAGAGGGTAACAGTTTGTTAGAGACATGAAAGTTCTCCATTGCCAAACCTTTTTCCCCCAGTTAACTTTTAAAAATGTGTAAGCTTAGTAGGTGCCTAGGTGCTAAAAGTGAAAAGCACCTATAACCACTGTTAATATTTTGATGTTTTTTCCAATCTTTTTGTTGTTGTTGTATATATACACTTTTTTAAACAGTTTAGAATCATGCTCTGTAGTCAATTTTGTATTTTTTTCCCCTCAACAGGATTATTTCCTCTTATTATTGAATATTGAGCATTTTAAGCACTAATAATCAGGACATTCCATAAAAATGTATGGAATAATATATGGAACCTTGCTCTTTAGTTGGACAGTTAGGTCATATATCTTTTGTCATTATACATAATGGTGTGGATATTCATAGTTAAATCATTTACTGTTTTAAATGTATTCTCAGAGTTGTTTCCCTAGGAAATAAATTACCTTGCCAAATAGTATTAGTCAGTTTTACCAAACTATTTTCTAAGAAGGTTGACTCTATTCATGCTTCTGGTAGCAGAGTATAAGGGTACTCATCATCTCACTCCTGCCATCATGAAACATTATTTTTTAATCTGTCATTTACAAAGGGATCTCATAATTTGCTTTCTGTAGCAATTAGTGAGGTCAGGTATCTTTTTCATATCCTTTTAACTGTTATAGAATGGCCTTGATTTTCTTTCCCTTCTCTTTTCATTGTGATTAGTGTTGTTTTTTGGGAAAATATATTGTGAGACCTTTTATACACACACACACACACACACACACACACGCACACACATATAGCAAGGGTAGTAGCACCTTGTTACATTTGTTAAAGATATTTTCTTTAATTTGACTGTCTTTTAATTTTACTTATGACTTGTTAGTTTTAGAAATTTTTAGTTCTATTTACTAAACTTAGGAATTTTTTTAAAAATTACTACTTTCATGCTTAGAAAATCATTTGCCATGCCATGATCAGCTATTCATCTTTATTTTCTCTAATAGTTTTATGGTTTTGTATTTTTACATTTAAGTTTTTAGTCCCTCTAAGCTGATTTATATTTTGACAAATGGTACAAAGCCAAGGTCTAATTTTAGATGTTTTCCCCCCTAACATTTATTGAATCTTCTTTCCCCTGCTGATCAATGATACAATCTTATCATTATACTAAAATATTTTAAAACTAGAGTATGTTTCTGGCCTACTATCCTGTTCCATCGATCGGTCTATCACTTCTTGGGCCCATTGCACATTTTCATAGTTATTACCATATAATAAGATAGTGTAAACCTTTCTTTTACTCAGTGAAAATCCTTTGAAAAAAGAAATCTACCCTTGGAGAAAGAATATTGAAGTTAAAAAGCTTATCTGCTGCCTAGGTTTCTTACCCTATATGGTCCCCAATTCCTTAAACTATTTTGAAACTACACCATAATGCATATGGTTTTATAAGTTCCTGGTTTCTGCTGTGCCCATCTGTTGCTTGTTAACTTATTTTAGGGCTCCAAATAGGAGTTTATCTCTCAACACATACACCATGATGCAATAATAAAATATCTGTACAGTGTGGTTTTACTGTATTTCCCATGTAAGCAATTACTAAAGTAAACACTCATACCAAACATTTGAAACTTTTACTTAGAACTTTACAAGAGGTAATCCATTAGTGAATTTATCAAAAATCTATGGTTAAGGGACTTCGTTTGTGGTCCAGTGGTTAAGACTCTGCACTCCCAGTGCAGGGGGCCTGGGTTCAATCCCTGGTAGGGGAACTGGATTCCACATGCTGCAGCTAAGACCTGGTGCAGCCAAATAAATAAAAACAAATGTACTTTTTAAAAAAATCCATGGTTAAATATACAACCATGATTCATTTTTTTAAAAAAAGTACTCCTTATTCTCAGGAATTACATCTTGACATGAGGGATATGAGAAAGAATTGCAAATTGTTTATACTTTAAGTTGCCTAGTCATAGCTGGCTTCTTAAGAAAATACTTTAACCATCTGATAATATAGTTGCTAGACCAAATCTTGACATTGGAGGGAAAGATGAATATATAATTAACTTGACTGTTAAGTACAGATGTTAAGAAAATTTCAGGTTTAATACTCTAGAATAAAACAGGTAATTGTTAACTATCAATATATGTGTTTAAATTGTATAGAGCTTGAATGATGAAATAGAATTATGAAAAATGACATCTATAGCTATGAGCAAGAGTAGCACTCATTAAAAATCAGTCCTTAAAAGATAATTTACAACACTGCATTGTTATCTGTCAACAAATAATGAATGAGAATGAATAAATATTTAATTTTGGTTTTCATTTCTGGTTGACTTGGTACTATTTTTAGTAATTATGAAAACAGTGTAATAAGGAAGCTTTAAAGTTGCTGGATAACCCTGTGAAGTAAAACAGTGAAAAGTGGTATTCAGAATAGGATTATGAATGTCTGGAGATAGTTATTTATTAGTTATTTATTTTGTTTCTCTATTTTATAGGTGTACCTTTATCTACACAGTGGGGGCCTCAAGGCTATTTCTACCCAATCCAGATTGCACAGTATGGGTTAAGTCACTATAGCAAGAATCTAACTGAGAAACCTCCTCACATAGAGGTATATGAAACAGCAGAAGACAAGGACAAAAACAGCAAGCCCAGTGACTGGACTGTGCCCAAGGGCTGCTTTATGGCTAGTGTGGCTGATAAGTCAAGATTCACCAATGTTAAACAGTTCATTGCTCCAGGTAAGTTCTGCTCTATGTGTGTTTGCTAATTTTATGTTGATTTATGGCACCTGATACTCCCTTAAAATGGTTTTTATGGTTGTAAAAATCACATTAGCAGATGCCTTGATATTACATGTATAAAGACACAAATAGTGTCACCGAAATGAAATCTAAAAAAGGATCATAAGGAATATTTACTGTGTGAAGAGCCAGGCCACATGAACCAGGTTACTGCACGAGGGCTTTCTCCTTCCAGAGATCTATATCCCACAGGAATGAAGTTCCCCAGTTTAATATTTCAGTGTAGTATTCATCCTTTAATTTTCAAACTATTTTGCATTAAAGTGGAAATTTTTCTTTCTAGAGAGAGCCATCCTTTCATTTGCCGATTTTTTACCAGTAGCTTTTTATTTTTTCAAGCTAATATAGCATTACCAACCAGGCCTGCTTCCTATGTGGAATTTTGTTAATATGCTAGATTGTTTCAAACTTCATATAAAGCCATTTCGTTAATAAAATCTTTTATAAAATCAAATTAACTTTATGCAACATTTCCCCTTTTACTAAGACAGTCTCATTAATTGGGATGTAATGTATTTCTCTCCACTAATCAATATCCATGAGAATTAATGAGTTCATTAGTTAAAAAGACAATGGAGTAATTTTAGTTAACACCTCAGGCTTAGTTTTCTGTGGAGAAATATTGTCAAGAACAGAACTCATCCTTCCTCCCACCAGCCTTGCCAGTTGGTAAATAAAAAGAGTGAAAAGGTTAGAAGACCTTTTCTGTATTCTCTCCTTGTCCTTTATTGATGGCTGTGTAATTCACAGACCTTGAAAGCCACAATACAAATCTACTCCTTCTAGATGGCCTTAAGTAATGGATTTATGAGTGTTTAATGCAGTACAAATAATGAGTGACCTTTAGTTTTTTATTCTGTGACTAAAACTTCTTTTATCCTGTGGCATTCTGTGATATTCTAGTACACAGAGCATCTTCGCCTATTGTAAAACAACAGGCTTGGCTGGGTGAGAAAGTACATGGAGATGTTTAAGAATATTTAGCTTATGGCTTGTAGCAGAAAATGCTTAGACTAAAAAGGACTTTTGATTTGGGGTGCATCTAGAGGGCTTATTTTTACACTGATGAATAGTGTAGTCTGGATTGGGGTGGAAAACAGCAGCCCTCATTTTGATCTCCTCAAGGGCTGGGAAGCTTTTTAGAACCATCTCTTGAATTCTGTTCTATTTAGAGCAGTAAAAGAAACAGCATATTATAACCAAACAGTAGCAACAACAGGAAGAAGAAATATTTTGTTGTTCGATTTCTTCTTCCTCCTGCTGCTACTACTGTTTGGTTTTAATATACTCAGTTTCTTTTATTTGTAGAAGTCAACTTTCTGAGAGTCAGCTGTCTTCATACTATAGATATGCAAGAGAAATTTCCTGTTTGACTATTTGCCAAATAGAACAGCTCTTACTATTTTTTCAGTCTCTGAAACCTTTGGCTTCAGAATTTTCATCATTGCTTTTTACTATGTTCCAAGCCACTATCCTTTTTCTTTTAATCCTCACAGTTTCCTTGCAAAGTAATATTATCTCTACTTAACACATGAAGAAACCGAGTTGAACATCTCAAAGCTAGTAAGTGGTGGAGTTAATAATTCAAACTGGGTTTGTTTAACTCCAAAACCTATGCTTCCCCCTCCATCTCTCCCAGTATTCCTCACTTTTTGTTGACTACAGGAGCCCATTGCTTAATTTCCAGAAGTTTTATTCACAATTCCAGTGAATGTCTGAAAACAACCTATCATTTCCAACAACAGTGGGTGATTAAGAGCATGTACTTCATAGAGCCAGACTAAACAACCTGGGTTCAACTCTTTGTACCTTAGGCAAGTTACTTACCTTTTCTGTCTCTGTTCATCATCCATAGAGAGTAATAATAGCACTACCCTTGTAATTGTTACAATGGCTAAATGAACTAATGTGTAAAGCACCTAGAACACAGCAAATACTTACCAAATAGTAATTACATAAAAAATTTTAGGGAATTCCCTGGCAGTCCAGTGTTTCGGACTCCATGCTTCTACTGTGAGGGGCTGGGTTCAGTTGCTGATGGGGGAACTACAATCCCACAAGCATGCAGCATAGCCAAAAAAAAAAAAAAATTTTGAAATTGCTTTTCAAAAAGTCACTCAAAGCATCATTTGATGTTTAAGTCTAAGATGTTCTCAGTCTCCATACAACTTCCATAATTGTCTGTTCCATCAATTCATGTCTAACCTTTCTTTTTTATAGTCTCTTTCTTGTAACTATGTGTTAAACCAGCTTTTGGCTGTTTATTTTCTTTTTGTGGAATAGATATATTAGACAGTCATTGGTTATTGATCAAACAATTTTTGATCTAGAAAAGGCATTTTGACCACAGTACCTTAGCTATCTGCTAAGGCCATTAACCCCTCTAATGTAAACTAGACAGGCCAAAAGGTAAAAGAGCTTTGGTCTGATGCTCACAAGCCATCGTGGATTCAACAATTCTGCCATTTGTTAATGGTTAACTTAGTAAAAATTAAAATTAAAAAATAATAATCCAACATATAAAATATTGATGTATTAATTTTCTATGGTCAGTGGTTATCAAGGATGAATTTAACTTTTAAATACAGAGAGAGACCTTCTATTCTAACCAGTATTTTTTGGTATATTTTTTTCCCTGCAGAAACCAGTGAAGGTGTGTCCTTACAACTGGGGAACACAAAAGATTTTATTATTTCATTTGACCTCAAGTTCTTAACAAATGGAAGTGTGTCTGTGGTTCTGGAAACAACAGAAAAGAATCAGCTCTTCACTGTACATTATGTCTCAAATACCCAGCTAATTGCTTTTAAAGAAAGAGACATATACTATGGCATCGGGCCCAGAACATCATGGAGCACGGTTACCAGGGACCTGGTCACTGACCTCAGGAAAGGAGTGGGTCTTTCCAACACAAAAGCTGTCAAGCCAACAAGAATAATGCCCAAGAAGGTGGTTAGGTTGATTGCGAAGGGAAAGGGCTTCCTTGACAACATTACCATCTCTACCACAGCCCACATGGCTGCCTTCTTCGCTGCCAGTGACTGGCTGGTGAGGAACCAGGATGAGAAAGGCGGCTGGCCGATTATGGTGACCCGTAAGTTAGGGGAAGGCTTCAAGTCTTTAGAGCCAGGGTGGTACTCCGCCATGGCCCAAGGGCAAGCCATTTCTACATTAGTCAGGGCCTATCTCTTAACAAAAGACCATATATTCCTCAATTCAGCTTTAAGGGCAACAGCCCCTTACAAGTTTCTGTCAGAGCAGCATGGAGTCAAGGCTGTGTTTATGAATAAACATGACTGGTATGAAGAATATCCAACTACACCTAGCTCTTTTGTTTTAAATGGCTTTATGTATTCTTTAATTGGGCTGTATGACTTAAAAGAAACTGCAGGGGAAAAACTCGGGAAAGAAGCGAGGTCCTTGTACGAGCGTGGCATGGAATCCCTTAAAGCCATGCTCCCCTTGTACGACACTGGCTCAGGAACCATCTACGACCTCCGGCACTTCATGCTTGGCATTGCCCCCAACCTGGCCCGCTGGGACTATCACACCACCCACATCAATCAACTGCAGCTGCTCAGCACCATTGATGAGTCCCCAATCTTCAAAGAATTTGTCAAGAGGTGGAAGAGCTACCTTAAAGGCAGCCGGGCAAAGCACAACTAGAGCTCAGAACCAAAATCCTCCGTCAGCCTCTGCTGTTCACAGAAACTAGAGGCTCTATGTCAGCAGAGCATAGGCACATTTTAAAAGGTTGTATACTAGGTTTTTGTGGATTACATCAGTGATAAATGATCCTTAAAACCAGTCTTCTGAGATAATTGCATTCCATGGGTTTAGTGTTTAGACTGTCGTTGGCATTTAGAGCAGAAAAGTGTTTAGTCAGTGAGCTGAATGAAGATATTTAACTTGGCCTTGCTTATCACCCTGTTCAGTTCCACAGCTAGTCCAGTTCTCTCGATTGGGGAAAGACAACGGTAAGTAGCTCTTAATGGCCAGCTGTCCAGCACTTGTCTGAAAACTTAGTATGGGGCTCTTTTAAAATGTGGTTATTTATGTTTATGTTGAAAGCAGACTTTAAAAAAATAATGTGCTAAAATACAGTAAATATGTACTTGTAGCCTGAATAGTGGACTGTGTGCAACTTTAAAGATGATCTTTCTTTTCTATAAATTAATTTCTTAGGGATGGATGAGCATCTGTTGCATTTGTTCAAGTTGTTATATATGGAGAATATTTTGAATTTATGGTTTGCTTGAAGTGTATAAATTAAAAACACAACCAATGTTCAGGCTTCACAGTTATATAATGTAAGCACAACTAAAATGAAACTTGTTGACTGCACAAGAAATTACAAAACAGAACAAAAATGTTATCTGTTTTATGAAACGATCTACAATCAGTAAAGATTTGATAATCAGTATACCCCCCTCCTTTATCCCCATTGTGGTGGTTTCTTTTTGCCACTATCTCAAATTTTCTATTCATTTCAGACTACACTCGAGAGTTTTGTCTATTTGGGGGGGACATTTTGGGGACATTTGGGAAATTTTACTATAAACCTAAATTTGTGGAGGAGGTAGTAATTTTAATAAGTCCACTACCACTGCCTTTCCAACATTCTTTTCCTCTTTAAAGAAAAATATTAGGTCAGATATTATAAGGCTTGTAGCAGATTTTTTTCCTACTTAGATCATTCTTGGTCTACAGCTTTCCAAACTATTGATGTACACAAAATACATAGTTTTTATGTAAGCGTTCCAAACTTTTCTGTATCAGTGTTTTTTCTTTGCAGTTTTTAATTTTAAATTATTTCAGCTCTTGGATAAAAGTGATGCTACTATATTAGCTGTACATGTGTAATCAGACCTTTATTTGGGTTTTATATCTCACATACCTCACATAAATAGGCATCATAGCCCTCATACCCTGGGCAATGTCTGCTCTAGGACTTAGGCAGTAGGTCAGAACTGAGGGAGGTTGATTTTGCTGTCTCTGTTTTAGTGTGTGACAATACCTTAAATCAATACAGTAACTTATACAGATTGGAAATGTGAGATCCCGTACTTTCAGAGGACTGAGTCTGACACATGTGGTGCAGTGTGTGTGTGTGTGACCTCTATGAAATGCACATCAAGAGCAAGGTGGGCACCTGTCTGCCCACTGCATCTTGACTGCACTCAGCCTACCAGCACCACTCAGAAATGGGAAAATGCATACCTGCCTTTGTGCAAAATACATGTTATATCAGCAGCCGGAACAAAGACCCACAACTGACGTGAAAGTGTTAGCCACTAAGTCGTGTCCAACGCTTTATGACCTCATGGACTGTAGCCCACCAGGCTTCTCTGTCCATGGAATTCTCGAGGCAAGAATACTAGAGTGAGTAGCATTCCCTTGCTCCAGGGGAGCTTCCCAACCCAGGGATCGAACCTGGGTCTCCTGCATTGCAGGCAGAGTCTTTACCATCTGAGCCGCCAGGGAAGCCCATGGAAACTGTCCATGGAAAAGTAAGTTGAAACTCCCAGTTTATATGACCACAAGTCAATTTTGCCACAACACAACAGTTGTGGGGTGTTAGGTTTCCCTCTAGCTGTTGACCTTTGTAGTCTTCATACATTAGATGTCTCAATAAGAATATCTAGACTCCTTTTTTAATTTTATTTTCAGCACTCAAAAATAAACTTTCTCCAGTCTGGAAATCCTTTTTACTCCATTGTATTTGTTATTATTTAGATCAGTCCAGATTTCTGCCTTCTGTTTGCATACTGCTACTTCAGATTGAGGGAATCAGTGAAAACAGTATGGTACTGCTTCTGTGACAAATATCAGTGCCTTAACAATGTGGCTGTCTTTTCTCACTGAAAATAGAAAGACATTTTGATCTAGAAATGGCATTGCAATTTCTTTGCTGTTGGTCTCATCCTGCCTTCCATGTTGCAACAGCAACTCTATTTTTCCTGTGATCCCAGGATTTTCAGAGGGTGAGTTGAACCTGTAGTATCCCTGGCAGTACAAACCAGTGGTTCTCAAACTTTAGAATGCCTCACAATCACCTGGGAGCTTAATGAAATACAGATTCCAGATATCCAGTAAATCTGCCTATGAAGCTTGGTAGTCTGCATTTTAAAAATAAGCATTCAGGTAATTTTGAGGCAAATGATCTGAGGGACAGGTGGGGAAACACTGCCCAAGACCATCCATCATTTTTGTTCCTTAACACCTATGGAGTTTTCTAGGGTCTTAAATCATGCAAAATGTTTAGTCTGAGATTAGAGAGAATGGGGAAGGTATTTTACTATTTTTTTAAAAATTCTTTAAATTTTTCCTTGTTCCAAGATT